>NC_047090.1:59271374-59599012 GCF_902459505.1 Geotrypetes seraphini | reverse complement strand
TCCCTTTCCTCCCCCCAACCTTTCCTTCATTCCCTTTCCCCCCAGTACACTGACTCCCTCCCATCCGGATGGATTACTATACCTTCCTTCCACACATCCACCCCCCCCTCCTGTACGTCCCTCAACTCCTGGCCCTCACTGTTGTCCAACGTGCACACGATTTTTCTCATGCCGGTAACCCAGCCCTCCGCACCCTTCTCCGACAGAATTTCTATATCCCAAATCTCTCTCAACTCATCTCCCATGTTCTGCTCCGCTGTGTCATTTGCCTCCGACACAACCCCTCTTCTGTCAGACCCCCCGTTCCTGGTCACCAGCCTATCGGTTCACACCCCATGCAAGTCCTCTCTACAGATTTTACCCACTTGCCCCCCTCCCATGGGTTCCGTTACCTCCTGGTTTTCATTGATTCCCACACTGGGTGGCCAGAGGCCTACCCAGTGCGCACAGAAAAAAGTAGGGAAATAGTAAAGACTTTACTCCATGACATCATCCCTCGCTATGGCCTGCCCCTAGTGATTGGCAGCGATAATGGCCCTGCCTACATATCACAAGTCACACAAGCTGTCTCTCGGGCTCTGCAAATCACCTGGAAATTACATGCGGCCTATCACCCCCAGAGCTCTGGCCAAGTTGAACGCATCAACAGAACTATTAAAACCCTCCTCGGAAAAGCAGCAGAAGAAAGCCGCCTGCCATGGCCCAAACTGATCCCTTCTGTTCTATTTCGCATCCGCTGTACCCCAGGTAAACGCAATCGGTTGTCCCCATTTGAGCTCATGTATGGCCGACCCCCGCCGATAGTCAGTCTAGACCCCGAGTCTCTTGAACAGATAGGGAACGCTATCACAGACGCAGAGATAAAGCAGCTAGGAAAGACCATTATGAAATTACAGAACTGGGTCATTTCTAGAGCCCCGCTACCAATTACAACCCCTGTTCACCTCTACAAACCTGGGGATCAAGTGTGGCTAAAAGTATGGAAGAAAGAACCGCTGAAACCCCTTTGGACAGGGCCTTTCACTGTCTTACTTGCTTCTCCCACAGCTGTCAAATTGTCCCGCCACAAGTCTTGGATTCACTACAGCCGTGTGAAGCCTGCTGCTGAGTATATTTGTGAAAAAGGGCCCACTGACCTTCAACTGAAAATCACGCGGCTGCCCCACACTCTGGAAGAGTAATCACGCACGTCTGATCCGGAGATCTGACAAGATATTTAACATGAACTCTGTTGTATATTTACTGCTTGTGATTTACATCTTGCCAACATTGTCCATGTCCCCTACCCCTCCCACGCCTGGGTGTGCCCCTTGTGTGGCACTAGTGGACAATGGGGGCAAAACGGAAAATGTTATTAGATTTCAAACTAATTATGAGTGTAAGGGTCAACTAGTGACCCCTGTATGTATATATAACAAGGTTGAATATTCTATATGTAATAATGGAGATTCACAGATCTGTTTCGACCCCAGAGCAACTAATAGGGATACTTGGATAGAGGTCAGGTCAGTCTGGGATCAGGGCCCCCTGATTCAACAAACCCTGGTCACTAATCCCCTATGTCCCGGCCTCAGTCCTCTTTGATGCTTGCCATGCCATGGACCAGAACCCCACCTTCCTTGGACGTTGTGGTGCCCTAGCATGGAGGAGGGAATATATGCACAACGATAAATACATGTGCCTGGCGGGACAGAAGCCGTCCCACTGTGAAGGGTCTTCCGAACACTACTACTGTAACTACTGGAAATGTGTATCCTGGGCTACTTGGGGTATGACCCGATTGCCCACCACCCGAGCCATATTATCCAAAGGGGTGACTACCTCTGACTGTGGCCACCAGAACTGTAACCCACTTAACTTCACTATTCTACAGCCGTTTAAATGGAATCTCGACGATAGCTTCCGGAAAGCTCGCTATCTTGTGGGCCTACAGATATATGGTAAAGGCACGGACCCTGGTACTGTCTTGCACATCAAACTCGTTGAGAGACACCGAATCCCTGAACAACACAGCATTGTGTTCCCAGACTTTTATGAACATATGAAACTTGACCAACAAGACTTTGTGCCCTCTGCCACCACCCGCAACCTTTTCATACAGTTCACTGAAGCCATAGGAGCCACCTTAAATCTGACAAACTGTTATGTCTGCGGGGGCACCCAGCTGGCCCCTGAAAAACTCCATTCTGGCAAAACACTGCATACAGCGTCTCGGACCATCCTTTACCACTCGTGTTGGACACCTGCAGTGCCAATCCTTATGGACGAAAAACAGCACCTCTCAGCTCGGTTGGACTTATTGGACCGGGGATCCTAAGTTAAATCTACCCAGACGATGGAATACTACTGGCAATGCTACCACATTAAATGTCTACCTCAACCTGCCTGCTTCTGCCCCTTGGGCTGCACCGGAAGGATACTACTGGATCTGTGGAAAAACGGCGTACCCCACTCTACCCTCAAATTGGACTGGCACTTGTTTTCTGGGCACTATCAAACCAGCCTTCTTCCTCCTCCCGTTATCCGAAGGAGAACATCTGGCTGTCCCAGTATTCGATCAACAGGCCCGTTCTGAAAGAAGCCTGGAGATTGGTAAATGGGAAGACACTTGGCCCCCGGAGCGAATCATTGCTGTCTACGGTCCTGCTACTTGGGCTGATGATGGTATGTTTGGGTACCAGACCCCAATCTACATGCTTAACCGCCTCATACGACTGCAGGCGGTCTTAGAAGTTATCACCAATGAAACAGCTAGGGCCCTGGGAGCCCTGGCCAAAGCGAACACTATGATGCGTACCGCCATCTATCAGAACCGACTGGCCTTAGACTATCTATTGGCCGCTGAAGGAGGGGTATGTGGAAAATTCAATCTTTCCAACTGCTGTCTACAACTGGATGATGAAGGATTTGTAGTTGAAGAGGTCATAGACAAGATTACCAGATTAGCTCACGTTCCTGTCCAGACTTGGAAGGGTTTTTCTGCTGATATGTTTGGACTCAACTCACTGACTGATTGGGCCTCCAAACCGGGACTCTTTAAAGCCCTCACCATAATTTTCCTGGTATTCTCTGTCATATTTTGTGTTCTTCCTTGCCTGTTACCATGTTTATTGAAAACCCTTAACCGTACTATTAGGACTACGATTGACAAAAGTACCACCGCACTAGTCCTGGCCCTTTCCTCCTATCACCCAGTCCCCCCTCTGATACAGATGGCCCTGACCTCCCGTGACCCAGCTAGTCAACTAGCGCACAGAAGAAAAGTTGGGAATGAAGGATCCCTAGCTAGCTGACATAGCTGGGTCACGGTGTAGATGAAGAAACTCCATTTTAGATCAGTGGGTTATAATTAGTACAAAGAACAACCTGTGACTCCATTTTATTGCTCTGAGAAATCACGTATGCATGCAGGCCTGTTCTATGTATCTGCCTTAGTGCCAGGCACGGCCAGGAGGCAACAGGATGCTGCTGTTAGCTAGCCTTGATGTATAGATTGTAGGATGGATTTATGGTTTTGTTTTTCTCTCTGCTCTTACCTCTTGGCCAGGGCTGGTTATACCGGTTTGGACTGGCTAGGACCCTATATAACATTTGTGTCCGAAACTCTCGGGGTCTTCTGTTTATGCAGCCAGTTCTGCCCAGAAATCCAGCATATATGCTTGTTTAATAAAAGCCTTTTTACATCTCTTCAGTCTCTGGCTCAAGTCTCTGCACTACTGACGGAAGGGCCTTATCCTAAAAGGCACCTTCATTTATAAATTGCACTCAGGTGGAGAGAAACTTTGGTGCCCATCCACTAATTTTGAGCTCCAGTCCCTCCCCTAAATCAGCTGTATATGACTATGCCACTGAATACAAAAATAATTGTGATGCGCATATCCCAAAGCTAACATATTCCAGTTAGTAAATTTAAAATAAAACAATTTTTTCTACCTTGTTGTCTGGATATTTTGTTTTTCCATCATCTTGATCCCATTCCCAGTTTCTCTTTCTGTTTTTGTCTATCTTCAACTACGGTAATTCTCTTTCAAGTGTCTTCTGTTCATTTTTTTCTCCTCTTTGCTCTTGTTCCATTTCCTCCTTATGGCTGTCTCCAACATATTGATTTTTCCCTTTCAGCTTTCTTAACTTTTTCTTCTTTTTTGCCTCTGTCCACTCAATCTTGCCTTTTTTCTCACCCTTCTTCTATTTAAATGTTCAGCTACCTCTCAATTCTCTATATTCTCTCAGTCCCTAGCTCTCCCATTTCCTATCTCACTCCTTTCCCAGCCTCCTATTTCTTTCTATCTACTTCCTATTACCACATTTCTACCATTGTACTCACTGCTCTCTCACTCATCTTGTCACCTTTAGACCTCATCCACATGGCTCACCACTTTCAGAATCCCCCTCCCTCTCTCCACTGGTCAGGCTATAAATCCCTGTCTCTTTCTTTCCATCGCCTAGCATCTTCTTATCCCAGCTCTCTTCCCTCCTGCCCTCCCATGGGTCCATCTCTCCTCCTCTATCTCCATAGTCCAACAATTTGCTCCCTCTCTTTTCTGTTTTTCTTCTTCCCTCCCCCCTTGATGCTGAACAATGAAATGGAGGGAAAAAAGCGAGATGCTGCATCTCTCTGCCTTCCATCCACAGGCCTAACATTTCTCCCTTCCTCCCACAGATCCAATTTCTCTCCCTTTCTCTTCCCAACGGCCCCTCATCCCATCTCTCCCCCTGCCTGCTTCCCTCCCTCCCCCAGGTCCACCATTTTTCCCTTTCTCTTCCCAACAGTTCTCCCTTCAAGTATCTCTTTCCCTCATCCTCCTCCCACCCCAAGTCCAACTTCTCTCCCTTCAGACCAATGCCCACCATCTCTCTCTCTGTTTCTGGCCCCATAAGCTCTCCCCCCACACCAAATCTGGCACTTCTTTTAATACCCACCCCCTCTGTCCTTTTTTTTTTTTTTTTTTAACCAGTCCAGGAGGTTTCCTCGGCTCAGTATGTTTACCCCCTTCTCTCCGCGCCCATGCATCTCTACCTCAATCCTCTACCACCACCATGTCCAATAATTCTCTCTCTTTCTCCCTCCCTCCTCTTTCTGCGCAACAGCTCTCTTTCTTCATCTCTTCATGTGCACCATTTCTTTCCCTCTTTCAGACACCCAAGTCTCCCTTACTATTTCCTTCCTCACTCCCTCCATTCTTCAATCCTATGGCTCATGCGCCCTCCCTCCCTCCCTCCTTCCTTCATCATTTGTCCAAAGTTTGTGCTCCCTCCCTCTCGAGTCCCAACAGGACCTTCTCCCTCCCTCCTGTGCCTCCCTCCGGCAGGTATTTACCTTCTGGCCAGCTCCCTTGATCCAAGGTTATGCTGAAAGCATTTATTTTATGGCCATCAGCAATCCATGCCTGTGTTGGAAGCATTCTCTTCCTTCTGTGCCTCTTGAAGAGTATTTATTTTATGGCTGGCTCCCTTGCTGCCGTCGTCCGTGGGTGGCATTGGCTCCTCACGCACGATTCTCGGCTGATTCAGAAGCCTTCTCTCTGATGTCTTGACATCAGAGGGAACACTTCTAACACAGCCACAGATCGCACACGAGGAGCCGATGCCGTCCGCGGACAATTGCAGCAAGGGAGCTAGGCCAGAAAATAAATACTCTTAAAGAGGCACAGAAGGAAGAGAGCGCTGGAGGGAGGCACAGAAGGGAGGGAGAAGCTGGGCCACATGAAATTCCTTGTTGGGCCGCATGCGGTTCATGGGCCCTGGCCTAAACCAAGTAAGGTGAATGAAGAGCATTGTGGGAATTGTGGTTTGGACTAACCACTGGAGTATTTTTCTTTTTGAGTTTATATAAAGCATGTTTTTGTTTGGAACTGAAAATCCAGGGTAAAAATAGGAGAAATTCTGATTTGCAATGTTGAGTGACTAATGGTGTATACTGACAACAATAATAATACTCCTATATAATAAAACCCTAGCCACGCATGTGCACTCTTAACTGCGTGCTTCCATGATCCGTAGGTCTGTGGCTGCAGGAGTGCGCATGCGCGCCTAGCTATGACAGTGGCCGGCAGAGAATCTGTACGCGGGCCTCCCTGCTCTTCAGCTCCTCCAGGCAGTGGCAGACCAAACAGGACCCGATCAGAGACCAGGAAAAATTGTACCACACTCGCGGAACCCAAGGTAATGTTAAGAACATAAGAAATGCCTCTACTGGGTCAGACCTGAGGTCCATCGTGCCCAGCAGTCCGCTCACGCGGTGGCCCAACAGGTCTAGGACCTGTGCAGTAATCCTCTATCTATACCCCTCTATTCCCTTTTCCAGCAGAAAGTTGTCCAATTCCCTCTTGAACCCCAGTACCGTACTCTGCCCTATCACGCCCTCTGGAAGCGCATTCCAGGTGTCCACCACACGCTGGGTAAAGAAGAACTTCCTAGCATTCGTTCTGAATCTGTCCCCTTTCAACTTTTCTGAATGCCCTCTTGTTCTTTTATTTTTTGAAAGTGTGAAGAATCTGTCCCTCTCTACTCTCTCTATGCCCTTCATGATCTTGTAAGTCTCTATCATATCCCCTCTAAGTCTTCTCTTCTCCAGGGAAAAAAGTCCCAGTTTTTCCAATCTCTCAGCGTATGAAAGGTTTTCCATCCCTTTTATCAGACGTGTGGCTCTCCTCTGAACCCTCTCGAGTATCGCCATATCCTTCTTAAGGTACGGCGACCAATATTGGACGCAGTACTCCAGATGCGGACGCACCATCGCTCGATACAATGGTAAGATAACTTCTTTCGTTCTGGTTGTAATACCCTTTTTGATGATGCCTAGCATTCTATTTGCCTTCTTAGCAGCCGCTGCGCACTGTGCCGACGGCTTCATTGTCAAGTCCACGATCACCCCCAGGTCCCTTTCTTGGGTACTCTCATTTAAAAACATCCCTCCCATCGTATAGTTGTACCTCGGGTTTCTGTTTCCCACATGTAATACTTTACATTTCTCAACATTGAACTTCATCTGCCATCTCGTTGCCCATTCCCCTAGTTTGTTCAAGTCCCTTTGCAGTTTTTCACAGTCTTCTTTAGTCCGAGCTCTACTAAATAGTTTAGTGTCATCTGCAAATTTTATTATCTCACACTTCGTCCCTGTTTCCAGATCATTTATGAATACATTAAATAGCAGCGGCCCTAGTACTGAGCCCTGCGGGACCCCACTCGTGACCTTCCTCCAGTCCGAGTAGTGGCCCTTCACTCCCACCCTCTGTCTGCTACCCGCCAACCAGCTTCTGATCCATCTATGTACATCTCCTTCCACCCCATGGTTCTTCAGTTTCCGGAGTAGGCGTTCATGGGGCACCTTGTCAAAGGCTTTTTGGAAATCAAGATATATGATGTCTATGGGGTCTCCATTGTCCATCCGTTTGTTAATTCCTTCGAAGAAGTGCAATAAGTTAGTTAGGCAAGATCTTCCCTTGCAGAAACCGTGTTGGCTGTTTATCAGAAGTTCGTTTCTTTCAAAATGTTCATCAATTTTTTCTTTTATCAGTGTTTCTGCCATTTTCCCCGGTACCGAGGTCAGACTCACCGGTCTGTAATTTCCTGGGTCACCTTTTGACCCCTTTTTAAAGATGGGCGTAACATTGGCTATCTTCCAGTCCTCCGGGATCACGCCTGTTTTCAGGGATAGATTGCAAATTTGCTGCAGTAGTTCCGCTATCTCCTCCTTTAATTCCTTCAGAACCCTTGGATGGATTCCGTCCGGACCCGGGGATTTGTCTGTTTTTAATTTATCTATCTGCCTGTGTACATCTTCAAGGCTCACTTCCATGGTTGTTAATTTTTCTGCCTGATTTCCATTGAAGAATTGTTCAGGTTCCGGAATGTTGGATGTGTCTTCGTTTGTAAATACAGATGAAAAGAACGCGTTAAGTCTTTCTGCCACTTCTTTCTCCTCCTTCACCACTCCCTTCTTGTCACCATCGTCCAGCGGTCCCACATCCTCCCTAGCCGGTTGCTTCCCTTTAACATATCTAAAGAACGGTTTGAAATTTTTTGCTTCCCTGGCTAGCCTCTCTTCATACTCTCTTTTGGCTTTTCGAACCACTCGGTGACATTCTTTTTGTTCTGACCTAAGTTATTTTTAAGTTCTAAGCCGCCGACGCGGCTCCTCTCACGAGCCGCACCTGCATCGGAGAAGGCTTCCGACGCAGGCAGGGATCATGAGAGAAGCTGCTGCCGCGGCTTAGAACTTAAAAATAACTTCGGCCAGAACTAAGGGAGTCATGGCTCCAAAGGCCCCAATTGTAACGGTCGGCAACAGAACATTGGGCATTGCTCGCTATCCTGGCAACTCACACCCACTAGCCTGCGAAAAATCAATCCACTTGTAACCATTCTACTCCACTCAGGATTTTGTAGACTTCAATCATATCTCCCCTCAGCCGTCTCTTTCCATGCTGAAGAGCCCTAACTTTTTTACTCTTTCCTCATACGAGAGGAGTTCCATCCCCTTTATCATCTTGGTCGCTCTTCTTTGAACCTTTTATAGCATCGCTATATCTTTCTTGAGATAAGGAGACCAGAACTGAACACAATACTCCAGGTGAGGTTGCACCATGGAGCGATACAGAGGCATTATAACATTCTTAGTCTTGTTAACTACCCCTTTGAAAATAATTCCTAGCATCTGTTTGCTTTTTTGGCCGCCGCCACACATTGGGTAGAAGGTTTAATCGTATTGTCTACGATGACATCCAGATCCTTTTCTTGGGCGCTAACCTCCAAGGTGGACCCTAGCATTCAGTGACTGTAATTTTCCCAATGTGCATTACTTTGCATTTGTCCACATTAAATTTCATCTGCCACTTGGTGGTATATCAGAAATTAAATAAACTTGAAACCTGAAGGAAGAACTGTTCTTTGTGGTAGGGGCAGGAAGGAGACACTTTTCTTTAGGGGGAATTGAAATTGGTGATCCCCTTATGAAAGTCGGCTGATATTAAGCTGGGACCTCCATAAATATTTTATATGGGTCCCGAATGAATATTATCCAGGGCCCACACAAGTCCAGGTAGCCAGCACATGTTTGGTCATACCTGGATATTCAGTACCAGTGCCTGGACATAATCTAGCACTGAATATCTGTGTCTAATCTAACCAGGAAAAGTCAATGCTAAATAAACCACTGACCATCACCAGCTCAATATAGAGCAGTTAATTTTTATTTAGTAACGTAGTAAATGACAGCAGATGAAGACCTGAATGGTCCATCTTATCTGCCCATTAGTTACATGCCTTATAAACTCTATGAGCGTCGGGAGCAGCGCAGCTACCCACACTAAAAACAGCTAGCGTAGTTTAATACTACTACTACTACTATTTATTATTTCTATAGCGCTGAAAGGCATACGCAGCGCTGTACATTCTAACACACAATAGACAGTAAGTAACTGTAAGTTAGAGTAAGGTGGAGACATAGCGGCTCTGGGAAAGATCCTTGAAAAAGCAACTCGTTGCGAAACATGTCGGATCGATTAATCCCATGAGCATGAGTATGATGAATCCAAGTTAAGTATTATATTCATCATAAAGATTAATGAACACTTTTTAATAACTTCTAAAGTAATAAATTAATACAAAACTATAAAATATATAATTAATAAAAGTGAGGTGAAGAGAATGTAGGCCAATGAGGATACCGACACACCAAGTTTTCCACCAGACTTAACATTTGGTCAAGGGTGGAGGAGGTATACCTGAGGCCACATTCGTATATATAAATATGTATATGTAGTTGAAGCACAATATTGAAGCGTGAGATATATAGTTAACGCACACGGATAGTGCTGTTTTACAAATTTAGCATCGGCGGAGAGTGTTAAGATTGTAGTGTAAACCCCCATTGCACATTTATTACTAAAATTTGTGCCATCTGTGGAGACATTCCAGTTTATTGGAGACATCTGATGCTTCTCTCACTTCTCTTGCTACACTTTTGCTGATGGTAGCTCTTTTACCGGATAAAGAAAGGATTTTAAGGATGTTCTTTCAGAATAGATCTAAGGAGTTTTTGGGACATAAAATCCAGATATTTCTTGATGTCTCAAGGGAGACACAAAAAAGAAGACGACAGTTCTTGATTTTGAGACCAGCAGTGACCAAGATAGGAGGTGTTTTCCACTTAAGATTTCCTTGCAAGTGTGTGATTAGATATCAGTCTCTAAGTATTGGGTCCTTTTATCAAGCTGCAGTAGGGGTTTAACGTGCGTAATACCGTGGGTTAAACTGCCTAGCCGCTAAAGCCTGCATTGAGCAGGTGTTAGTTTATTAACCGGCCGCAGGGGTTAGCGCGTGATGAAATGTCCGACGCGCTAACCCCACTAGCGCAGCTTGATAAAAGGACCCCTATGTCTTCTTAGAACCATCACAGTTATCCAGTTTTTAAAATCTCTTAAACGCCTTGAGAGATAAAAGAAATAATATAACATCATATCTGAATGAGTAAGAGTCCCACTCAACAGTAGACTGTAGTTTCTTGATAGGTTTGTTAACCTTTGTTTTCCTTTTTTCACTCTGAATTAATCTTGGATCTCCAAATTGAGGACTTGAGATAGATTAAGTAATTTTCTTTTCCTTTGTTTTGACCTCATTTAATCATATTGACTCAATCTATCTTTCTGTACAAGTGTTTAATATTTGATATGTATTTGTGAAAATTATAAATAATAATAATTTAAAAAAGCAAAAAATAAGACCTTCCATTACTGCTGATGTGTTGTGGGATCAATGGGGCCCAGTTTTGAGGGCAATTGATCTTACATCTAATAAGAAAACAGTTGAAAGTTGGTATGATTCTCAGAGTAAGGCAATGAATAAGGTAGCCCTATTACAAGAGAAATTAGTGAGAATAATGAATGATGATAGACAGTGGCTCAGTGGGAGCTTAGTAAAGCTGCAGTGAGAGTTGAGATGCTACAAAAGGTTTTGGCAAAAAAGAAAAACCTAGATTTGAAAGAATCCTTTTTGATAAAGCTGAATGAATATAGAACTATGATAGTTAGAGAGAGATCTGAATATTATCAAAAGAAATTGAAAAATTCATTAAATCGGCCTAGGGATTTGTTTACAGTTATGAAAAATTTGACAGGTGAAGAATTTGGTCTATTTTTTTGAGTCTAAAGTGAATACTATTCTTGATACTATTCCAGTTGCTGAAAAAAGGAAAGTATGTTATTAGAAAATGTCATTCAATGGGAAGAGTTTGAAGAGGTAGGGCAAAATGAAATAGAAATGTTTTTGCAATCATGCCGTCTAACTATTTCCTTTGGTGATTTTTGCAGCCCTGATTTATTAAGAGGTATGGGGAGTGAAGTAGTTTTAAAGATAACACAGATAGTGAAGATTCTGAAAGAGGGTGTGTTCCCAAGGAAGTTAAAAATTGCAACAGTTTAACTTGTAATTAAGGATTACAAATTAGGGGCTGTCCAGATTGTCAACTTTGCCAACTTTATCGAAGATAGTGGAAAAAGCTATTTATTCCCAATTGGAAAATCATCTACAGCAGAATGATATATTAGACATGCTTTTCAAAGAGATCATAGAACTGAGTCATTGTTAGTGGCAACACTAGATGAGTTGTACTGTGGTTTTGATCAAGGAAAGAGATTTTTGATGGTATTTCTTGACTGCATTTGATAGTTAGATCATAATATATTGTTGGATAGACTTTCTGATTGTGGCTTTTGCGAGAATGTTCTTCACTGGTTTCAGTGTAAGAGGTAGTGTCTCAAAATGTAGGGATGTTAAGACAGGGGTTCCATAGGGCTCTGCTCTTTCGGTAGCCTTGTTTAATCTCTGCCTTCTTCCGTTATGTAGATTATTAGGAAAGCTTTATGTTTTATACAGATTGTATGCTGATGATATTCCATTTTTTTCCCAATTAAAGGTTCATTACTGACTGCAATATAGAGGTTGAATGATGTAATGAGTAATATTAAGAACTGGATGGATGCCAATAAGTTAGTGTGTGTGTTTTATTTATTTCAATTTCTAACCCATCCTCCCGGAAGCTCAGAACGGGTTACAAAAAATAACATTCACAGTAAATTAAACATTCAACAGTAAGTCAAGGACATGACTGGACATGAGACATAGTGTACATAAGAGGAGTGATACAATGAAGTGTCTGTCTGCTGGCATTTGTTTAGTTGAAGAGGAAGGTCTTCACTGCTCTTCGGAATGCCATGGGTGAGTTCTGTCATCTTAATCTGTTCAGGCAGCTGGTTCCATAGTTGAGGAATAAAGTGGCTGTAGGAGCGCTTATGAGCTATTTCCATCTTGAGGGATCTTCCCGGGAGGATGCCTAATCGTCTCTCTGCTTCGGAACGGAGTGGGCAGTTAGGGGTGTACTGGTGTAGCTTGAATGTAATGTAGGTGGGGTTATGTTGTGGAATCTTTTGTGAGCTATCACCAGGGCCTTGAATATGCAGCATTTTTTGACAGGTACCCAGTGTTCTGTGTGGAGAGCTGGTGTGGTGAAGTCATAGTAGTTGAGGTCATATAGGAAGTGGATCGTTGCATTTTGGACTCGTTGGAGATGTTTGAGATCCTTTGTGGTTATGCCATTAAATAGGGAGTTGCAGTAGTCCATTCTACAGACTACATAAGCGTAGATGAACTGAGCTAGGTCGGGTTTAGAGAGGTATGGTTTGATCCTTCATAGTTGGCGCAGGTAATAGAAGGAAGTGGAGACAGAGAGATAGAAGGAAGTGTGAACAGAGAAAGACAGGTGGCCATCCAGTTGCACTCCAAGGCTGTGTACCTGGTCCTTTGCTGTTAGGGAAGTGGATTCCCAGTTTAGCGAGTGAAGCTGGTGATTTTCTTTCTGACCTAGAGGAGTTCAGTCTTAGGTGTTCAGCTGGAGTTTGTTGGCCTTCATCCAGTTCTTCATGTCTGGAAGTGTAGGAGATTGGTGAGCTGGGCAGATCGGTTCTCATCTAGTGGGAGTAGCAGTTGCAGGTCATCAGCATAGGAGAGGATTTTAATGTTGTATTTATGGGTAATGTCAATGACTGGTCTGATGTACAGGTTGAATAAGAGTGGGGACAGCAAGGCACCCTGGGGAACTCCGTATTTGATGGGTTTGGATTCATATTTGTTAGGGCCTAGGAGGACAGTTTGTGTTCTCTGGTGAAGAAAGGAGGCGAGTCATTGGAGAGCAGAGTTATTAATTCTGAGGTTTGTGAGTCGGTTCAGTAGGAGCTGGTAGTCAATGGTGTCAAAGGCAGTGCTTAGGTCTAGTAATACTTATAAGGCATTGCTTCCTTTATTGAGCATTGACCAGCTGTCAGCAATGATGTCAAGGAGAATTGACTCTGTGCTATGGCCTACCCAGAAGCCAGACTGAAAAGAGGATAGGGCTAGGGCTCCTTGTTCTTCTATGAATGGGAGCAGTCAGTGGAGCACTATCCATTCCAAGAGTTTGGAGACAAAAGGGAGGTTAGAGACCAATTGGTAGTTGTTTGGGTCAAGGGCTGGTTTCTTCAGGGTGGGCTTGATGATGGCCGATTTCCAGCTGAGTGGGACCTTCCCCATTGATAGGGAGATGTTTATGATTGGGAGGATGGATTCTGCCATCTTTGATAGATATAAGGAGGCTGGAGTGGCAGGGGTCAAGGATTTTGTTAGAGGGTCTGAGCTCTTTCAATGTTTCAAGAAGCTTGTCATGTGTGACCAGGTGTAGCTGGGAAAGGGTTCCACTTGATGGGGTTTCAGCAGTGTGAGGGGGACTCCTGTTGAGGGTGATGTTGAGTGTGTTATGGATATCGTCAATCTTGGTCTGGAAGAAGTTGGAGAGAGCTTCGCTGTCTAGATCTAAGGGGTAATTGTGCCCACTTCCTTGGGCAGCAGGAAAGAGGTGGTTTTTGTCAGAGTGAATAGGTGCCTGGATCAATTAGGGACTCTCTGTAGGAGCTGTGTGTAGTGGGCTATTTCTGCTTCTAGAATGGTGGATCATAGATTTTTCCAGTGTGTCTTAGTCTCTTCGTTTGGGTGCTTGACCCATTTCCTCTCTGCTTTCCTCAGCGTTCTCTTCAGGGATCAGGGGGCTGGAGATTTGTTGGTGACTAATTGTGTGGTTCTTTTCTAGGCAAAGCTGTCAAAGAGGAACTGGATTCCTGAGTGCCAGGTAGCAGCGACCTGTAGGGCAGCTCAATTCAGGGAAAAATTTTTCAATTCAATTCAGCCTAGCCTATTGAATCGATTTTTTTTTTATTCGATTTTCCTACCCAATTGGATGTTTTTTTTCAAACGTCCTGGTGGGATTATTTGTAGCTTATTCATTCACCCTACCCCCTTTGCCCTCTCCTACCCATGCTGGCGCTGTGGTGTAAACAAAATAAACAAACAAAAAATACTTTTCCTCTCTCTGTTAGGTCGTAGCTGAAATTCGCTTTCTAACACCAGCTCTGGTAGGACACATATTTCTCCTTTTTTTTGGTATTCATCCCCACAGTCCAGCATTTCTCTAATGAACACTCCCCCCATCCAGTATTTCTATCCCCCCTCCCTCCACACTATCTGTTGGGTTCAACTTCTCTCCCTTTCTTTTCCCTCCCACCATTCCATTGACCACCATCTCTCTCCCTCTCTTCTGTTTTAAGATCCATTATTTCTTCCCCTTCCCCCCCCACCCTCAGTCCGGCATATGCCCCTCTCTTTGGACCCCCCTCCCTCCGTGGTGCATACTTCTAATAGCTATACCTGGGGGCTCCCCAAATGCCGGTATGTTTCTCCTTTCTCTCCACTATTGTCCGGCTTCCCCCTGTCCTCCCGGTCTTACTTTCAAAACTAATTACGGCCTGCAGAGTTTCCCCAGTGATGCAGCGATTCTAGCAGGCTGCCATCAGCCTCCGCTACAATTTGAGAATTTGCGGGAGCCAGTCAGGAAGCCGCTCAGCGCTGAGCAGCAGCACCAAAGCATGATCCTGCTTGGTGCTGCTTAGTGGCTGAATAAACCAGAACTCTCAGCAGCCACTGACCGACCGGGTTAGCACCGGGCAGGAGTGTGGAAAGGTTGCTCCTGCCCGCTGCACCTCTGGACCACCATTGATCAGCAGAGGAGGTACGATGGACAGGGCAGGGAGTGGGGACAGGGTGCAGAGTCTGGGAGGGAAGGGAGCTGGGTGCAGAGTCTGACCTGGGGAGGAGGGAGGGAAGGAAGGAAGGGGGCTGGGCACAGAGCCTGACAGGGGAGGCAGGGAAGGAAGGAAGAAAGGGGGCTGGATGCAGAGCCTAGCAGGGAGGGGGCTGGGTGCAGAGCCTGACAGGGCACTTGAATATTAAGCCGCCCAACTTCTATTCAAGTCAACCATTTTTCCTCCTTTTGGAGGGGAAAATGGGGGTATCGAATTATATTCAGATCAACTTATATTCGAGTATATATGGTATTTGTCTTACCTGAGGTAGCACTGTGGGTCCATGTCCTGCCAACCTCTGCAAGGAGCTGACCTGAGGAACTTTGATTGGGACTGTAGTGATAGTTCCCAAAGCCTGTCCAGAGTAACAACATAGAAAAAAAAAGCTTTTATTAGTTGCTTTGTATAAAAATATATCAAAGTAGAATATCTGCAAGGTGTTGTTCTAGCAATTATAAAAGTAAAAGAAACTCAGAATTATAAAGTAGCTTCAATACCTAGTTGCACCAGAAGATATAAGACTCCAGTGAAATGCTCCTATTCTTAGAATGGAATTTAAAAGTTTAAAGATAATAATAAACTCAGAAATTAAGGGTGAAAATGAAAGTTGGCATATTTGGCCTGAGAAACAATATGGGGCTCATACTAACTGAAACTAACTGAAAAAATCATTCATAATCAACTTACCGAATTCATCGACAATACCCATGCCTTACATCCATGTCAAACTGGCTTTCGCTCTTCACATTCAACTGAATTCTCACTATTAGGTCTAGTCTCTACTATACATTACTATCATGATCATCAAAAATCTGTTCTCCTTGTCTCTCTTGACCTATCTGCAGCCTTCGACACCATTGACTATTCTCTCCTCCTCAACCGACTTAAAGATTGCGGCGTCACAGGCTCTTTCATGGTTTGTTTCGTACTTTAATGAACGCTGTTTTAAAGTTCATGTAAAGAATGAAACTTCTACTTCCATTTCACAAACCTATGGTGTCCCGCAAGGCTCCATTCTATCTCCTCTATTATTCAATATCTTTCTATCACCTCTTCTTACCCTAGCACAGTCTATCGGATTCAAGATCTTCGCCTATGCAGATGACATACAACTCCTTCACCCTATCAACACCTCAAACATCTTAGAAATAAACATTATCAACAATAAACTGGATACAATTAACGACTGGCTTTACACAAACAAACTCTCCCTCAATATTGACAAATCCTGTGGTCTCCTATTCCCAATCAACAACAGTGAGACTCTTGCAGGAAAAATTTCCATAAAATCCATTCCTATAAAAATAGAATCAAAAATAAAATTACTAGGAGTTACTATCGATAAAGATCTCACTTTCCACGATCACATCAGCTCGGTTGCTAAAATTTGCTTCTTCAAACTTCGCCTTATCCGCTCTCTAACTTCGATTCTAGAGACAGATGCAATCAAAATTCTAATTCATTATCTAGTCATTTCTCACCTTGATTATTGTAACTCCCTTTATAATGGACTTCCTCAAAAAGAAATTTGACGCTTACAATTAATTCAAAACACAGCAATAAAACTCATCTATAAAACCGGTAAATTTGACCATGTTACCCCTCTTTTGAAGGAAGCACACTGGCTCCCCATTACACACCGTATCACTTATAAAACCATTCTGCTCACTTTTAAAATCAGACTTTCTCACCTGCCTTCATACCTAGACGAGCTCCTCATCCCACAACGCTCAATACGTCTACTGAGGTCAGCCGATCAGAAACTCTTGTCAATTCCTTCTATAAAAGATTTCTTCTACACTAGGAAAATAAACTTTGCAGTAGTAGCTCCAACTTTGTGGAATGCTCTGCCACAGCTACTCCGATCCGAACATCAACTTGATAAATTTAAGATAAGCCTGAAGACTTTCTTATTTAGCGACGCCTTTTCCTGTGTTTAGATTTTCCCTTTTATATATATATATATATTTTTTTTTTCTTTTTCTCCCTTTTCTTTCATTCTTCATCTTTTTCTTCTTTTCATATTCAGCCAACCTCTTTTATAAAGCGATCCCACCCTATATGTTTTACCCTCTTCCCTCTCTCCTTTCTTCTTTTAACATGTAACTCTCCCCCCATCCTTTAACATGTAACTCTCCCTCACCTTCAAGTCTGTCTAGTTAATGTCTTTGGTGTGCACTTTCATTATTTTTTTAATATATTTATCTTTTTTTAAAATTATTATTGTAAACCGGCCAGATACTTGTTGATGGTTGGTATATTAAAAGTCAATAAACTTGAAACTTAAAAAAAAAACCCACATCTAAAAAGTGGCCTAAATGGTTACCTGGACAATCAAAAAGTCTGATCGTCCAAGTACCCATAATCAAAGCTGGTTTTAGATGTATCTAAAACCAGCTTAGGCCTTTCCCCTGCCTCTGAACGCATAAAACAAAAAGAGGCGTTTTCAGAGGAGTGGAAATGGCAAGAGGTGGGCTGGCCTACACCTAGGCGTACAGCAGGTATAACCAAAAGTTTAGGCAGGTTATCTAGTCAGCACTTAAATGTTTTGATTTTGACCAAGTCAAAACAGGTATAAGTGCCGAAAAAGAGGCTGCTAAGCTGACCGCTGCAGCTCAGTGGCCCCAGCAACCACCCCCCTCCGAACCACAGCACTTCAGGGTGAGCATCGCGGCAGGGCATCTCCCCTACTGGCGATCCTCACCCCAAAGTGCCGCGGTTTGGAGGGGGTGGGAGATCACCGTCGCGGCAGGAGAGATGAGCCATCTCTCCTGCAGCGATCAGCCCTCCTCCTCGACTACGATCGGGCAAGAGGGAGCCCAAGCCCTCCTGCCCGGCAGCACCCCACCCGCCGATTATGATCGGGCAGGAGGAAGCACAAGCCCTTCTGCCCGGCGGCACCCCCCCCCCCCCCTCCCGCCGATTACAATCGGGCAGGAGAGAGCCCAGGCAAACCCCCTACCCCCCACCCCCACTAAGATACGGGCAGGAGGGATCCCAGGCCCTCCTGCCCTAAACGCACTCCCCCTCCCACATACGCCCCCCTGAACCCTCAATCACCCCTCCTGCCGACCCATGAGACACCCCCCCCTGCCGAACCCCTCGACCCTCCCCAATCCCCCTCCCCGTACCTTTAAACGATGTCCGGATGGACGGGTGCCAAGCCCATCCGTCCTGCAGGAATGGCTGTCCTTAGGGCCTGATTGGCCCAGGCGCCTCAAACCCCACCCACAGGTTGGGCCTGAGGCGCCTGGGCCAACCGGAATCAGCCCAGTAGCCTTAGGCCCCTCCTGTGGGCAGAGACTTAGGCACGATCATATGTTACTAAATTGGGCTCTCCTTAAAAATTTTTGGACATGCACATGCGATACCATATCAGATGTGCTTTCCATTGAAGGAGTCTGGGACTGGTTTTCCTGAGTTTTAAATTAAGTTTTCTCTTTAATAAAATGCTGAATTATGTTTAGCTCCAGACCTAGCTTATCTCATGTTCTAGCCTGCCTATACTGGGTGTTTTGGCTTGGGCATTTTAGCTTCTTATGGTTATCTCAGCATACATGATATTGTATTCCGCCCTCCTGGACATGTAACAGAAAGACTGCAGGGCTTAGATAAGTGACCTGCTAGTGTAAACTTAGGACCAATGATTGTTAAGAAAAGTAACACGTGAAAATTTTTTTCTAGAATTCAATTGTATAGCCAGAAAAATGAATAAATATCTCTGGCAACTTCCTGGTTTTGGCACTTCTGAAGCTACCTGCTTAGGGCTCAGGGGTCCGCATATGCTGAATAAAATATACCTGTCGCTTTCTTCAAGTCTCTAAGTTTTGTGACTGACCAAAGTGACCTTTCACCATCTTAACAAAAATTACTAATTGACAAATCATTTTTGGCTGTTTGGATGAGTCTCTTCCTCTGACACATGGTGGCCTTAAACTTTTTCGTATTATGTGTACTCTTGCTCTACAAATTATATTACTTAATTGGAAGAACCTTTCCAATACACAGTGTTCTCCCCAGCGCTTTTCAGCCGGGCGCTCCGCCCAGCAAATTTAGATGCCCGCCAAGCTGTCATCTGACGAATCCTGCTGCCGCCACTGCTTAAAGCGCAGTGTGAAGAGCCGCCGAAAGACTCCCGCCAGACTTAGAACAAAACCCAGCAAGCAACTCGAACCCGGCTTCCCTCCGAAACCGGAAGTTTACGTCGGGGGGGGGGGGGGGGGGGGTAGGGAAGAGAAGCTGGCACGGACCATTAGAGCACCGGAGCATGCGGGAGATAGGCCAGCCACGGAGGGAAGATTACTTGCTCTTGCTTACTTCAGGCCTTTCTCGCTGCCGGGTCCTGCTTACTTTCTGTTTTCGCGAAGGCAGGACCCGGCAACGAGAAAGGCCCGAAGTAAGCAAGAGTAACAAGTTGTAAGCTTCCCTCTGTCGCTGACCTTTGGGAGATAGGTCAGCGACGAAGGGAAACTTGCAACTTGCCTTTGTCTGTAGCGAATATGCCGGGTGTGTGAGACGGGGGGGGGGGAGGAGGAGAGGGTGAATGGGAGGAGAAAAGCTGCTGTACCCAATTAGGGGGGAGAGTGAAGAGAAATGCTGCTTCTGCTGTACCCAACTGGGGGGTGGGAAGAGAAATGCTGATAATACTGCTGTACCCAATGGGGGGAGGGGGAAGAGAAATGCTGCTGCACCCAATTGAGGAGAGAGAAGGAAGGAGGGAGAAGGAAGATCAGGAAAAGGAGGAAAGAGATGCAAAGACCATGGGAGGGAGGGAAAGAAGATACCATACCATGGAGTGGAAGAGAGAGATGTCAGGGCATATGGGGGGGGGGTGGAGCAGGGCCGGATTAAAGGATAGGCCCAGTAGGCACAGGCCTAGGGCCAAAAATGGTCAGGGGGGGCCCGCCAGTGCTGTGCTTTGGGGCCTTACCCTTGCTGGATTCGCTGGCAGCAGCAGCCTCATCATCATCCCGAGTGCCCCCCCCAACCCGATCCGACCCTCCTTTACCTCCTTCCCTCATCAGTTGAAAGGTCACTTGGACACACAATGTCAGAGGCGTGAAGAAAGTACAAGTTTTATTCACAGCATGCATGCTGGACCCCTGAGCTCCAAGCTGGCTCAGAAGTGCCGAAACCAGGAAGTTACAGAGATATTTATTCATTTTTCTGGCTATACAACTGAATTCTAGAAAAAGCTTTTCACGTGTTACTTTTCTTAACACTCATTGGTTCTAAGCTCACACTAGCAGGACACTTATCTAACTCTTACAGTTAAATGTACAGAAGGGCAGGGTACATCATGGCTCAAACTCTTATCTATTCAGCTTACAATGTGGTAAGGTAGGGACATACATTTTAGGCAGATGAAGTGAATAGTTTATACACTGTTTTCAGCTATGTAGACCAGAGCAATATTTTAAACAACAGTTAACCATTTCATGACCCTACATTCCCCCCTTTCAGGCTGGCGTACCTAAGGAGCCAAGCCTGACAAAATAAAGTTAGGGGTCAGGAAAGTCGGGGTCCCCAGTGGGTAAGGGACGATACTGGGAGAGGGCCAATGCAGCAGTGGAACGTTTGACAGCAGAGTCCATAGTTCAGTGGAGCAGCTTTATGGCTATGGGGACCACACAGGGCAGGCAGCAAAGGAGCAGAGAAGACAGGGCAACCAGCAAGATGATATTCAGTGCTGAACCAGAGGGCAACCAGGAGCTGAAGGTACCAGAGATCCAGTCTGCAGTAAGATCACGTCAGGGAACATGAGCCAGTTTGGTGATACGATCCACAACGTCCTCGATCATTTTACTCAAGTTCAAGGCAGCAGTTGGAGAGGTTGAATTTACCACAGACACCACCTTCTGTCTAGAGCTAGGCAGTTCTGATAGATAGCAGTGTGCATTTTAGCATTCGAAGCTCAGGTGGTCTCATTAGTTATCAGTTTGAATATAGCTTGTAGACAAATAATGCAGTTCAGCATATAGATTGTGGTCCGATAGCCCCAGGTGTCATCCTCGGTTCATGTGGTAGGTCCATAAACAGCAATGATCCGTTCTGCAGGCCAGTCATCACCCCATTCACCTATTTTAAGGGAATTGGTGGAAGTAGACCGCTTTTGGCGACCTCTGGTGTTGAATACAGGGGCTCCCAGGTGTTCACCATCGGGAAGAAGCTGGGACGAATCATGTAAAGCACACATGTACCAGTCTAGTTAGCAGGCAATCAAGAGTGGGCAAACAGATCACAGAGCCAGTATCAACTATCAGGAGCTGACCATCATTCATAGGAAGTTCCGTTAAGCAGTGTCTGAAGGGCGCTGAAGACAGTGGGAAGCAACAATGGAGGTTCACAAGGCCCATTGTGAAGGTCGTGGACCTGACGTAAAAGTGAGGGTCTGTGAAGTCAGGTTTAACATGTCCAGCTGCTTTGCCTCCCATAGCCACTGTTCTCCCATACCAGTCCCTCCTCATACAAAATAATTGCTAACATTAAGAGTCTGACCTATAGTTTCAGCAAACTATATAAACAGATTTCTAGTGATTACAGGATATTAGTATCTACTTTCATAATTTCATAAAACTGGGGAAACACCACAGAGTGATAGACAGGAGCACATGAGTGGGATACAATTCGGACATATACATCAGTACCTGAGTCTCACCTTTTACCATCAATATACAATGCCATGCAGTCTCTGGCCTTCTGGACTTGGACATTGGCATTCCAGTTATATGGGTCAGTGATAGTGAAAACCATGGGATTACAGTAGCCTGTAGTACACAAGGGGCCGGAGCTAGGACCTATAGTAAGGGAAGCAGACGGGGTATTAGGGGGATATTTGTGTGGGTTATTGTAGGTGGCCCACAAGACACTTTCTCATAAAGGACAGGCTCCACCATTAGTGAAGGTTTCCTCATAGGGGCAGTTCTTAAAGGCATCAGGTTATAATAACACAGTTAATCTAGGGAGCCACACAAAACTGTATTAGGGGTAGTACCATGACCTTGAGAAACATCAAATAGCACACATGTATCACAATACAAAGACACCGGGTGAGTGGGGTCTACAATAAGAGTCTAGTTGATAAGTGGACCCTCAACATTATAAATGCAGATTTCCGCCCACTTTTAAACTTCATCACCAGTAGGTTGGAAACAGAAAATACCCTCAAATGTTTGACACTGTACTTAACTCCTTCATGCAAACAAACATCAGGCAAAGGGCTAGGGGCACTTGTTAAGTACAAAATACAGAAGAAAGAAACATAAGTGAGGGCAACACAAATATCATATATATATATATATATACTAACATAGGAAACTCATTTTTCTTTCAGGCACAACTTAGAAAACTTCAAACAGTTATACTCAAGACACTTGCTAAAGGCAGTGGTGAACCACAGGCAGTCAATTAAACTCAAACACTTATAAAGAATTATATTCAGAACACCTGCTAAGTACAGTGGTAAATATTCAGAACTTTTGAGGTCTTAGAAAGCTTCAGCTGAAGATCCGTGTTGTAGTGGAACCAAGTTTCATGTCCGGACACCTTTGACAACTGTAAGAGAAGAAATTAGGACAGTAAAAGGACCTATCCACCTAGGTTTCAGGGGGTCTGACTTCCAAGTTTTAGCCATACTGTATTTCCAGGGAATTACCCATGGACTTGTGTAGCTATCGGTAGTGGGGCCCTTTCCAGGACCCATTTATGGAGCTCTTGAAGGGCTTTAGCTAAAGACTGGACCTGACTCTGGAGGATATCTGATCCCAGAGTAGCAAAGGAACCAGGATCTGGGTTCACAATGGGTGGTTGCCGGCCGAACATGAGCTCAAATGGGGCTTAGATGGGATGCATCTAATCTGAAAAAGAACAGAAGGCAGCAGGACAGGTCAGGACAGATTAGTTTCTTCAATTCATTTTGTGAGAAGGGTCTTAAGAGTTCTGTTTATTCTTTCGACCTGACCAGAGCTCTCAGGATAGTAAGCAGCATATAATTTCTATTCAATTTGGAGGGCCTGAGCAATTTGTTGGACAACATTGACAATGAAAGCAGGGCCATTGTCACTGCCTATAAAAACAGGGAGACCAAAGCACGGAATTATTCAGGAGGTGTTTGGTTACTTCCCTGGCGCGTTCAGTGCAAGTAAGGAAGGCTTTGACCCATCTAGTCAGAGTGTCTGTGAAGACTAGGAAGTGACTGAGGGAATGGAAATGGGCATGTGGGTAAAATCTACAGACAGAACCTGCATCGGATATGTTCCAATAGGTTGGTATCCAAGTGGTGGCAGTCATCTGATTGGGAATTTTATTCTAGAACCGACAACACACTGTCGGACCATATGCCGGACTAGCTGATCAAGGTGATTGATAAAGAAATGTCTCTTGAGAGTCAATTTTCATAGCGGACATGGCATCTTTTGACAATCGTGAGGGCCAGGTGTTGAGGAATGAATATGAGGGTACCCGCTGTGCTTGCGTTTGAAGTATCAGTGTGTGGGTCTGGATTGGCACTTGAATTGGCGCATTTTGTATCCACCCCCCTTTCAGGACAGACTGGCCCAAAATAATGCATGCCCAAGTCTGTTCCTGAGAAGCGTACTGGGGTGTAAGGGAATCCAGAAAAGGAATGATTGTATACAGAGGGGCCGAAAGAGGGGGCAGAGACTGGCAGCTCGGGCTGTGCGGTTGGCAAGGGCATTGCCACGAGAGACAAGGTCCGTCACGTGTCTGTAAGCATGGCAGTGCATAACAGAAACATGTGAGGTAAGTTGTACGGCCTCAAGAAGGTCAAGAATGAGGGGAGCATGATGATCAGTCGGCTGGAAGCTGTAATGAAACCTCGATATTTCCAGATGGCCCTATGGGAATTCAAGTTAAGGAAAGCATATTTGGAGTCAGTATATATATTGCAAGACTGAGAGGCAGAGTGGCGCAGGGCAGAAGTGAGGGCATAAAGCTCAGCTTCTTGGGCAGAAGGGCCAGAGGGCAGGGGCCTGAGTCAGAAGTTTTTGGAGGCAGCGAAAAGACCGCTCCTGAAGTTGGGTCCAGACAAAAGGGGCTGTGTCAGCGCCTTTGGTGGAATCATACAGAGGACGAGCAATAGTAGAGAAATCAGGGATCCAGATGGGACAGTATCCTGCAATATTGAGAAAGGTGCTCAGAGCCTTGAAGTTATCAGGGACAGGGAGACTACAGACAGCCTGGACACGGGTGTAGGAAGGGACCTGGTACCCTGGGAGATTTGAAAGCCAAGGTAGGTGACACGAGGAAGGCATACTTGAAATCAATGTAAATATGGCCACAGGAAAATTTAAAAGGCAGACCCACTATCTGAAAGACTCAGATAAATAATAATAATAACAGTTTATATACCGCAATACCGTGAAGAGCTATGTGGTTTACAAAAGATTAGAGAAGGTACAAAATAATTGAACTTAAGATGTCTACTAACACATAGGAATTGTTCTCAATCCCTATTCTATATCAGGTTCCTATCCCAAAGAGCTGACTTGTAAAAATTAAGTAAAATGCAGTTCTGGATCCACCCACTAAGCAGGGTAGTCTGACACAAGCGCTCTCTAAAGCAGCAGTCCCTTCACTAACAGCTGACTGGCAAAAATATTTACTTCCTTATAAAAGCATTCCTAAAAATTACATTCTTACCTAAACTTACATGATTTATAAACAGAAATACAAAACAAAGATTGGAATATACAGTAAAACTTTGGATTGCAAATAACTTGGTTTGCAAATGTTCTATAAGACAAGCAATGATTAAATTTTAACTTGCTATACCAGTAACGTCTTGCAATACACATACATACAGTATAGAAGCATCACATTTTCACAACTGAGCCAATGGGTCCTCTCTATATGACGCTGCAGGAATGCAGTGACTGTTCCAAACGAGCAAGGGCTTGCAATACAAGTATGTATATTTTTGTACATGAGTGCCCTGGACTACAAGCATGCTTCTGGAACAAATTATGCTCCCAAACCAAGGTTTTACTGTACTCACAAGTTTAAACACTGTTCATGTTTTTCTTTTTTCTTTTTTTGTTACAATCAACATGGGTCTCAGTAGAGACTTACTCCCCCTTCCTACAGAATTTCACAAAGGAGAGAGAGAAGTGCATAAAGATCAAAGAGATCAAATTACAGATGTAGTCCTTTTCAGAATTTTTAAATTTAGACAAATAACGTCTAAATTTAGACAAAGAACTTCTTTTTAGCATGGAATATAAGTTCCAGAAATCATATTTTTCGTTTACATACATTTCTAAATATATATAAACATTTTATAACATAGCCAAAAACTTTAAATCTAAAACTACTTATCTGTTTCAGGAGAAACCGCATTTGAAGTGCTAAACACTTCATGGCCCTTATCAGCACAAAAGGAAAAGTACTCTCCTCTCATGCTGTGAACAACTGACAGTTTAAACTTCACTAATACATTTGGACAGACAGAACTCATAAAAAACCCGGGATACTGCAGGACTTGGGAATCAGATGAAGGGAAGAATTTGGCAAGGTCTGAAGCAAGGACGGTGAAGGATTTTCCAATTGGAATGCAAAATAGGCTGACTGGAAGAGGAACCGACAGCAAACGAATGCATAAAAACTTGACGGGTTATGTCCTCTTCCAGGGAGCCAGAGGGGGCCAGCCCACACCAAATATCGGCCATTCTAACTGGCACAGATAAATAAGGGTTGATTTGTTAAGTATAATCAAAGACAAATTCCTTTTTTAAAATTAGCTAACATATCAAGGGATCCCCACAGGTAGACAGACATCCCCCCCATTGTGCAATGGAGGACAAAAACACTTCCCTGAATTCCTGGCCCCGCCCATCTCTGGACTAGGGAAATGCAGTACTAACAGGTCCACACTCGCTTCGTCCTCAAGGACGTCTCAGACACTCTCAAACACACAAAACACAACAGATTTCAGTTCAGTTACTCAACCAGAAAATAACAGTTCCTAGAATCCTTCCCCACAACTTTTCAGCGACAGATCACGTGGCTTACTAGGCAGGAGACGAGAGACAGGATAGGGATGATCAATCCCCACTTACCAGATAGTGGCCACTCCAGGACAGAATTAAACTGATACAGATTCTTGTACTTTAAACTGAGACTAGATAAGTCAGTTGAAGCGGTCCAACGTCCTGAGGTCTGCCAACCCCCCAAAAGGAAGGCAGCCGGCTAAGCAGACACATCAGCCGTAGGACCAGAAACAAGTGACCAATCGAGTAACCAGTGGTCAAGAGACCTTCAAGTCCCAGTTCAGGCGCCAAATGAAAGGTCACTTGGACACACAATGTCAGAGGCGTGAAGAAAGTACAAGTTTTATTCACAGCATGCATGCTGGACCCCTGAGCTCCAAGCTGGCTCAGAAGTGCCGAAACCAGGAAGTTACAGAGATATTTATTCATTTTTCTGGCTATACAACTGAATTCTAGAAAAAGCTTTTCACGTGTTACTTTTCTTAACACTCATTGGTTCTAAGCTCACACTAGCAGGACACTTATCTAACTCTTACAGTTAAATGTACAGAAGGGCAGGGTACATCATGGCTCAAACTCTTATCTATTCAGCTTACAATGTGGTAAGGTAGGGACATACATTTTAGGCAGATGAAGTCAATAGATTATACACTGTTTTCAGCTATGTAGACCAGAGCAATATTTTAAACAACAGTTAACCATTTCATGACCCAGCCTCATCATCATCCCGAGTGCCCCCCCCCAACCCGATCCGACCCTCCTTTACCTCCTTCCCTCATCAGTGAGGTGCCAGAGGGAATCATTGCAGGAGAAAGCCCTGAAGCAGCCTGCTTAGAATAGAGCAGTGCTGTTTAGAGTCTCGTGATGGGAGGGAGGGAGAGATAGGAATGTCGGGGGGGGGGGAGAGTAGCAGTCTGCCCCGGGTGCTCGGCCTGGTGTCATGAACTTCTTTGGCTAGCAACAGCATTTACAATTCACTGCTGTTGCCAGCTTCAGGCCTTCCTCTCTGCCAGGTCCTGCCTACTTCTGTTTCCATGAAGGCAGGACCTGACAGAGAAGAAGGTCCGAAGCTGTCAACAGCAGTGAATTGTGAATGCTGCTGCCTGACGCCAGGCCTTGGGTGACAGAAGGAGGAAAGGGAGCAGAGGGGGAGAGACTTGCTGCACCCAACTGGAGGGAGAAAGAAGATGAGGGAGGGAATGAAACGAGATGCCAGGGATTGGAGGGAAGGGAGGGAGGAAGAGATGCCAGGGCATGGAGGGAAGAAGGAAAGTATGCCAGACCAAGGGAAAAGGAAGGGGGAAAGGAAGGAGGAGATGTCAGAGCATGGAGGGGGAGGGAGAGATGGAAGAAAAGGAAAGGAGTGAGATGCCAGAGAATCAGGGAAGGGAAGATACCAGACTGTGGGGTGCAAAGGAAAGAAAAGAGAAGAGAGAGATGCCAGAGCATAGGGGATGGGGTGGTGACAGAGAGAGAAAAATGGAGAGGTGGCAGAGCAGAAATCAATCATGTACAAAGGAGAAGAGAAGAGGCACAGAATAGACAGTTTATTGAAGGAGCATAAAAAGAAGGAAGATGCATATGGAACGGGGAGAGGGCAGACAGTGGATGGAAGGGGCTGATGCTGCATGGAAGACAGAGGGGATGGATGCTGGCTAGAAAGAAAAGTGAAGACAAGATGATTAAAGCAGAAACGACAAAAGGTATAAAAAATTGTTTTGTTGCTTTACGTAGAATCAAGTAGTATTGTATCTATTGATTAAAGTTTATAAATAGGAAATGGAAATAAGGCAGTTTTTTGGGGACTAAACCCCTTTCCTCAGGTCAGAACAGGATACCATAACAGCAGGGGTGCCCAAATGGTCGAGCGCGATTGACCAGTAGATCGCAAAGGCAATGTGAGTCGATCGCGTTGCCTTGGCAATCTTTTTCTTCCTGCCTCCCTGAGCCAGGCCAGGCGCGTACAAGTGCCGGAGTCACAAGACTTCACCTCCGACGTCAATTCTGACATCAGAGAGGAAGTTCTGGGCCAGCCAATCGCTGCCTGGCTGGCCTGGAACTTCCTCTCTGACGTTAGAATTGACATCAGAGGTGAAGTCTTGTGAGTCCGGCGCTTGTACATTCCAGGCCTGGCTTGTGGAAGCAGGGAGAAATCGGCATGGTGGCTTAGGGGGTAGGGAAAGAATCGGGGAAGGGGAGAAATTGGCATGATGGCTTGGGGGGGCAGGGGGAGAGAGACAGAAAGCAAAGGGGAGAGGCAGAAAGAAAAAAAAAATATTGGATTTATAGTCAGACGAAGGAAGTGCAAACAGAGACTCATGAAATTACCAGACAAAAAGGTAGGAAAAATGATTTTATTTTCAGTTTAGTGATCAAAATGTGTCTGTTTTGAGAATTTATATCTGCTGTCTATATTTTGCACTATAGCAATAGCGGTTTTTAGCACAGGGAGCCTATGAGCATCGAGAGCAGCGCAGGGCATTCAGTGCATCTCCCTGCTCTAAAAACCGCTATTGCGATTTAGTAAAAAGGGAGGTGGTATATTTGTCTATTTTTGTATAGTTATTCCTGAGGTGACATTGCATAGAATCGTCTGCCTTGACCTCTTTGAAAACCCACGGAATCTAAATGATAATTAACATTTTCTCTGCGTACAGTGTGCTTTCTGTTTTTTTAAAAATTTTATTGATCTACCGATCATTTTGACTTGGTCATTTTAAAAGTAGCTCGCAAGCCCAAAAAGTGTGGGCACCCCTACTGTAGAGCCATTTCTTGTATGACTGGGCTATATTTATCTTTTTTTTAGTTGTTTAAATTCATGCAGAAATAAATGGCTAGATTGAACCTAATGACTTCATTAACACCTTTCCCTTTTTTAACCTCTATACCATTTGAAAGAAGGCAAATACTTCTTAAATTTAGTAAAAATATTCTGGCACAAGTGTCAAACCTTAAAAAAGGAAATCATATTGAGCATTGGAAAATAATAATAATAATTAACTAATAAAAATAGTACACATTTAGGGCTCCTTTTACTAAGTTACGATAGTGGTTTTAGCGTGCGCTTAGCGCACGGAGGAATTGCCACGTGCGCTAGATGCTAATGCCAGCATTGAGCTGTTGTTAGTTTTCCCAAGTAGCGCAGGGGTTTGCGTGCGCTAAAAATGCTAGCGCACCTTAGTAAAAAAGGGGGTTAATTTTCCCCACCACCAAATTTCCCCATCCTGCCCTACCCGGCTACTTTTTCATGCAACCCGGCTGGAAAAAATTTCTGGGGAGAACACTGAATACAGATTATAATATATGGTGGAACACATTGAGGGGCATAATCGAAAGGGACGTATAAGTCAGTTTACGTCCATTTCGCAAGTCGTGCAAAGTTAAAAAGAGCATAAGACACATTTTCGAAAGATACGTCCAACTTTTTTTTTACTTTCGAAAATCATCTACTTATACATCCTGCCGATCTGATCGTCCAAGCCACTAAAGCGTCCATCTTTATACCACATTTCCGTCCAACTTTCCGTCCAAGTCCAAATTGCCTAGAACAAACCCTGTTGGACGTGGAAGGGGTCTGCAAAGTGATGGACTGCACACCCAGACATGCCACCTAAATAGTGGGGTACCTTACAGGGCACTGCTGTGGACTTCACAAAAAGGGTGCCATGGCTTCTCCTCACTACAGCTCCCTTATAGGTGATGGTGATCCCCCCAAACCACCTCAAGAATCCCCTAGATCCACTTATCTACCACCCCAATAGCCCTTATGGCTGCAGGAGCCACTTATATGCCAGTAAAAAAAGGTTTTGGGGGTGTATAGGGAAGTGCACATGTTTAAGTATCAATGCAGTGATTACAGGGGCTTACGGGCATGGGTCCTCCTCTCTATGGGTCCCTAACCCACCCCCAAGACGACTTAAGCTGCCTCTGGGCTGGACGACTAGGCTTTCCTATGCCAGACGGCCAGCTGATGATGTTCTGGAGGCTGAAATTTAAAGTTGTGAATAAAATTTTTATAGGGGGGGGTTGGTGATCACTGGGGTAGTGTGTGGGGGCCTGTGTTATGTGTTTGCAGTGCTCTGTTAAACTTTTGCTGTACGACTAAGTCTAAGCCGGCCCACGTCCTGCCCAACTCCCACCCTCGACATGCCTCCCGAAATGCCCCATTTAGCTTTGGATGTTGAGCGGCACTATGAAGGCCTAGGCCCTAGGTCGTTTAGAAATACGTCCAAAACCCGGTTTTATTATCGGTACTTGGACGTTTTTGAGAATTGTTCATCCAAGTGCCGATTTAGGCTGGTATTTGGATGTTTTTCTCTTTCGATTATGAGCCCTTTATGTTTAACTGCTAAATATGAAAAGGTTATTGCAAGAAAAAACAAACTCTCTCAGCTCATGTAATGATACATGGGAACCTTTATTTACACATTGTAATATAGAATATTGATTGGTCCTTTGGTATCATTAACCTCAAACTGGTTATATTCTCTGCATTGATGTATTGGTTATGCCTATATTCCATTTACACAAACTGTAAATTCTGATAACGTCACTCTTGTTACGTCTGTGTAGTATACCTATTGCTGTGGTATTTTCTTCATATGCCTTCTGTTGTGCAATTGTATTTCCAGCATTGTATGCTGTTTGCATTATAAAATTAATAAAACTTTTTTGAACTGAAAAAAAAAAAGGTCCTAGCTCACGGTCACTGTCTAACACTAGCTCTGGCAGGATACATATTTCAAATCTGACATATTGTAATCACAAAATAGAAAATGAGGTCTTTCCCGAACATTCAATATTTGCTCAATAATTGAAATCACTTCACATTGAGATATACAAGTCTACAACAACTTCACATTCAAAGTGACTAAAAAGGTCACCTCCTGAAATTGATTAAACAATTCTAAATCTAAATCTTGTAAAAATTGAGTAGTATCCTGTACCAAAGCACGAGGGAAACAAAATGAGAGGACAAAAAACTGGGTCTTAAACTGCCTATACACAAATGCTAGGAGCCTGAGGGCCAAAATGGGAGAACTGGAAATCACTGCCAGCAATAAGGACCTAGACATAATTGGAGTCACAGAAACGTGGTGGACAGAGGAAAATCAATGGGATGTGGCCATACCGGGGTACAAACTGTACAGGAGAGACAGGACACATAAAAAGGGTGGAGGAATAGCGCTGTACATAAAAGACTCCATACCATCAGCCAGGATGGAAAAAACAGTACGGGCGGATGGCTTGGAATCACTATGGGTTAAACTACAGGGAGGAGCAGGGGCAGACATTAAATTGGGTCTGTACTACCGCCCACCAGAACAACCGGAAGAAATCGACCAGGAGCTGGAAGCTGAACTGAGGCAGGTATGCAGAAGCGGAAATGTGGTGGTGATGGGGGACTTCAACTATCCTGGGATAGACTGGAGTATTGGACACTCAAACTGCGCAAGAGAGACCAAATTCATAGAGGTCACGAGGGACTGTTTCATGGAGCAACTGGTCACGGAACCAACACGGGGCGATGCCACTCTTGACCTAATCTTCAACGGACTAGGAGGGCCAGCAAAGGAGGTGGCGGTATTACCCCCGCTAGGTAACAGCGATCACAACATGATCCAGTGCAGGCTTGAAATTGGATCATCAAAGGGGAAAAGAACCACAACGACGGCACTCAACTTCAAAAAAGGAAATTATGATGCCATGAGGAAATTAGTGGGAAAGAAACTCAAAGGCAACATAGGAAAGACGGAATCCGTAGAAAAAGCCTGGACCTTACTCAAGAAGACTGTGCACGAAGCGCAAAACCTATGCATCCCCAAGTTCAGAAAAGGGTGCAAAAAAAATAGAATGAAAAATCCAGTGTGGATAACAAATGCAGTGAAGAAGGCAATAAGCGACAAGAAGGCATCGTTCAGAAAATGGAAAAAAGACCAAACAGAGGAGAACCAAAAAGTGCACAAAGAACACCAGAAGGAGTGTCACCGAATGGTTAGAAAAGCAAAAAGAGAATACGAAGAGAGACTGGCAGAGGAAGCAACAAACTTCAAGTCGTTCTTCAGATACGTCAAGGGGAAGCAACCGACGAGAGAAGAAGTGGGACCATTGGACGATGGTGACAGAAAGGGAGTAGTAAAAGGAGAGAAAGAGATAGCTGACAGGTTAAATGAGTTCTTCACGTCAGTCTTCACGATGGAAAATATAACCAACATTCCGGAACCCGAGGAGATCGTTATAGGAGACCAAGACGATAAGCTGGTCGAATTAGAAGTAAGCCAAGAGGATGTACTCAAGCAGATTGACAGACTAAAGAGCGACAAATCGCCAGGTCCGGACGGCATTCATCCAAGGGTACTCAAGGAGCTAAAAAACGAAATAGCGGAGCCATTTAGACAGATATGCAACCTATCCTTAAAAACCGGAGAGATCCCAGAGGATTGGAAAATAGCAAATGTCACGCCCATCTTCAAGAAGGGCGCAAGAGGAGACCCGGGAAACTACAGGCCGGTGAGCCTGACCTCAGTCCCGGGAAAGATGATGGAGGCACTGATTAAAGACAGCATCTGTGAGCACATCGAAAAAAATGGGCAGCTAAAACCGAGTCAACACGGCTTCTGCAAGGGCAGGTCATGCCTCACTAACTTATTGTACTTCTTTGAGGGGGTGAGCAGCCAGATGGATAAAGGGGAATCTATAGACATCATTTACCTTGACTTCCAAAAAGCCTTCGACAAGGTGCCACACGAGAGACTGCTTAAAAAGATATGGAACCACGGGGTACAAGGGGAGGTCCACCGATGGATCAAAATCTGGTTGGCAAACAGGAAACAGAGGGTTGGCGTAAAGGGCCACTACTCAGACTGGAAAGGGGTCACGAGCGGAGTTCCGCAGGGGTCAGTGCTGGGACCGCTCCTGTTCAATATCTACATAAACGACCTAGAGGCGGGAACCAAGTGTGAGGTCATTAAATTTGCAGATGACACCAAACTATACAGCAGGGCTCAAACCAGGGAAGACTGCGAAGATCTTCAAAAGGATCTAACACAGCTGGAAAAGTGGGCCGAAAAATGGCAGATGAGCTTCAACGTGGGGAAATGCAAGGTCATGCACGTGGGGAAAAAGAACCCGATGTTCACATACAAAATGGGGGGAACACCACTAGGGGTCAGCAACCTGGAGAGAGACCTGGGAGTGATGGTAGATGCAACACTGAAGGCATCGGCGCAATGCGCCACAGCCTCTAGGAAAGCAAACAGAATGCTGGGTATCATTAAGAAGGGTATTACGACCAGGACGAAGGAAGTCATCATGCCGCTGTATCGTGCAATGGTACGGCCGCATCTGGAGTACTGCGTCCAGTACTGGTCACCGTACCTCAAGAAAGACATGGCGGTACTTGAGGGAGTACAAAGAAGAGCAACCAAACTGATAAAGGGAATAGAAAATCTCCCATATACCGACAGATTGAAGCAGTTGGGACTTTTCTCCCTGGAAAAGCGAAGACTTAGAGGAGACATGATAGAAACCTTCAAGATCCTGAAGGGCATAGAAAAAGTAGACAGGGACAGATTTTTCAAATTAAGGGGCGCCACAAGTACAAGGGGGCACTCGGAGAAATTGAAAGGGGACAGGTTTAGAACAAACGCTAGGAAGTTCTTTTTCACTCAGAGGGTGGTGGATACATGGAACGCGCTTCCAGAGGCTGTTGTAGACAAGAAAACATTAAATGGTTTCAAAGAAGGTTTGGATAGATTCCTGGAAGAAAAAGGGATTGAGGGGTATAGATAGGTATAGACCATTGCTCAGGCAATGGGCATGGTGGGCCGCCGCGGGAGCGGACCGCTGAGCAGGATGGACCTATGGTCTGCCTCAGCGGAGGCAACTTCTTATGTTCTTATGTTCTTATATGAAGAAATCTCAGGGATAAAAGGAGCCAAAAATGTATCTGTATACTTGCAAACCTTTTCCAAAAGAGAACCCGTAGTAGAAACTATCAGATGTCCAGGGGGACGCAAAAAATTTTAATGAACTTTCGGAAGAAAGTAGAGTATCGGAATTTGAAAAGTTTGAACTCTGAGGAATTTATATTCTGATTTAGTCAAAAAACCTAACTTTCTAGCTTCATTCACAATAAACAACAATTAAGACATGATGTCATCAGAAAGATCTTGAGAAAGTTGAGTGTAGTATCTTGTAATTGAGAATAAGACTCTTGATAGTAATATTGTTTATCCAACACAACAATATCTCCACCTTTATCTGCTCTACGAATCACAATGTCTTTATTTTGACATAGTGCAGATAAGGCAGTCTCTTGAGCTGAAGTCATATTCTTTTTAAATCTACGCTGTTGTTTTTCAATTCGGTCTAATTCTTTATAAATTAATAAGCGAAACCCAACTAGTTTCTGGATGTAAAGATTAATCGTCAAATTCAATCATTTGAAACCACAGTGCATGTAAAACCCTCAGATTGTAACACACTTTTGCAATATTCTAGCATGCATCCAAGTGTTCTTAAAAATAACCTTCCCACCTCTCAATTTTTTCAGTATAGAAGAATTTGTTCTTCTCTAGTGACTTTTAAAAATCAGGCAGTGGTTCTTAAAAACCGTTATCAAGAACGGGGTTATCTGCATCATGTGATTCAAAAAGCTTATCATAGAGCTAAATAGAGTCCTAGACAACAGCTTTTGGAATATCGAGAAAAATCTACTCAAGATAGTACATTTCCTTGCATATTGAAATTTTCCTAGGTGTCCCAGAGATTGGGGAGGAAAATCAAAGATATTTGGCCGATGCTGCAGGAGAAAATGTTTTCAAGATCTTGACTGTACTGCTGCATTTTCTAGAAATCGTAACTTACAAGATAAATTATGTAAGAGTGATGTATGGACTACGTCTGAGGTTGGGAGGGTTGGTCACTTTAAATGTGGGAAATGTGCTGCATGTGACAACATGGTTGAAGGCTCGACTGTTTTTCTTCCTGGAAGAGCCCCTATTGGTCTATGAACTTTGACATCGTGTGAAACAAAAGGGGTGATCTATGGACTAATTTGTCCATGTGGCCTCACTTATATTGGTCAAACATCTAGAAACTTTAAGACAAGAATATTTGAACACCGATTGAATATCTCAAATAAAAAAGAAATTGATGTGTTGACAAGACATTGTGTTCAAGAAAAACATCTATTTTCAGAAATAAAGTGTGTTGTATTGGATCATATCCTGTTTTCTGTCAGACAGGGTAACATTAGACATAAACTCCACCAACATGAACAGCGCTGGATTTACTTTCAGAACACGATCTGGCCCCGTGGGCTAAATCAGAAGATTGAGTGGTATGCCTTTTTTTTATTTTTTTTTTTGTTTTTTTTTAATCTTATTGACTTTTTGATGTTTTGGTTTTTTGAACCTTTGGTATTTAGAAGTTTTGTATTTAGAAGTTATTGTTTTTTGGGGGTTTACCCTGGATGTACTGCTCCTGGAAGTGTTCCGGGTTCTCTCTATTTCTGTGCTGTGCTATCCTGTGCCGTTGTGCACTCTATGAGTAAACGTTGCTCAGATGGAAGTGTGAATTCCTGAAGAAACCATCAGACGGGTGGTGAAACAAGATCTTGTAGGAATTGTTGGCCTGTCGTCGAGTTACTGCTGCAATCTTCAAACGCCATTTAAGTGAACATGTCTGCTATCGGCAAAGTTGGGTTATGACAGCAAGGTTCTGGCGCCAGAGCTAAGTTTTTGTTCTTTCTAATTTTCTTCTGTTAGCTGAATGCCTTTTAAGTATTGGTTCATCTTGATATAAAATGCGTTTATGAGTATAGGCTTCTTTTGATATTTATGAAAATATATATATAAAAAAAGGTTTTCCTACTGTGCACAGTAGAGGGTTTTGAAGCTCTCTGGATCCCTACATTCTTTTTCGGTGTGAGTTTTTTGCCAATAATAAAAACAACGCTAGCTTAAAAATCATCAATGATTGCTACATGATAAATAACTGAGGCTTTTTCTCCACCTTTTTAAGAGAATGTTGGATCTGAGATATTGGACCCACTACTGTGAGTAACATTTTTTTCAAATTTTGGATTTAAACATCTCTATCATTTCTCCCCTCTCCCGCCTTTCCTTCAAAGCATACAGATTGAGATCTTTAAGTCTGTCCCTATACACCTTATCACGAAGACCACACCCCATTTTAGTAGCCTTCTTCTGGACCAACTCCATCCTTTTTATATCTTTTTGAAGGTGCGGCCTTCAGAATTGTACACAATATTCTAAATGAGGTCTCACCAGAGTCTTATAAAGAGACATCAATACCTCCTTTTTCTTACTGGCCAAACTTCTCCCTATGCAACCTAGCATCCTTCTAGCTTTCACCGTAACCTTTTCAACCTGTTTGGCCACCTTAAGATCATCATATACAATCACACCCAAGTCCCGCTCTTCCGTCGTGCATATAAGTTCTTCACCCCCTCCCTCTGGTTTTTGCAGCCCAAATGCACGACCTTGCATTTCTTAGCATTAAACTTTAGCTGCCAAATTTCAGACCATTCTTCAAGCTTCAAAAGGTCTTTCTTCCTGTTATTCACACCATCCGGCGTGTCTACTCTATTGCAGATTTTGGTATCATCTGCAAAGAGGCAAATCATACCCAACAACCCTTCAGCAATATCATTCATAAAAATGTTAAAAAGAACAGGCCCAAGAACAGTACTTTGAGGCACACCACTGGTAACATCCCTCTCCTCAGAGTGATCTCAATTGATCACTACCCTCTGTCGCCTTCCACTCAACCAGTTCCTGACCCAGCCCGTCACTTTGGGACCCATCCTGAGGGCACTCAGTTTATTTATTTGACTTCTGTGTGGAACACTGTCAAAGACTTTGCTAAAATCTAAATACACCACATCTAGCGCACATCCTCTATCCAATTCTCTGGTCATCCAATCAAAGAAATTGATCAGATTTGTCTGAAAAGACCTACCTCCAGTCCTGTAATCCACATGATTCCAGAAACTTGACTATTCTCTGTTTTAAAAGCATTTCCATTAATTTGCTTACCACAGAAGTCAGACTTACCAGCCTGTGGAGAGGGACCACATCTGCCCTTCTCCAATCCTCCAGTACCAGTCCTGACTCTAGAGATTCATTGAAAAGGTCAGTCAGCGGAGGCCAGAACTTCCCTAAATTCCTTCAGCACCCTTGGATGTACACCATCCGCCCCATCGGTTTGTCTACCTTTATTTTAGCTAGCCGCTCATGAACACAACCCTCTGAAAATCGATCAGGGTTCACCATCCCTATTCTCCTTTGTCTTCTGCGGTCCCACTCCTGGTGCTTCAGCTGTGAACACAGAACAGAATTATTTGTTAAGCAATTCGGCCTTTTCTTTATCAGCTTCTACATATTCCTCCCCTTCACTTTTGAGTCTCGCAATGCCACTTTTACACTTCTTCCTATCACTAATATATCTAAAAAATGTATTGTCTCTCCCTTTTACTGTGTCAGCTATTTTTTCTTCCATTTGCATCTTTGCTTTCCTGACTACAAGACCAGCCCCTTTTAACTTTTCCAGAGATTTTTGCCTATCTTCCTCTTTCTGCGATCTTTTGTAATTCATGAAAGCTAACCTCTTATTCCTTACCTTCTCAGCTACTATCAGGAACTGTGGTTGCGACAATATATATCCTTGCTACTTCCCTTCCGTGCTCCTCACAGACTGGGAATTCTTTCAATGTTCAGAAAAGTTTGTTTTCTCCTCTTTAGGACTTAATGCTTGTGTTCTTTCTCAGATGTGACCCATACTCAGTTTCTTTGTACTAGAAATAATATGCAGCCAGGGTTTGGATCCTACCTCAAACAGATATACAGTATATACTCACACTGCTTGTGAATTCCACTCTTTTCCCTGACTTAAACATGGAGCTGGTTGCAGCTTTAATCCCTTTACTTCTCCTTTAAGAAAGAACAAAATCTCCCAATGATCTCTCCTTTCTCTTCCTTAAAATACCTTATGGCCAATGTTCAACTGGTTTTCAGGTCTACAACCCCTCTACTTGTACTCTGTATTTTTAGGAAGGAACACCACATCTGGACATTTCCTTCTCCTGTCAGCTCTGCCTTAACTGATTGGATAGAAGACTAATATCTTCATGGTCCCCAGAATAGGAAACCCACCACACTGCAGGCTCTATTTTTGTGTGTGTGTGGGGGGGGGGGATTGTTTTTACTTTAAATTATTATTTTTAAAGAAAACTCTACTGGATGCCTTCTGGGGGAGAAAACACAAGGTTCCTCCCTGAAAACCTGTTTTTATATTTCCTTCCAGTTCTTGAGGGTCTACTGTAATTGGGCTACTTTCCAGGAACAGACATCCTTTCAGAAGTCTGACTGGCACTATGCATGAGCTGGGGCCCAGAATATTCTTGAGGAAGGCATATTGTGGTGTCCTGCTACATTTGCCTAAGTTAGAATACGTGAGCAGAAAGAAGGGAAATATTAAATGGAGTCAACTTTATTAATTTTGTAAAAACAACTAAAAAAAAGGTAACAGCAGTTACTTGCCAGGGAAAACAGATTATTCCTGGCCACACATTAAAACATTGCAATATTAAACCAATTGAAAAAAAACCCCTTCAAATTATCAGAGATACCAATGCTCATTCTCCCCCTCACCCCATCAGTTGTTTTATTTGATAACTGTAGGACAATACAAGTATTCTGACTGCCTTTTCAAACTGAACTATCATTAATCCTGTCACTGGCACTCTCACAAAACCAAGCTAGATTTATTTCCCTGAAGAAGTTAAGAATGCTTCTCCTACCCCTCAAGAGAATGAAAACAAATTATGACATTCTTCAGATATGAAATTTTCATTCTTGAAGAATATGGTTTTGTGTTTACCAACTTTTTGATATTAAAGGTCAGTGCTGTCAAGCAAAAAAAAAAATTTCTCTTTAAGTAGTTAATATTTGAAAGAGAAATTGAGGTTTAAATTATACCTCCCCATTTTCAATATAAGCAACTGTCTGTTCTTTGAAAATACACATTTTATTTTTCAACAGTTCACCCATAGAAATAGGGGATCTAAATTTGGTTAAGTCTTATGTCAATCATAGCTGTCATTCATCCATTTTCTCCCATCTTATAGGAAATTTTTTTTTAATTTGTCAAAAGAGCAAGCTAAAGCACATTCCTTTAAATCTTCAATTAGCAAGCTGAAAATACATTTTTTCTGACAAAGCCTGACCCTTAAGCACTTTGCTTGAATTTATTGATACTAGCAGAAACAATAATTTAAAAGGTTACTTTATAAGTGCTGAATAGTTCATAGGACTGCTTTTGTGAAGATAAATGAGTTTTTTATTACTACATTTACAACTCTAAACATTTTAATAAAAAAGAAGACCAAAAAAGAAACATCATATCTCTTTGTATCTTTATCTTCAGTCTATACAGTATAGAGTGTTTGGATTTCCAGAGGAAAGGGTTACTTTAAGAACATGTGAGATAAAGCAAGAAAAATACAAGACATGCTTTAAATGTTAACGCATCTGTTAGACTCTAATTTCTTGTCCAATATGAGTTGTATCAGGATGAGCATATATTGTTACACTTATACCCCACCTAATCAATCAGCACATTGCACGAATACATTTCATAGCATTATAAATCAAAATACAAAAATATACAATAGCTATAACAAATAAATGCCCTAACAGCTAAACAATTAAAAAAAAAAAATGAATCAATCAATTAATTTTTTACATTTTGCCTCAAATGTCCAATGAAAATTATATCAAATTCTGGTTGTTGTCTCTCATATATAGTGGAATCAGAAAAAGCACAAAGAGTGACCAAAACGATAAAGGGGATGAAACAACTCTCCTATGAGGAAGGCTAATGAAATGGGTAAATGCAAATCAATAAAGATTAGAGGGCATGCCATGAAGTTACAAAGCAGTACATAGTTAAGCTTTAGAAACCATTGCCATAGGACATGATGAACCAGTTAGTATAGTTGGCTTTAAAAAAGGTTTGGTAAATTCCTAGAGGAAAAGTCCAAAAACTGGTACTAAGGTACACTTAGGGAAAGCCACTGCTAATCCCTGGAGGTAAGTAACATGAAGTAGTAATGTTACTTTCTGAGACTCTGCCAACTATTTGTGATCTGAATTGCTTACTATTGGAAACAGGCTAGTAGGCTTGATGGACAGTTGGTCTAACTCAGTGTGGAAATTCTTATGTTCTTCAGAAATAAAAACCATGAAGGTATTCCAAATCAATACAACTTGTGCATTTTGTGTCATTTTCAATGTTGTTTAAAGTAATTTTCATTTTATTGAAGGGTTTTTTTTTTGCCTATTTTATCATTAGGGGAATAATGTCATTAGCAGTACAGTGTTCCCCTGGTCATTCACGGTCAGCGGTTCACGGTCCCGGTCATTCGCGATATTTTCCGACTGCGAACCGCCGACAAGGAGAGGGCAGCGGGAGAGGCAGGAGAGAGCAGCCGGAGTGCCAGCGAGTGCAGGAAATCACTTGCTGTATGCTCCGACCGCCTCTTCCTGCACTAAGTAGGGCCTTACCAATCAGGAACTCCTGCTGCTCTCTCCTGCCTCTCCCGCTGCCCTCTCCAGTCTCCCCCATGAAAAACGTATTCACAAATAAGACCAATGTTCCCACTAGTGTGCATTATCTGCCAAAAGTTAACGCAATAGCACTTAGGGCCAGATTTAGCAAACGGTGCCGCTATCAGCGGCTGCCTACAAAAATGCAGCCAATTGTGTGTCACTCAAGCAACGGCTCCATTTGCATAATCGTGACTTGCTTGAAAGGTTGGCACTGGAAATGTAATTCAGGGTTTTGAAGGTCTATATTTCCAGCACCTACTTTCACATTAATCGCATCTACAGAAGTGCTTACCAGCACCTCCTGTCTTTTCCAACTTTGGCCATGCTTGCTTCAGAAATAGGTGCCAGTAGGCGCCTCCATAGCCATGATTACGCCACCACTTCGGAAGGCGCAGGTAGGTTGGAAAATCCCTAACAGGTCATTTATCTTCTAGACTTTTCTGGACATCTCAGCACTGCAAGCATTTGGATGTTTAGGAGATGCATGTTTGATTTTTTGATTATGGACCAAACACCAGAATGTTTTCCTTTTATCCTTAGGCACTATTTTCATATCTTATTCATACCTGCACATTCACAACATGGGAGGGGCATTCAGTGCTTACAATCTGTCAGTCCTGGGCCACAGACTATTCAGCTCTCCATTTGTTCCATTTTATTTTTCAAGATGGTGTCTGGTTAGGACGTGGGCTGCAGTTCCTCCTTCATTTGTTTTTATTTTTGTTTCTTGCATTTTTGTTCAGTTTTCTTTTCATTTATTTTGTCCTTGACATTTTTTTTAATTATTATTTCTAATTCTGATCTGAGTGGGACAGAGGTTTCATACTTTTATTAACACTATATTTTCCTAGATCGACCATTATAGAACTTTAGAACATCAGTTCAAAGGCCTTCAAACCTGTCGCTGTCATGGTTGAAATTAATTGGAGGATCATGACTCTCTTTCCTCCCGTCTTTGGTACTAAGAAGTAACAGAAGTATAATCCCTGATTCTGCTGAGAGAGGGGAACTTCCTCGATTACATTCAGCAGGAGAAGGGATTGAACCTCCTGGAGAAGAAGAGAGGACTGTGCAGGGACCAAAACAGACTCTCTTGGAGGATGGTCTGGAGGCAGGGTATGAAAATGGAGAGTGTAACCCTGACGAATGATGGTGAGGACCCAGAGATCTGATGCTATGAGCTCCCAACGAGCGATGAAAAGTTGAAGACGGCCTCCAATGGGCTGAGACAAAGACTGTAAAATGTTGACGGTGGCTATGCTCTTGAGAAACACGTCAAAAAGGCTGTGTTGGTTTTTGTGGAGCAACCTATGATTTTGGTTACTGACGTGGCTGCTGTTTCTGCCTCCTAGGTTGAGATTGAGGAGGAGCAGTGGCGGACCAAGCATATGTGACACCCGGGGCCCATCATTTTTTGACACCCCCCCATCTGTACGAAAAACATGATTTTTAGTAACAAGCCACATGTCACACATGAGTACCTAGGAAAAAGCACCATTTACATACTGCAGTGAGCAATACAACATCAATACACCCATTGTAAAACTAAACAAGCCAGACTAGAATAGATCAATCCTGCAGTCAATCCTAACAAAAAACCATGTCTTTCGAACACACAGAACACAGAAAACACCTTCACCTAGTAAGGAATATGTAATCACAAACTAACCCCTCCCTCTTTTACAAAACTGTAGTGTAGATTTTAGTCACGGTGGTAACAGCTCTGACGCTCATAGAATTCTGAGCATCAGAGCTGCTACCACTACGGCTGGCGCTAAAAAACGCTCCACAGTTTTGTAAAATAATAATAATAACAACTTTATTCTTCTATACCGCCACAATCTTGCGACTTCTAGACGGTTTACAATCAAGAGTGCTGGACATTCAGCGAAATACAATAAGTAGATATTCAGAGGAAATACAGAGATCAGAGACCTCAGGAGGCAATAGTATAGAAATACAATTTGCTGAGCGAAAATGTAATATGTACATTTTAGTAGGTAATGTTCGACAGGACCTGTTGGGGATAAATAGCAATAATAATAATAATAACAGTTTATATACCGCAATACCGTTAAGTTCTATGCGGTTTACAGAAGATTAGTGGGGTACAAGTTGAGTTGACGTACAAGTTGAGTTAACTTAAGGGATGTGGGAACAATGGGGAGAAAGGGCAAGAGAGGGGAAGGAGGGAAGTGGGTCAGCTGTCTAGGTATTTCAGGAATAGGTGAGTTTTGAGGCGTTTCCTGAATACCTCATAAGTGGTGGGCAATAGGAGTTGTTCTAGGTCTTTACCCCATAGGGCAGCCTGATGTGAGAGAAGATGATCATGGTGTTTTTTTAGTTTGCATCCTCTAACCGGGGGAGAAACGAAGTGCGAGTGGGAGCTTCTCTTGTGTTTGTTGGCTATAGGTCAGTGATGTATTTAGGGGTTAGACCGTAGAAAACTTTAAAACAGAGGCAGGCGAATTTAAACTTTACACGAGCTTCCATCGGCAACCAGTGTAGCTGTTTGAAGTATGGCGTCACGTGATTGAACTTCTTTAGACCGAAGATTAGTCTGACCGCAGTGTTTTGCATTAGTTGTAATCGTCGCATATTCTTTTGGGGGATTGCTAAGTAGGCGATGTTACAGTAGTCGAGTTGACTTAATACGAGGGATTGTACCAAGATTCTGAAGGCAGAGTTAACAAAGTATGCTTTAATGGATCTAAGTTTCCAGAGGTTGAAAAAACTCTTTTTGATTAGGGAGTCCACCTGATCTTTCATGGTGAGGCATTGGTCCAGAGTTACACCCAGTATTTTAATGGTGGGCTGTATGGGATAGTTATGTTTGTTGATGTCTAGTGGGGTTTTGGTGTCAAGAGGGTGCGGTGAAGCGACAAAGAATTTTGTCTTCTCAGTATTGAGCTTGAGTTTGAAGTCTGTCATCCAATGTTCCATCAAGTTTATGGCTTCTGATGCTTTTGGAATTGTTTCCGAGATGGAGTTGGCAAATGGGATAATAATTGTGAAGTCATCAGCGTAACTGAATAATTTTATCCCCAGCTGGGTTAATTGAACGCTCAGTGAGGTCATGTAGATATTGAAAAGCAGAGGGGATAGTGGGGACCCTTGCGGAACGCCGGATGGGTTGCTCCAGGTGTTGGAGAGATCATTGTTGAAGCAAACCTGATAGGTTCGGGACGAAAGGAAACCATGAAACCAGTTTAGCACTTCGCCTCTGATGCCAATAGCGTCTAGACACTGTAGCAAATTCGCATGGTCTACAAGGTCAAAGGCAGAGCTCATGTCGAATTGCATGATCAGGGCACTGAGGCCTTTGCTTAAAAATAGGTGCAAGTAATCTAAGATGGCCGCAATTACCGTTTCTGTGCTGAAAAGCGGTCTAAAGCCGGATTGAGTCTCATGAAGGAGTGAGAACTGGTCTAGATATTCCATTAATTGGGAGTGTACCAGCCCCTCCATGATCTTTACAAAGAGTGGTATGGAAGCAATGTAAAGTTATGATAAGATGAAGATAACAGATTATATTTATAACAGTGCTGTAAGTTCAGGTGGAAGAGGGAGGGGGGAGGGAGAGGGAGAGCGGGTCAATTGTTTAGGTATTTCTGGAACAGGTATGTTTTTAGGCGTTTCCTGAATAAAAGGGGGGGATAAAATAGAAATACATAGACAAAGATTAAATTGAACCAGTAAGAAGCTGGACTCTGCATGCAGTGCACTACAGAAACAGTGAAACATGTCTCCTAAAGCAATAAATACATAGAAAATTTTTTTCTACCTTTGTTTTCTGTGGTTTCTGCTTTCCTCATCTTCTTGTAACTCTCTTCCTTCCATCCACTGTCTGCCGTCTCTCTTCCCCTATATGGCATCTTCTCTCCTTCTATGCCCCTTCCAGAAACTGTATGCCTCCCCCTTCCATCTCTCCTTTCACCCTCATTGGTCTGGCATCTCTCTCCTATCCTTCCCTCTCCCACACCTCTCCTCTGCAATCCCTTTCCCTTTTTCCCCTCATTTTCCTTTTCAATTTATTTTCTGCATCTGTCTAGATTACGTTCTTACTACCCTCTCATCAATGTCCTTTTTTACTGTCTACCTAAAGCTTGCCACCTCTTTCCCTCACCCCTCCAGTGTTTCCATAACTCAATCCTTTTCTCCACATCATGTGCCCTCCTTTTATTTATCCCCTCCTTCCATCAAGTACCCTCTTTCTCCAACCATTCCATCTAGTACCTTCTCCTCTCTCTGTCCACTTCCATCCAGCATCTGCTCCCCTCTTTCTCTCCTCCCATTTTCTTCCTGCATTTGCTCCCTTATCTCTCCCATCTGCACTTCCATCCAGCATAGGCTCCCCACTACCATCCAATGTCTGCCCTTTCTCTCGCCATCCACCCCTTTCTCCACCTGATTGGCAGCTTTCATATCTTCCCGGATGAGAACTCCCAGGTCTCTTTCTGCCGTAGTTCTAGTTAAGTTTTCACCGTTCAAGGTGTATGTTCTGCATGGATTTCCGCTGCCAAGGTGCATTACCTTACATTTTTTGGCATTAAAGTTTAATTGCCAAGTACTGGACCATTGTTCCAATAAAAGCAGGTCCTGCTCCATAATGCTGGTCCTGGTTGCGCTGTCTGGTTCTGTTGCCCTGCCTACAATGTTAGCGTCATCGGCAAATAATGTAATTTTGCCTCGAAGTCCCTTAGTCAGATCCCCTACAAAGATATTGAATAGCATCAGGTCCAAGACCGAACCCTGTGGCACTCCGCTGGTCACTTTTGACATTTTTGAGGGAATACCGTTTACCATTACTCTCTGAAGTCTGCCGCTTAGCCAGTCCTGTACCCAAGCTGTCAGTGTTTCTCCTAGTCCCAATGATTTCATCTTGTTCAGCAACCTACGGTGTGGAACACTATCAAAAGCCTTGCTAAAGTCCAAATACACGATGTCCAGAGACTCACCCCCATCCAGTTTTTTTGTTACCCAGTCAAAAAAACTTATCAGGTTGGATTGACAAGACCTTCCCTTTGTAAAGTCATGCTGGTGGGGATCTCTTAATCTTTCATCGTCCATATACATGTCCAATCTGTTCTTAATCAACTTTTCCATGAGTTTACTCACTATTGATGTGAGACTCACCGGTCTGTAGTTTTCAACCTCTGACCTGCATCCCTTTTTGTGGAGTGGGATATCGTTGGCAGTTTTTCAGTCCAGGGGAACTTTTCCCTTGCTGAGGGAAAGATTGAATAGCCCGGCTAACGGCTCTGCCAGGACGTCACTTAATTCTCGAAGTACTCTAGGGTGTAGATTGTCCGGGTCCATAGCTTTGTTTACTTTTAATTTTGATAGCTCTTGGTAGACTTCCCTCGTAGTAAATTCCATATCCCGGAATATGGGGGTGGGGGGGGTTGTTTGGGGGGGGTTGCTCGGGAGGGGAGAAGTGTGGGGACTGGGTTCTGTAATATCAAAAGTTGAGCTTGTATGCAGTTCGTTTTGTATCTCTGTTTGGTATTCTTGATGAGCTCAATAAAATATATTTGAACATATAAGAGAGAGGAATGTTGGATACAGTGTTGGAGGGAATGGAGGGAGAGATGTGGCATGGTACTAGGGAAGGTGATAGAAGGAGAAATGTTGGGCATGGGGTTGGTGGGCAGGGGTGAAAGATGCTGCACATGATGCAGGGGATGGGAGAGGGAGAAATGTTGGATATGACAGTAGAGGGAGTAGGAGAGATGCACCCTGGATTTCTCTTTCTCTTTCTCCACTCTCTTAGCAGCAAAGGAGGGAATGAGAGATAAAGAGATGATGGGCAGTGAGAGAGAGAGGGAGACTTGTTGCACATGGAGGTGGAAGAGAGAGGAAGAAATGCTGTTCAGGAGTGGGGAAGGGAAAAAGGGGGAGGTTGATCCAGGACAGAAGGGAGGTAGGATGCTGTACAATAGGAGAAAGGGAAGAGGGAGAAATGCTGGACCATGGTAGGAAGAACCAATGGACAGCAAAAGAAGAATTTGCAGAAGATGGGAAAGCGAAAAAAAGAGAAACTGGAACCAACTTGATGGAAAAAATAAATCTCCAGACAACAAAGTTAAAAAAGTAATTTATAGACTGAAATGTTAGCTTTGGGTAATGTATACAGCAGATGTCTTTGTATTGTGTTCAAAATAAAACTCTGGTTTTATTTCTCCAGTGCTGATGTACTTGCTGGCCCTTGCTGTGGTTAGTGGGGATCTCCATGTACTGCTAGCTGAGGACCTCTTCCAAAGACGGCCAGAACTCCTCTCTACCAAGCGCAACAGTCGCTGGCAGCATCCCTGAGCCACTGAAGTGCCAGTATCTGTGACTCAGGAATGCTACTGCTGCCTGCCAAGCTTGGCAAAAGGGCCCCCCAACCACATTCAGAGGAAGTCCTCAACTGGCATAGTTTGGGGATCTTCATCAGCTTATTTGTAAATGGGTCTCTACCAGAGCCTTTAATTCAGTAGTATTATTAAATGAAATAACTACTTCTGGTTTATAGGGATGGGTAGAGACGGATTCGATTCCTTGCAAGGACGGGTGGGGACAGATTCGATTCCAGCGGGGACACGTTCGATTTCCAGTGGAGACAGGTTTGATTCCAGCAGGGACGGGCTTGATTTCTAAAAGGAGTTAACCAAGGAAGAGAGGGGCGGTAAGGGATGCTGCAGATACAGCTGCCTCTACTTCCTATTGCAGTCCTCGATGTCCTTCTAGTTATGGTTGGCTGTGTTGAGATGCTCACAGATGGCTACCCACTCACCCCCATGCTGGAGGCACCTCCTGCGTGCTGCCTACTCTATTCCCCTCTGCTCTGAACCCCTGAACCCAGAGTAAAGTCTAGTCTCTCCAATGGCTATGCACACCTACTGGCTTATGTCTGTTTGGTTGCTATGGTGAGCATGTGCATAATTGTTCCCTGTCCTCATGTATACAGTGGTACCTTGGTTTGCAAGCATAATTCGTTCCAGAAGCATGCTCATAATCCAAAGTACTCATATATCAAAGCACATTTCCCCATAGAAAACAATGGAAGCTTGGACGATTCGTTCCACATCCCCAAAACTTGTAAGTAAGTAGACGTAGAAGAGGGAGGGTTAAGTTACTTTGCTCAGTCACAAGGAGCTTCAGAGGAAATTAAACCCAATTCCTTAGCCAAGCCAAAAGGAGCTGGAACAAATAAGAAGACTGACTACTGTACCTCCCTCATTGCTCGGCTCACCTCCTTCACTTCCAGCTCCTCCCGTGTCGAGAAAATCACTGTCACCTGCGAAATCCTCCATGAAGCGTCACCCACTAGCCGGCTGCCAGCGTTTCCGCCTCTAACAGCCACAGGTCCTCCAGGGAGTCCTTTCTAGTCAGCGGTCACCTTTTTTGCAACACAACGCTCGCCTGAGTTCGGAAAAGTGAGTCAAGTGGAGGATTGCCCTTATTATGATGAAACCGCAGTGGCCTCGAGCTCGGTTTCAGTTGCCGGTGCCCTGCAGTTGGGCAGGAAGCGGCCAAATAGGCGCACACGCAGCTGGCGAGAGGACAGGCATCCCTGAAACTATCCTGGTGTTCTCAGACTCCAGAAATTTTTGAATCAGCGGCAGTGGATGTGGTGCCGGTATCTCCGCTTATGCAGCCTTTGCCTTCTGTGCCCTGGCCTAGGGCTAGAGTTGCTGCAGACAAAGAAAGGTAGACACCAACCGACAGAGGCTCACGGGTAGTGCCTAAGTGCTCGTTTACCGAGGCAACGCTCAGTTTCCGAGTCACAGTTTGCTGGAGTGTTTTGCTCGTCTTGCAAAACACTTGCAAATCATGTTACTCGCAAACCAAGGTTTGACTGTATATTCTCCATATGTGTGCCTCTCCTTTCTTTCCTTGCAATGCTCCCCTCATTTGTCCATGTTTATGATGTCAAACCTGTATCTCTCACCATGACCTTTTAAACCTGATAAACAAAGATTTGAGCAAAGACACCCGTACTATCTGATAATCAATTACAAAATTGAAGTGTCTTATCTTTAATGTCGAGTGATCCTTAAACAAGCAAAAATTTCTAACAAAAGGACCTCAAAATCCAAAGGATAGATCTTCCGGAGTACTAAGAATCAAGACTATCATTAGTCAACTCCGGAAAACAAAGCCAAAGAGAAAAAAACTCCCTCTAACAGGGAGAAAAGGTCTCTAGCTCAAAAACCAGGCTCAGATTCAGTGCTTAAAAAATTTTAAAGGAACGCCCAACATTAAAGGGATAAGAAGTTAAAGAGGTATGTCAGAGACCCTAGGGATGACAGACTACAAAAAAGGCATTTCAAAAAATATTCAACATCCACCGCAACTGGAAATAAAGAATTGTAACTTATTTTCACTGAGCACTGCAGTCCAGTGCCTCACAATAACAGGTCAAACGATGGTTGTATTCCAAATTTAAGCCCAAAGCTGCCAATGTCCTGGGTTCAGTTCAGTTCAACAAGAGAATCCTTGTTTCGCATTGGTTGCTGCATCAGGAAAAATACACCTCTATTCTAACAACTGCACTAGATGTGAGAAAGAGGTGCAGCGCTTCAAAAAAGCCTACCAAAATGACATCATTAAGGAGCGAAAATTCAAATACCAAAAATTAAAGAAAGCATACTCAATAAGGCAGCGTCATTAAAAAGGAAATAGAAAGCATGCCTCAAAAGAGAAGACATACACCAGAAAAAAATGCATAAAGAACACCATAAATTTAAAACGTTTTCGTTTAATACGAAATGCAGCAGTGCGTTTAATTTTTGTCTGAAGAAGTATGATCATATCAGTCCTTTTTATCAGCAACTACATTGGTTGCCTTTAGAAGCATGTATTCTTTTTTAATTTAGTTGTCTCTGTTTTAAAGTCCTTTTCGGTCTGGCTCCAGATTACTTAGTCTCCCAATTTACTTTTTATAGATCATTAAAAAATACCCGTAAGGGTTATTCCATGTCAAGTGATCAAGGGCTCCCTGCATGACCATCACGGATTTTGATAAAACTTTATGCACAAAGTCCCACATGTATCAAACGAACTTTGGTAAAGTTTTAGTTTCGCCTGTGGAATATTCGTGGAGATATAGCCATTTGTTTGACCCCATACTGCAATGGCATACAGTACGACAGTGACATTCTGACAACTTTGAGACACAATATCTCACGAGCTATGTTTCCAAAAAAACTGAAACTTAGCTACCCTGCACAACTTTTGGAGCTCTATACAGTGCTACCATTAATAATTTTTGTCGAGCACTGAGTGAATGGCTGAATTACAGTAAACTTGGCTGAAAAAATTAGTGCTCCAAAAAAGTCAAAGTTTGACATTACTTAGCTCCCACAATAATTGAGTAATAAATGCGAAATTTGGCGCATAATGTCTCAGTACAACGCTGTTTTCAAAAGTACAATTTCAACCTCCAAGCTCTTTCCATTAGTTTACAAATTAAGTGTAAAGTTGCTAATTTGTGTAAAAAGGCCAAAAATAGGGTATTTTCAGCCTGCTTTTACAGAAAAATACCTTTCAGAAACTCTTTCAAATCAGTCTCATTAGAAAGAGCATATTTCAAACCCCCTAGAAAAGTGGGCTTCATTTTTCAACGCAGGTTAACAATGTCCGAAAAAGGGGGACAAATTTGGGAGATGTCACCATGGCAACGGCCTACGTTTCAACTTACAATTATGTCACTTTTCACACTGTTTTCCCCTGTTTATTTTTACTCAAGCTTTGGGTATAATTATAGTGTTCTTAATTAATGATTATTCCTAACTAGAAATTGAAGTGATAATTTTGTTGCATGCAGATCACAAATTACAACTTGTTTTCTTTTTCAGATCCACATTATTATTAATTCAGTTTAAAATGGATGCCAACGAATCGACTAATAATAATCCTTTTCTGCCAGACTGTGCCATTGGGCAAAAATTGTTGTCAAAGTGTCATGACGGCACATTTTATTCTAAAAAATGTGGGCTCATTTTTTTACATAATTTGTCAACCGATGAAAAATTGCTTATCACTCGGCGCTCTGAAGTTGAACTGATGGATAAAGACCAAATCTGCCTCCACCACAAAGCAAAGTATCTCGACAAATACGAATTAAAGCAAACATCGTGTTGTAATCCATTTGAAAAGAAAAATCACATTGTTCAAAAATGGATTGTTAAAAGTCGATCTTGCCATGTCTAATGATTTTAGAAAAGTGGCAAAAATAAATATCAAGCCAGGTCAGAAACTTTGCAGTAGGTGCAAAGCCCAATACGTTTCAATGAGTGAAGCTACTGCAGCATCTTCATCTTCAGACGATTTTGATATCAGCATCTCCGATGCAGTTGATCAAAGCTTGACTGCTTTAGGAACCTCTCCATTGAAAATTCGAAGGTTAGCTAGTAGAGATAAAGCCGGCTATGTGATACGAAAAATTGAACGTGTGCAGAATGTGATAGCCAAGAAGATCTGCTGCTGGAGTTTCAGCTGAAGAAGTTGGGCCGTCTCGTCAGTCTGTAGAATGCAAGTTATGTGAAGATTACACTGACCTCATTGAAGAAATGAAAACGAAAATTGCAATATCCAACAGGTCAATGAAAGTTCAATTATTGACGATGGCCCCAAAAAGTTGGTCAATAAAGGAAACAGCAATGAAGTTTGGCGTTTCAGAGCGCATGGTCAGAACAGCCCAAAAAGTAAAGAAAGAGAAAGGCATTTGTTCTATACCTGATGCAAAAATTGGCAAGTCCCTTCCAAAAGAAATTGCAAATAGAGTTCAAGATTTTTACGAAGACGATGAATTCAGCAGAATATCATTGCATTTCAGTCCGCCTCAATGGTTTAAAAGTACAAAAGCAAAAGCGGCTGCTGTTGTGTAATTTAAAAGAGCTGTACGTGGCGTACTGTAACAAATACGGAACTGAAATTGGTTTTTCCAAATTATGTGAGCTCAGGCCAAAGTGGTGTGTAACCGTTGGTGCATCAGGTGCACACTCCGTGTGTGTCTGCACGATACATCAAAATGTAAAGCTCATGCTACAAGGTGCCAATGTCAAAGAGAACTACAAAGTTCTTATGGAAAAAACTGTGTGCAACCTAAATGTCAAGGACTGTATGCTACAACGATGTCAAAACTGCCCTGGTGAAGAAGCACTAACAGCATACCTGGAAGAAATATTCAAGGATTTAGATCCAGAAGAATCAATAGAATTTAAGCAATGGGTTCACGCTGACTGTGAAACATTAGAAACAAGCGTACTAACCATGGACAACTTTATTGAAAGACTTGCAAGCAAGATTTGGAAGTTGACAAGCCACCATTTCATTTCAAAACATCAAAGTGAATATTTGAAGATGTTGAAGACAGGCTTAAAAGAAACGGAAATGATCGTTTTGATGGATTTCGCTGAAAATTACTCATTTGTTGTACAGAATGCCACCCAAGGCTTTCACTTGGAAAATTCACAAGCTACGGTACATCCTTTTGTTGCATATTATCTCAATGAAGTGGGCACATTGCAAGTTGTAAACTGTTGCATTATTTCTGATCATATGCAACATGATACGATATCTGTACACGTGTTTATTCAAAAGTTGATCGAATTTTTGGTAACTCAAACAAACATTACCAAAATATACTACTTCAGTGACGGCTCAGCTGCACAATATAAAAACGACAAGAACTTTGTGAATTTGTGCAATCACAGAAATGATTTCAACATTGAGGCTGAATGGAATTTTTTTGGAACTAGCCACGGAAAATCACCCTGCGATGGAGTTGGTGGAACAACTAAACGACTGGCTGCCCGGGCTAGCCTCCAAAGACCATCAACGGATCAAATATTGACGCCAAAGGATCTATTTAACTTTTGTGACCAAAATATACACGGAGTTAAATACATTTATGTTCCAAAAGAAGAAATTGAAGAAAGCAAAAAGTTTCAAGAAGAAAGATGGCATGAAAGCAGCACAGTAGCCGGTACCAGAGAGCACCACCAATTTGTACCAGTCGACTCAAACTCGGTTCGTGTCAGCAAAGTTTCAAATGACACAATAAATTTTGTTGCCAAAATTTCTGATACTGCCATTCCAAATTTGAAAGTGTCCGAAATCTTTCCTGGTTGCTACGTTGCCTGTACTTACGATAATCAATGGTGGATAGGCAACGTTGTTGAAGTCTCAATTGAACAAAATGATGCATTGATAAAATTTATGCATCCTCACGGTCCAGCTCATTCGTTTTATTGGCCAGAAAGGCAAGACGTTTGTTGGGTTCCAGAGCAACACCTCATCTGCATGCTTTGTGCCCCTTCAGTTACATCATCCGGCCGCCAATATCAATTTCCAGAAACTGCATTGAAGAAAGTGGCTCAAAAATTTAACAGAATGTTATAAAGATTGCTGGCAGTTAAAATCAAAGTGGACTTCACTTCGGCTTGGGAACCATATAAGATACCCAATTTAGGCTTGGGAACCTAGGATAAGACACCCTAATCATTGGCTTTGGAACCAGAAAGATATCAACAAAAGGCTTTGGAACCTTGACAAAGAAACCAAATGCGAGGCTTGGGAACCTGGACGAAGTGGCCCACCTGTGGCTGGTATTGCACAGCTATCGGGCGTGACCCCTATGGCGATGGGGTTGCCAGTTCAAACTCTTGAACTGGTAGTGACAATGTCACCATGGACCAACGCAATAGAGTAGTAGTAATACTACGTCAATACAAAACTGTAACTTTAAAAATGACAGAACTATGTTGAAATAGAGGTTGTTGCCGTGGCAATGTCTCCCAACTTTGTCCCCCTTTTTCAGCCATTATTAACCTGCGTTGAAAAATGAAGTCCACTTTCTAATGAGACTGATTTGAAAGCAGGCTGAAAATACCCTATTTTTGGCCTTTTTACACAAATTAGCAACTTTACACTTAATTTGTAAACTAATGGAAAGAGCTTGGAGGTTGAAATTGTACTTTTGAAAACAATGTTGTACTGAGACATTATGCGCCAAATTTTGCATTTATTACTCAATTATTGTGGGAGCTAAGTAATGTCAAACTTTGACTTTTTTGGAGCACTAATTTTTTTGGCCAAGTTTACTGTAATTCAGTGCTCGGCAAAAATTGTTATTGGTAGCAATGAACAGAGCTCAAAAAGTTGTGCAGGGTAGCTAAGTTTCAGTTTTTTTGGAAACACAGCTCGGGAGATATTGTGTCTCAAAGTTGTCAGAATGTCATTGTCGTACTGTATTTCATTGTGGTATGGGGTCAAACCAATGGCTATATCTCCACAAATATTCCACAGGCGAAACTAAAACTTTACCAAAGTTCGTTTGAGACATGGTGGACTCTGCATATGAAGTTTCATCAAAATCCGTGATGGTCATGCAGGGCACTTTCCAAGAATCTGATCACTTGACATGGAATGACCCGTAATGATTTTATGTTCATGTGTCCCTCTATTAAGGCTTGTCGATTCAAGAGATTTTTAAATAAGACATTTGCTTTTCAATTAGGAAAACAGAATTCTTGATTGAGTCTTTTGATCTTCCAAATATTTTCGTATACTGCTTTTAGAAGGAATTTAAAAACATATTTGTTTGATAAATTTATTACATAATTGTTCTTAACTTCAATTTTACTATGTTTCATATGTATATTCACTGATTGTCCAGTTCTTCTTCTTTGTGAACTGCCCGGATCTTCTATGAGTGGGCAGTATACAAGAATAAAGTTATTATTAAAGTTATTTTCATAAATTGCATACAAGGTGCATAAAAATATAAGCCAACCCATCCACCACAATAAACAAAAACTGTTGTAGATAGTCAAAAATAATCCAAGATAATACAGATGACAAATTCATTTGAAGAATGCCTTTCATTTCACCATTGGGTTCTACAGTTTGTAACTCAAAAATCATCCTTTGTTCTCTTCTCCTTAACCATTTCTTAATATCTCCTCCACTTTTTGATATCCTAAGTTGTTGAAGAATAGTACCGCGAAGGTCATCAAATTTACGACCTCGATAGAGACAATGCCTGATCAACGGAGCTTCCATCAGATCTCTTCTTAGACATGAACGATGCTCTATCATTCTTGTAATGAAGGACCAAGAAGTCTGGCCAATGAAGATTTTCTCACAAGGACATCTGATCCAATATATCACATTTTTTGAACTGCATGTAAAAGTTTCTTGTATTTGTTTATATTTATTTCCTTGGGCCCATTCCATGATGATGCCCTCAATTGTGACATGACAAATTGAACAATGTCCACAATTCTGAAACCTCCCGGTGATCTAAACTTGCTTTCGGGATCCATACATCAGCATTACAAAGGCGATCCGTCAAATTCCCATTTCTGGCATACGTAATCATACATTGATGTTGTGCAAAAAGAGAGTGACTCGAAAACATCTGCCAATGTTTATGAATGATAAAAGCAATTTCATATGAGGATGAGGTAAATTTGATCACGATGGTTATTCAGAGCTCATTTATAAGCATGCAATACCACTTTTTTAGGGTACCCTCTATGTAAAAATTTTTATTTCAGCTTTTTAGATCTCTCAGCAAAAAGATCTTCAGCTTCACAAATTCGTCGATATCTAAAAAACTGAGACACGGGTAAGCTGTCTTTAAGACCTGTTGGGTGCATACTTGAATAACTTAGAAAGTGTTCCTATCTGTAGGTTTTGAGTAAAACACCATACGTAACAAATCATCCTGTTTGAAAATTCTAACAACTAGGAAAGCAATTTCTACATTCTTATTCTCCCCCATGTCTAGCTATCTTCTCTCTTGTGTCCATATACCTTCCCATTCTAGCATTACCACTCTGTGTCCATATACCACCCCCATACAGATGCAGCATTCCCCTTTTTGTCTCTGTTCCTATGCTCCCATCCAAGCCCACCATCTCCCCTTTTTTTGTATATCTCCATGTGTCCAGCTTCTCCCCTCTCTTACTCCCTTACAGCAATGTGTCTCTCACACTTTCTCTTTCCCCCCTCCCTCCGTTATGTTCAATATTTCACTCACTCTTCCTTCATCCCCTTAGTTCAGCTTTTCTCTTTCCCTTTCCTTCTCTCTTCCTCCCTGCAGGTCCTACACCTTTCTCCCTTCCCTCTACCCTCCTACCCATGGGTTTGACAACTCTATCTCCTCCCTTCAATGCCCAGGTGTGGGTCTGGCATCTGTTCCTTCCCTCCAGCTCCATTCCACCCACCACATGGGCCCAGCACTTGTTTCCCTTCTCCCCCCCTCCCAATCCCCAGACCAGATCCAGCAACTGTCTCCCTTCCCTTCAGTTCCAGCTGGTCCAGCAGCCCGAGCAACCCCCTCCCTGGTTGCTGCAGCAACCACCCTCATGAGCCCAGCAGCCCCCTCCATCCCTCATGATTGCGGCTACCAGCAAAATATAAACCCTGCGACTCCCCCCATCGGCAGTGATCCGTTTCTGGACCACCTCCTGCTGCTCCTCAAGTTGTCCTGTGTGTGTCAAAGGTTTACAATTAGAGTCAATGTGATATATGAGTTGCATCGTGGGGGTCAGGAGGCAGGGATGGGGCCAGGTATACGGCCTTGTTTTAGGACCAGGGAGACAGGCATGAGGGGGTGGTACCAATGAAATTACATAGCAGGGAATCCTGGAGAGTTTCCTGTCAATGGGAATACAGGACAATGGGGTGGTACAGGGACAATTTGGGGGGGGGTGGCTCCTCTGCCTTTCTTCTCTCTACCCCTTCCCACCCCACCCCCACATACCTCCTTAAAAGTTCTCTGGTGCAAGCAGCATCTTCCACCTGCTGGCCTCAGCTCCTTCTGATGTCATTTCCGGGTTGCGGGAGAAGCAGATGGAAGAAGTTATTCACACCGGCAAATGTTTCAAAAGGAATGCAGGGGTTGGGGGGCGTTCAAGCAGCAGGAAGAAGGGAGTAGGCACCTAAGCGTCGGGGAAGAATTGGAAGACGCAAGACGTGGTGAAGCAGGGCGCCACTGCACCGGACATTAACTTCCTTTGCTATGCCACTCTGTGGGGGTACATACATTCAGCCCTGAGGTGCAGTTTCATGTGCTGGATGAAGTTGAGATCCTCCTGGCGCACACACCTGTACCTGTGCAAGACACAAGTTGTTGGCGAATACGGTTAGGTGAGAGGGCCTTCTCAGCTTCACAAATATGATTGTTGGAACATTCTGTACAATACTTCTCACATGGCCTGGAACAGATGGCAATAGGCTGCTTGCAGGGAGGGGCTGGTGGGGAATGGTCAACGTGCCACAGGTGGGCTATGAGCTGGAATGGGTCTGGGGCCTGAGGTAGCATAGTGGCCATTGAGTGGAGCATTTGCACTGTTGGTAGTAGGTGGGGATGGTCATTGGGAACAAGCAGGTATGGTTTTGGGTGGCCTCACTGTAGTTTAGTGAGAGGGCCCCAGCACTACTAAGATTATGTAGATGTGGGACAGGAGAGGGGGAAGGAAGGGGTCTTACATCTGTGGGGTCCCTCATGTTAGCAGGACACAGGTGGAGTGACCAAGTAAGCTCCTCAAGCCTTATTCTGTGGATTGTGGTTTGCATAATGATGTTTTTTTTCCTTTGTTAGGACATGAGTAGTTCCATATATTAGAGGCACACCCTTCCTGTGTCTGGTAATTGAACATGAGTATTGCTGTGATCCTGGGGGGCACAGTTTCACACTCACCTGTGTAGTCTGCTCCTGATAGCTCTCCCTGCCATCATGGGGGGGGGGGGGGGGCTGGTGGTAGTGATATTTAAATATACAGTGGAACCTTGGTTTACGAGCATAATTTGTTCCAGAAGCATGCTCGTAAACCAAATTACTTGTATATCAAAGCGAGTTTCCTTATAGGAAGAAAGGGAAACTCGCTTGATTGGCTCCACCTCCCCCCTCCACGGCCACAGGCACTGCTCCACCCCACCCCACCCCATCCCCAAAAGACCCCCCCCACCCCTGAGGCCACTGGTGCGCTTCCACAGCCCCCCAAAACAGCATCGCCCCCCCCTCGCGAACGCCCGCCTGCCCAAACTGAAGCCTTATCCCCATCTGGCACCGGCACACAACACCAACCCACAGGAGGTGGCAGTGCCGGAAGATTATGCTGCTTGCCATACGGGGCCTTGAGCCTCTGTGCATGCTCAAGGCCTTCTGGCTCCCGCCTCTCTCCGAGATTATCAGAGAGAACAAGAGCCAGAAGGCCTTGAGCATGCATAGAGGCTCAAGGCCCAGTCCGGCAAGCAGCACGATCTTCGGGCACCGGCACCTTCTGTGGGTTGGTGCTGTGTGCCGGTGCTAGATGGGGGTAAGGCTTTAGTTTAGGCAGGCGGGAATTCACGAGGGGGGGCGATGCTGGTTCGCGTGCTGGGGGGATTCACAAATTGAGTCAACGCTCGGTTTGCGAGTCACAATTTGTGAAAATGCTTTGCTCGTCTTGCAAAACACTCGCAAACCGCGTTACTTGCAAACCGAGGTTTGACTATACTGTGTCTCCTGTAGAAGAGGCACAGGAGCCGGGGGGAATAATTGGGCTCCCTCCTGTTGGACATGCTTCTGTTTCTTGTCTCTCTTTCTCCTGCCGCTCTTTATCTGTTTCTCTCTCTCTCTTTGTACCTTTCTTCCTCCTCGCTTTAATCTCTCACACTCTCCTATTCACTTTCATACTCTCTTTTCGCTCTCTTTCTTCTACCTCCACTATATTTCCTATTCTCTGTAACTCCTAACTCCCACAAAGAATGTTTCTCCATGTGTAGTACACTACTCTCCCAAAATTCGCAGGGGTTCCATTCCAGGAACCCCTGCGAATTTCAAAAAAACACTTGTCAAAAGGCAGGGGAGGCAGGAGAGAGCAGCTGGAGCGCCGGTGGGAGAAGAAAATCACTTGCGGTCTGCTCCGACCGCCTCTTCCTGTAGTAAAGTCGGGCTACACCAATCAGGAGCTGCTTTGACACGCAGCTCCTGATTGGTGTAGCCCGACTTTACTACAGGAAGAGGCGGTCGGCGCAGACTGCGAATGAACGAGTCCGTGATTTGCGAACTGCGAATGCGCGGGGGAATACTGTATTATATATACATGCTCAGCATGTTCTGGGAACATCAATTTGCTATCACAGTAACATATTGACATCATTGCTGATGTTCTCCATACATGATACAGTAATACAGCAGATGTCTTCCATGGTGTATTTTCAACATGTGGCAACATTAATTGGCGAGCAGTGATACCATTTGTAAAAACCAATTTCCCAAACATATACTCATGGAGATGATGCGGTATATAAACATAAGGTTTAGATTAGATTAGATTAGATTTATTTATCTCTGCAATTCTTGAAGCATGCCATATGTTTTAGGTGTTTGTTTGTTTTTTTATTATCACTGTTATATTTTGGTCTTCTAAGTGACATCTCAACCTCATATTTGTTTATTTATTAAAAAATGTCTAACCAGCTTAAACCTATCGAAAATGCACCTCCACATCATTTTTGCATTTGTTCTATTTCTGAAAAACATCAGTATATAATGGATGCTTGTGGTTATTATGCTAATTGCCAATTATTTTTCAACACTTAAAACATTCACCAACATCATAGCTGAGTCCAAACATTATTGGGTTAATAACTAAATCCTGCTAACAATATGGTGTTTAATAATTACAAATTTACTTGTAATGACTTAAGTACTACAACAAAATATGTTTGCATTATAACTACTAATATACATGGAAGATCTACCGTATTTTCACGCATATAACGCGTGCGTTATACGTGTTTTTACAAACCGTGCATAACCTTGCGCGGTATACGCGTGAGCGCGTTGTACAAAAATTTTTTTACATAGTTCCCTCCTCCCCCGATGTCCGATTCACCCTCCCCGCAGGACCGCTCGCACCCCCACCCCGAAGGACCGCCCGCACGCACTCCCACCCGCACCCGCACCCCCACCCTGAAGGACCGCTCGCACCCCCACAGCCTCCCGACCCCCCCATCATGTAAAAGCATCATGTTGGCTGCTGCTTCCTCTTGGCGGTCCCGACACCCGACACAATCGGCCCATCCGTCCCAAAGCTCCGCCTACTGGTGGGGCCTAAGGCGCTTGGGCCTATCAGAATAGGCCCGGGAGCCTTAAGTCCCACCTGGGGGCGGGGCCTGAGGCACATGGGCCCAACCCGACCATGTGCCCAAGGCCCCTCCCCCAGGAGGGACCTAAGGCTCCCAGGCCTATTCTGATTGGCCTAGGCACCTTAGGCCCCACCAGTAGGCGGAGCTTTGGGACGGATGGGCCAATCCGGCCTCATTCCGTCGTTGGCTACCTGCCGGACAGGCGGGTTTGGCTCCCGTCTGTCTGGACAACTACACAAAGGTACGGGGAAGGGGGGTGGGGGTGTCGTGGGGGGTCAGCCAGGGGGGTCGCAGGTCGGCTGGGGGGCGGTCGGAGGTTCTTGGGGGGGCGGTCGTTGGGAGGAGGGGGGTTTGCGTCGAGGGCAGGAGGGCCTGGGATCCCTCCTGCCCGTAATGTAGTGCGGGGTGGGGGTAGGGGGTCGCCGTGGCCAAGAGGGTTTGGGCTCCCTCCTGGCCTGAACAACTAGCGGGGGGGGGGGGTCGCCAGGGCCAGGAGGACTTGGCCTCCCTCCTGGCCCGATATTGTCGGGGAGTTGGGGAGTCGGCGGGGCAAGAGGGCTTGGGTTCCCTTTTGCCCCGATCGTGTTGGAGAGTTGGAGAGTCGGGGGGGCAAGAGGGCTTGAGCTCCCTCTTGCACCGATTGTGTCAGGGGTGCCGCGGTTGGCTGGGGCAAGAGGGCTTGAGCTCCCTCTTACCCCGATCGTGTCGGGGAGTCGGGACCACCAAGAAGAAGCAGCAGGACACCGGTAGGAGCTTCTACATGATGGGGGGGGGGGTCGGGAGGCTGTGGGGGTGCGAGCGGTCCTTCAGGGTGGGGGTGCGGGTGCGAGTACGTGCGAGCGGTCCATCGGGGTGGGGGTGCGGGTGCGTGCGAGCGGTCCTTTGGGGTGGGGGTGCGATCGGTCCTGCGGGGGGGGGGGTGAATTGGACGTCAGGGGGGCATCAGGCTTTCAGGGTGGGGACAGGACTTCAAGGGGGAGAGGAGAGTCGGGGCGGGCGAAAGGAGAGTCGGGGTGGCCAGAGGAGAGTCGGGGCGGGCGAAAGGAGAGTCGGGCGGTGACGGGAGAGTTGGGCAGCATGCGCGGAATACGGGTGTGTGCGGTATATAAAAATTTATGTACATAAATTTGTGTTTTTCGCGCGCTATACCCGTGTGCGCGTTTTACACGGGTGCACGTTATCTACGTGAAAATACGGTAATCTTGCTTCCAGCTGCAATCTCAAAACTACTGCAAAATTTTTGCTTCTCTGTATGTTCAATATTGGTGGCAATAGTTTTGCAGAATGGGTTTTTAATGTTAGTAGCAGGGGATCGCATTGCCATAGCAACAACACAGAAGAAAATTCCTGATCTGTATGGATATTCACTGTAGTAATTGCAAGTTTTTTTTAGCCATTCTACATTCATTTTACAACCTGAATGCATCCTTAAACCTTGAGCTTGCTTTTATATAAGTGCCAGCCAGTGACTGCAACCTTCAAATTAATTTGAATCAAAACACATACTACTATCATCTGACCTCAGAGACAACATAGTTTACAAGCACACCGTTCTTCACCAATTACTGTGAACAACTTAATAGCAATTATTATCCTGAATATACTATGGAGTGTAGAAATTCACTACTCAAAATGCACTACACATGCAAAACAATATATTCAAAAGGCACCACTTGAGGGGAGGAATGCTGACCCAGTGCCTAACCCTCAGTAAACCTGGTTCTAAGAGGGAGGTTGTAAAGCATCAGCAACCTGTGAACTACTATCTGCCTCTGCCCAGCCCTAGGCTCAAATTACTCTTATACTACTTCTAAATTAGCCTTCACATTTCTCCAGCTGATCTTAACAAGGACAATCTGCACAAACCTGAAAACCTAACCCCAAAACCTAACCCTGAAAACCTAACCCTAAAATCCTTTCACCAGATCTGGAAACCAGATCTGGAAACACCTGAAGAGGTACTGAGAGGATCTGCTCTGCTGAAAAAATAAAAAACACATCCATTGGAACATTTTGTTGATTGGTATTCAAGCTTGGAAAAGGTAAATTTGGGTTTTAGTGGGTTATATTTTTGTAGTTCTCTTTTTTAGCTCAGCAAAATTTATTTATTTAGTCATTTATTTAGCCCGTCCTCCCAAAGGAGCCCAGAACAGGTTACAAGAGTACATACATAGTATAGGTAGGACATACTTTAGTGAGAAATACAGTCAGGCAGTAGTATAGCCTTTAGAGCAGGGGTGCCCACAGTTTCTTGGCTTGCGAGCTACTTTTAAAATGACCAAGTCAAAATGATCTACCAACAATAAAGTTTTTTTTAAAAACTCAAAGCACACTGTATGCAGAGAAAATGTTAATTATCATTTATATTTGGGGGTTTTTTCAAAGAGGTCAAAGCAGATGACTTTAAAATATGCAATGTCACCTCAGTAACAACTATACAAAAACAGACAAATATACCCCCTCCCCTTTTACTAAACTGCAATAGCGGTTCTTAGCACAGAGAGCTGCGCTGAATGCCCCGCACTGCTCCCGGCGCTCATAGGCTCCCTGCGCTAAAAACTGCTATCGCAGTTTAGTAAAAGAGGGCCATAATGCAAAATACTGACAGTAGATATAAATTCAGACAAATTTTGATCACTAGATTTAAAATAAAATCATTTTTCCTACCTTTGCTGTCTGGTGATTTCATGAGTTTCTGGTTGCACTTCTTTCTTCTGACTGTAAATCCAATATTTCTTTCTTTCTGCCTCCTGCATGCTTCCTCTCCTCCAGACCTCATTCCATTCCCCAACCAACATCTCTCTCTGTCTCTCCATGAATCCAACTTTTTCTTCCACTCTCTTTGCCCCCCCCCCCTTTCTTTCATTTTTTTAATTTTTTTTTTTAACAAGATTTATTGAATTTTCACAATGACAAATACAGCACATAACAATACACTAGATAGCCAAATCCCCACCACAAAGCATAAACAGTCATACTGGTACTCTTCAGTATAAAGCAATACTATCCAACCCATGCTGTCCTGCATATGCATATTCGTTTGGGGGATCATGGCATGAAAGGCATGAGATGCCCGGCATCTAAGTATCTGTTTTTTGCCATCTCATGCGCTGAGTTTAATCTGTGCCTGTTAGTGATTTTTGAACTTTCCCTGCATTTTCCAAGACTTTTGGATGTTTCAATCGCCAACTGGGGAGTGGCTACCGATGATACTTGATTCAGTGAAAATTTTGTTCAGAAAAACGGAGCCCATATGAGAGAAAGTGGAGCTTTTTGAACCCATGAAGATAAACTGAGGCTTTTTCTCCACTTTCTTTTTCTTTTCTGGTTCTCTTGTGCTTCTTTTCCCTGTTTCTGCTTTGAATTTAGTGTGTGGTGTATGATTGCAGTGGTGTATTTCCTCTATCTGTGAATGATTATTTGGTAGTACTGAGTTGAATTGTAGGGGGTTATATAGATATATTTGTTTTTAGAGTATGAACTTTGTTACTTGCTGATTTCAATTACCCCAACATTGACTGGTTAAATGTTACATTGAGGAGTGCTAGGGAGGTAAAATTCCTAGATGTCATAAATGACTGCTTCTTGGAGCAATTGATCCGGGAATCGACAAGAGAGGGTGCTATTTTAGATTTGGTCCTTAGTGAAATGCAAGACATAGTACAAGAGTTAACTGTGTTGGGTCCGCTGGGAAACACTGAACATAATGTGATCATATTTGAGCTGATACCGGGATTAACTTCGCAGAAGAAATCTACTATAGGGGTGTTTAATTTTTGAAAGGGCGACTATGATAAAATGAGGAAAATGGTTAAAAAGAAGCTAAAAGAGCTACTCAATTAAGGAAGAAAGAGTTTTTGAAATTAAAAGTTAGAGTTCTGGCTCTAGAGGCATCTTTTTACCTGAAATTTCCATGTAAATGTTTAGTCAAGTTACAAGACATTGAATATGTTTTTTGGGATCCCATTCAATTACAACAATTTTTAGTTGCTAGAGAACAGAAATGAGTTTAATTTTCCTTTAAGTTTCACTGCTGAGAAAAAAGAAGAGAAAATTAGAATCCCTATTAAAGTAAGGATAGATTCAAGGTTCACGAGGGTGAATTGAGAATTATTTCCTTTATCTTTTCTTATAATTTGTTGCTGAAATTGTATCATGTCTCCCCATTATGTGGGCTTAAAAAGGAATTATGTATGATTGATTATGTATTGTTTATGAGATCCTTTTTTTCCTTTGTATTATTGGATATTGTAATTATTCAAATTTATAGTAATAAAAAAAGATGCTAAAAGGATCAGTTGCAAAGGTTAGGACTGTAAACCAGGCATGGATGTTATTTAAAAATACCATCATGGAAGCCCAGACCAGATGCATTTCACGTGCAGCAAAGGTGGAAAGAAGAGGAAACAAGAGCCGGCGTGGTTAAAAGGTGAAGTGAAAGAGGCTATTAGAGCCCAAAAACATCCTTTAAAGAATGGAAAAAGTATCTGAATGAAAAAAATAAGAAGAAACACAAGCACTGGCAAGTTAGATGCAAAGCATTGATAAAGACAGCTAAGAAAGAATATGAAGAGAAACTTGCAAAAGAGGCAAAAACTCATAGCAATTTTTTTTAGGTACATCAGAAGCAGAAAACCTGTGAGGGAATCTGTGAGACCTCTGGGTGATCAAGGAGCAAAAGGAGCACTCGGGAAGGATAAGGCCACAGCGGAAAGACTGAATGAATTCTTTGCTTCGGTCTTTACGGAAGAAGATGTAAGAGATACTAACATAGTTTCAAGGGTGATGATGCAGAGGAATGGAAAGAAATCTCGGTGAATCTGGAAGATTTACTAAGCCAAATTGCCAAGTTAAAAAGTGATAAATCTCCAGGACCAGATGATATACATCCCAGGGTACTAAAAGAACTCAAACATGAAATTGCTGATCTGCTGTTAGTGATCTGTAACCTGTCGCTAAAATCATCTGTAGTACCTGAAGATTGGAGGCTGGCCAATGTTACGCTGATTTTTAAAAAGGGCTCCAGGAGAGATCCAGGAAATTACAGACCGGTAAGCCTCACTTCAGTGTCGGGCACAATGGTAGAAACAATTATAAGAAATAAAATTGTGGAACATGTAGACAAACATGATTTAATGAGACAGAGTCAGCATGGGTTCAGCCGAGGGAGATCTTGCCTCACCAATTTGCTTGACTTCTTTGAAGGTGTGAATAAACATATGGATAAAGGTGAGCCGGTTGATATAGTATATCTAGATTTTCAAGAAGCTTTAGACAAAGTTCCTTATGAGAGGCTCCTGAGAAAATTAAAGTGTCATGGTGGCAAAGTTCAGTTGTGAATTAGGAATTGGTTATCGGATAGAAAACAGAGGGTAGGGTTAAATGGTCATTTTTCTCAATAATAATAATAATAATTTTATTCTTATATATACCGCCAAAGCCATATAAGTTCGAGGCGGTTTACAGCAAGAGGCGCTGGACAATCAGCGAAGAGGTTACAATCAAAGTCAGCAATACAATCTTACATAATAAAGAATATGAAGGCTAAAAGGTTCATAGGGTTACAGGATTGAATAAGAAGTGGTGAGTAGATTCTTAGTTAACAAATCGATTGAACAGACTTGTTTTTAATAGTTTTCTAAAATTGAAGTAGGATGAAGAGTGCGCAAAAACGTTACTAAGCCAGTTCCATTTGCCTGCCTGGAAGGCAAGAGTTCTGTCCAAGAATCTTTTGTAGTGGCAGGCTTTTGTTGTTGGATAGGTGAACAGATGAATTCTTCGTGTGGGCCTATGATAATTTACCAGATTGAAGTGGGAAACCAGGTAAGTGGGAGCCAGACCAAATATTGATTTATAACATAGACAAGCGATTTTAAACAGGATTCGCGCCTCTAGGAGCAGCCAATGGAGTCTTTGATAGTAGGGGTTTATGTGTTCCCATTTTTTCAGCCTAAAGATCAGTCGAACTGCCGAATTTTGAATAACTCTGAGTCTTAGAATGTTTTTTTGAAGGAACCCAAGTAAATAATATTGCAATAATCGAGCAAGCTCAGGATGGATGATTGAACCAGTAAGTGGAAGGATGGTGCATCAAAGTATTTTCTGATGGTTCTGAGTTTCCATAGAACCGAAAAGCATTTTTTAACTAGTAAGTCTGTGTGTGCATTTAGAGTCAGGTAGCGGTCTAAGGTGACTCCCAGGATTTTAATGGAGTGGTCAATAGGGAAGTCCTGACCATTCAGGGAAATCAAGGAGTCTTTGATTTTGTCGTTAGGGCTTGCCAGGAAAAATTTAGTTTTGTCGATGTTGAGCTTCAATTTGAATTCGGTCATCCATCGTTCGATTTCATTTAGAATAGATGATAGATGAATCTTTATCTCAGAGGTCAGAGAAGTAAGGGGAATAACAATGGTGATATCGTCAGCATAGATATAAAATTTAACTTTTAAGCTATGTAGTAGGTTCCCCAATGAGGCAAGGTAGATGTTGAACAATGTGGGGGAAAGAGGAGAGCCCTGCGGGACTCCGCAAGAGTTAACCCAACTAAAAGATATTTTATTGTCACTGTAGACTTGATATGACCGTTTGCTCAGAAACCCCAGAAACCATTTTAATACGTTACCTGAAAGACCAATTGATCCCAGACAGGCAATCAGAATAGCATGGTCAACTAGGTCTAGTTGCAGGATAAGAGCACTTGTACCCTGGCTGAATAAGGTATGGAGGAAGTCTAGACGTGATGCCATGACAGTTTCGGTGCTGAATCCGGAACGAAAACCAGACTGATAGTCATGCAGTATGCTAAATTTGTCCAGATACAATACTAGATCCTGGTTGACCAGTCCTTCCATTAGCTTGACGAATAGGGGAGTGCTCGCAATTGGTCTGTAGTTAGATGTCAGTTTGGTAGATTTTCCAGGGTTTTTTACGATTGGGCTGATCAAAATCTGGCCTAGATCCTCAGGGAAAATACCGGTTAGTAAGAGAGAGGAGAGCCAGTTGGCTTTGAAAGAGATTGGAGCGACTTTCATAATGTTTGGGGGGCAGCAATCTAATCTGTAGTAGGAAACGGCGCATTTCGCGTAATGTTTGGAGAATTGCTGCCAGGATGGTGTAGTGAAGTTATTCCAGGCCATGTCTACCCTAGGATCATCTTTGTGTTGGGCAACCGGGTAGTCCAAAAGGTTGGTTGAGGAGCCCGCTAGTTTGGATCTCAAACTGATGATTTTGTTGTTGAAAAATTCAGCCAGGTCATCTGCAGATGGTGGGGAATCAAGCGTAGGACAGGATAAGGCCTGTATGTCATAGAGATTGTTGACTAATTCAAAAAGATTTCTACTATTGGTGTTCGGCGATCCAATTTTTTGAGCGTAAAAGTTAGAGCGTTTCTTTATCATTCGTTTTTTGTATTCATTTAATTTTAGTCTCCAATTTGACCTCCCCACACTGTCCCCTGATTTCAACCATTGTCTTTCGAGTTTCCGTAACTCCCGTTTCATATTTCCTAACTCGGTATCGTACCAGCCATCCAGATTCTTGTTTCTTATTTTTCTTAGTTTAGTGGGGGCCATTTTGTTTAATATTTGCGTACTCATGTTGGTCCAGGAGTCTGCCGAGAAGGAGTCTGATCTGAGTCTGGGCTAGAAGATAGGTCATAGTGTGACCAGAATTCTATTGGGTTCACCATTTTTTTAGGTCCATTTTTTTAGGTCTTTTTGTCACCTTGGGTTTGTGTGGGAGCATCTTACTTGCCAGTAGAAATTGAAACTGCATAAACGATGGTCTGACCATAGTGGTCCATATGGCTTTGCTCCAGTAAATCTTGGGATTGGCTGGTTCTTTGGTGGAAAAAGTGACAAGATCTAGCTGGTGGCCTTTTTGGTGGTTCTTTTCTGGAGGCGGCACAAAGAAATCAAGTGAAGAAATGAAGGAAATTAGATCTTTGGAGTCACCCTGCTCTGTCTGCTCAAGGTGAATGTTTAGATCACCTGCCAGTAGGTTGTGTGGGCCTAGTGTAGAATTTGTGAGGAGGACTTCGTAGAAAATGTCTTTGGCTGCTGGCCATTTCTTAAGAGGAATGTAGAATGATTATTAGAGCGTCTTCTAACTGATCTGACCAGAGTTTACAGGACATGATTTCGAGGTCCGCTGAGGAGTTTGAGGTTAGGATTGTGGACTTGAAAGATTCTTTTAGGATGATGGCTAATCCTCCTTTGCCTCTACTTCTGGGTAGAGATAAAATTTTAAATCCCGGGGACAGACAGTCGCATATAATAATGTCGTTGTCTGCGACCAACCAAGTTTCCGTTAGAAGAACAAAATCGGGGTTGGCTTCTTCCAGCCAGTCTTTGACCAGCTGTGACTTATTCCTAATTGAACATATGTTTAAGTAGAAACTGCGAAGAGTGTGATGGTAAGGAGCGTTGGTGGTTGCAGAATAGGTAATCTTTCTCAGTATCCGCTGTCTTTTACAGTAGGGTCTTCTAGGTTTTTGTGAGGTGGGTATGGCTGGGATGAGGAAGGGACCCCATTCTGAGCATTTGTATAGAGAAGGATTATCAGCTCTAAGATGGTCTGAGTTGGCTAGGCGAGATCTTGTGAGTACTGGGATAGGGATAGCAAAAAATGCAGCAACTTGACCTACTTTTGTAGCAGATCCAATAGACCATGAGGGTCCAAATTAAACAATTGGTTAAGAGAGCTATCTTATATAGAGTGGTCCAAGAGACTGAGAGGCTTGAGAGGGGTGCTAGTAGATTAAGTCATGCAGGGAATGGGTAGGAATTGGCTGAAGTAATCATGCAGATATTTATTTTTTTTTTTTAGTGGAAAAGTCGTGCTAAAGGTTTAGGTGGAATAGTCATGCAAATACTTATCAGATTTTTTTCCCGGTCCATGGGCCTTCCAGGGCAGAAGTAGAGGTCTCTCAATCAGGCGCAGGTTGTTGGGAAGAGCTTGTGGAGGTGTGTGGAAGTTCTCCGTAATAGTCCCCAAGTAGCTGGGGGGAAGAGAAGGCGGCGGAGTGGTGTCCTTCGCCCATTGTTTGGATGTGCCGGCTACAGGAGGCGGGGAGCAGTGGAGTAAGGGAGCTTAGCTAGGCTCCGCTTAGTTGCTTCGCAAAGGCGCGCACTAGCCGGTGCGCCAAATGGCTAAGCGCCGTTCCCTCCTCCGAATTTGAATGTTCCCGGCAAGGGAGGGAGCAAGCTCACACGCCTCGATGGGAGAGGCGGGCCCAGCTGCAAAGCTCTGTGCAGGAGCCGGCCCGATCGTTAATGGACCTGGAGGGGGGGCTGCTTCAAGCTCCGTGCAGGAGCTGCCCTGATGAACGTCGATGGGTCTGCCGAGGAGGGCCGTTCCCTCCTCCGAATTTGAATGTTCCTGGCAAGGGAGGGGTGGAGCAAGCTCGCACACCCCAATGCAAAGCTCCGTGCAGGAGCCGGCCCGATCATCGGTGGACCTGGAGGGGGGGCCGCTTCAAGCTCTGTGCAGGAGCTGCCCCGATGAACGTCAATGAGATGAGCAGAACGGGTACAAGTAAATCGAAAATTACAGTCTAGGGGCACTTGATGAAGTTACAGGGAAATACTTTTAAAACCAATAGGAGGAAATTTTTTTTCACTCAGAGAATAGTTAAGCTCTTTGCCAGAGGATATGGTAAGAGCAGATAGCATAGATGGTTTTAAGGTTTGGACAAGTTCCTGGAGGAAAAGTCCATAGTCTGTTATAGAGAAAGACATGGGAGGAAGCCAATGCTTGCCCTGTATCGGTAGCATGGAATATTGCTACTCCTTGGTTTTGGCCAGGTACTAGTGACCTGGATTGGCCACCGTGAGAATGGGCTACTGGGTTTGATGGACCATTGGTCTGACCCAGTAAGGCTATTCTTATGTTCTTATGTATATCTAAAGGCACATAGTGTACATGTTTTCTAAATTCTGATGTTTTTCATACACATCTCCACGTAACAGCCACGATGAGGAAGAATTTCAAAGATTTTATGCACGTAAAAGTACTTTTTTTCTAAAATTGCCCCCTCAGTGCAAGTAAAAATATGTGTACTAGTTTACAACACATATACTTTTGTCTGTGAAATTGGTTCAGGTAGGGAAAGCACACAAAAGATTTCATTTTGAAATTTCCATGTACACTTTAATTTGTGTACTTTGCATCCACTAGTAACAAATTCTCAAAAGACTACTGTATGTGAGGAGGGGGGGGGGGGGAGAAACTAGACTACCAGGGTAGGGTTACCATATACAGTATAGGGTTCCAGTATTGTATTGAAATGCAAGATCAGTACGCAAAAATAATAAAGGATCTACTATTGATTCAGACCCTGGTTTGTTGTGTATTACTGAATCTTGGATTATAAAGGATGATACATTCACTCAAAACAAAGTCTATACTCAGGGCTACAATGGTCTTTTCTCATTTAGGAGGGGGCCTAGCTTTACTTTTCAAATCATTCTTTGATGTGCAGTTATTTAAGAAAGTTAGTGAGCCATCACTAGAATTTATATTAGCATCATTAAGGATGAACTATTGCACTATCCATTAATATAAAACGCCTAGAATTCGAGATAGGCGTTTAATCAAATTTTTTAGTAAACTTGTAATTATACCTGTCCCCAATTCCCTGGAACAGATCTTCTGAATTAATTTTAGAGACTATAATGAACGCCTCACTAAAATTTCAAAGATTACTGGTGATTTGTGATATTAATCTTCACCTTGATGATAATACTAACAAGGATGCTTCAGAGTTCAAAAACTTTCTTCTCTCTTTAGGATTTTTGCTTCCTGTAGTTTCTCCTACCCATGAAAAAGGACACTCATTGGATGTTATCAGCTTATTAGATCTTACTAACTATAAGACATTAGTAGATGATGTTCGATGGCGACAAATTCTCTGGTCAGACCATTTTCTTGGTGAATTTTGTCTTCCTATTTTCATGTCTCATATGCAAGATCAGTTCCAACAGAAAAAAACCATAGCTATTCTAAAGAAAATCAACTGTGAGCAGTTCTGGTCTGAGTTCTTAAATCAGCTGACTTCTTCTTCCAGAACTGATTCTGTAGAACACAGTTGGAATAAATGGGTAAAAATTTCTGAGGCCACTTATAATTCTCTTGCTTCCTTGTCATCTAAAACTATTTCCTATATACGTAAAGCACCATGGTATTTGCCATGCCATAGAGAACTAAAACAAAATTGCAGAATGTGGGAACGTAAATGGAAAAAATCTAAGGGCTCCTTTTACAAAGCTGTGCTAGCGGTTTTAGCGTGCGCTAACGCCAGCATTGAGCTGGCATTAGTTCTAGTTGTGTAGCGCGGGTTTAGCGCACACTAAAATTCTGCGTGCGCTAAAAACACTATCGCAGCTTTGTAAAAAGAGCCCTAAATCTCTTGTTGACAAACAGATATGGAGGGATAATATCAGAAATTATAGCTCTTTACTGAAAAAGGCTAGAAAAATCTATTATGGAAATAAAATCGTTAGGTCAAATAATCAAAATAACACTCTCTTTAACATTTGGTGCTGTTTAACAAATGGCAATGATATATCATTGCATTCTTCCTTTCCAGAAGCAGAAGCCTTAGCAAAATTCTTTAATGAAAAAGTATCCCTTATAAGAGATTTGTTTCCTGTATTAAATTCTTATGACTTCCCACTGATCTCTGAAGCTAATACATCTGAACTTCCCACAGATCAAACTTGAGTCGCTTCTGAGTCTGTAACCGAAACACAGATCTTACAATTATGTCATAAATTGAAGAAATGCAAAAATCTAAGGGCTCTTAGATCCTATTCCCTCATATTTGTAAGAGAGAATTCCTGCTCAAGCCATTACATGGCTAACAGAACTCAAATTCTGCTTTAGAAGATGTTTTTTTTCCATTGGTATGGTGGGCCAAATAGTTCTTACTCCTCTGCAAAAAAAAAAGCTGATTTAGACCCAGCCATCCCATTAAATTATTGGCCAATTGCAAATATACCGTTGTTAACTAAAATGATGGAATCTATAATTTCCAGTCAACTCTCCATTTATCTAGAGAGATTCTCTGTTCTTCTGCTGTTCTGATCTCTCTATTCTCAAAGATTCAGCAACTACACTTGAATAATAAATTTGCCATCTTACTACAATTTGACTTGTTTGTGGCCTTTGATGTTGTCCATCATGACATCTTGCTTCACCTGCTTTCAGAGATAGGCCTAGGCTATGCAGTCTTAAGCTGGTTCTCTAATTTTTTACGATTACATTCTTATATTGATAACATGGATGGTACAATGTCATTTCCTTGGAAGCCGTTATGTGGGGTCCACAAGGATCGCCTTGTCCCTCATCCTTTTTAATATTTATATGACTACCTTGAAATATCTTGAAACATCAGTTTTTGAGTCCCTTTACACTTGCGCAGATGATATTCTCAACCTCCTTGAGGTAGACCCGAATCTTTCAAATCTTTCTGTGAACATAATTCAGTGTATATTGGGCATTCTCTGTTCAAATGAAATTAAATGAAGCCAAAACTACAACTACTACTATTAATTATTTCTATAGTGCTACCAGATGCACGCAGTGCTGTACAATCACAAAGAGTAAGAAAACAGTCCCTGCTCGAAAGAGCTTACAATCTAAACAGGCAAGACAGACAAACAAAATGTTATGGATACAGTTAAGGGGAATGGTTAATCATCTGGCTGGGTTGGAGGGCAAAGGAGTAGGGTTAAGGATGGAAAGCTATATCAAAAAGCTGTATCAAAAAGCTATATCAGTCTGCTTTTATGGCTTGGCCCAAAATTGAATTATCTCTCTCCTACTGTTATCTTACCCTCAGGAGTATTTTTACAGATTGAGCTTTCCTCTAAGATCTTAGGTGTCATTGTAGACTCATTCCTCTCATTTAATGAACATTTTAATTCATATGTTGAGGAGAGTCAGGTCCTGTTTGCAGCAGCAGCAGCATTTTTTTGTTCTTGTTCAATCTATTATCCTTTATCAGTTGCCTGCAGTTAATTCAGAACACCGCAGCCAGGTTGACTTTTTGTAAGGGTAAATTCAATCATGTATCTCCGCTGCTGGCTAAACTCTATTGGCTACCGATACTTTCCAGGATACACTTTAAATGTGCCTGTCTAACTTTTAAGATTCTATTTGGCATATGTTCTTTACTTGTACCACTTTCCAGGAATTCTCAAAGATTGGGTCTGGTAAGGACTATGCAAAAACTTAAATTTTCTTTTCCATCACTTAAAGGAATTGTTTCTACTGGTAAACTAGGGAAATCTTATTCATTTAAACTAACAAAGATATGGAACGATATCCCCTTAAGATTAAAAGAATAAGGTTCACTTCAATCCTTTTGTAAAAATTTAAAAACCTGGTTATTTTCAAAATTGTTTGTTTTATTTTCTTTTTAATTTATTGTAAACTGAGTCGACCTTTATTATATGAAGATGACCCAGTCTATAAATTCAAGTTTTAGTTTAGTTTAGTTTAGTTTAGGATTACCAGATTTTCCCAAAGGAAAATCTGGACCCATGGCCATGCCCCCAGTTCCGCCCCATTCCACCTGTGTCATGCCCTGCTCCCCAGCCTCCAGATGGCATCTGCGCATGCGTGGATGTGACACAATGACATCACACGCACGTGCGCATGAAATCCTCTCGTTGCATCCACACATGTGCGGATGCCCCTTTCTGATGCAATTTTGATGGGAAGCTTTTCAATACCCAGACAAAGTGCCATCTGGACCCCCGTAAAAGAGGACATGTCCGGGGAAATCCAGACATCTGGTAACCCTAACCATATATCCAGGAAAACTCAGAAACGTCCTCTTTTTAAAGGACTGTCCTTGTGTCCAGATGCTTTTTTTTTTTAAGTGGGGGAGTCTGGGTTTACCTGGCCCACAAACCCACCCAGTTTGGCAGGGCCAGCTTACACCCCAGAGTCCAATGGCTCTCCCCCACTTACCTCTTCGGAGCTACAATTCAATCTTCTTTGGGTCGCCGGCACCTGCCTACCCCAGAAGCCTTCTCTCTGCAGCATCTGGCCTACATGGGAACAGGAAGTCGTAACAGAGAGGTTTTTGGGGCAGGCCAAAGATAGCAGGCTCATCTCACTGAGCTGCAGGTGGCCCAAAGAAAACTGAACTGCAGAAAGGAGGTAGGTGGGAGAGAGCCATACCTGACTGGGGTGTGGGGCTGAATAGAGAAGCCATGCCAAGGGGATCCCACTGGGGGAGAAGTCCAAGACAGAAAAGAATCCATTGTTAATATTTTTTGATGTGGCAGAGTGTGGAAAAGAAGGCCCTGGACAGACTGACTGGTAACAGCCACCACTGAAGGGATTGACAAAGGTTTGATGTCACCAATGTGTGTTGGAATAATGCACCAGTGGCTTGAGATGTAGATGAGCAAATGGAATCACATGAACTGTAGATGCCATGTGGCCTAGGAGACAAAACATTTGACATATAGTGATGCGTTGAAGAGAAGAGACCTTTTAACGGATATGAATCAGTGTGTTAAGCCTCTGTTGGTGTAGAAAGGCTTGAGCTTGAGTTGTCTAGGAGAGCTCCAATGAATTCTAAGGTTTGAGTGGGTAGAAGATGAGATTTCTAGTAGTTGACTTCAAAACCCAGAACTTCCAATAGACAAACTGTGGAATTGATGGCCTGGTGAGCTTGTCGTGAAGATGAGGTCTTGATTAACTAGTCATCTAGGTAAGGGAACACATGAAAGCTGCATGAGCAGAGGATTGCAGCTACTACTACCAAGAATTTTGTGAACTGGTTGAGTAGAAGGCGACAGAGGGTAGTGATCAATGGAGATCGCTCTGAGAAAAGGGATGTTGCCAGTGGTGTGCCTCAAGGTTCTGTTCTTGAGCCTGTTCTTTTTAACATTTTTATAAACAATATTACTGAAGGGTTGTCAGATATGATTTGCCTCTTTGCGGATGATACCAAAATCTGCAATAGAGTGGACACGCCAGATGGTATGAATAACATGAAGACCTGGTGAAGCTTGAAGAATGGTCTGAAATTTGGCAGCTAAAATTTAATGCTATGAAATGCAAGGTCATGCATTTGGGCTGCAAAGATCTAAGGGAATGGTACAGTTTAGGGGTTAAGAACTTATGTGCACGACAGAAGACCAGGACTTGGGTGTGATTGTATGTGATGATGTTAAGGTGGCCAAACAGGTTGAAACGGTGATGGCGAAAGCTAGGATGCTAGAGTGCATAGGAACAGGTATGGCCAATAGGAAAAAGGAGGTATTGATGCCCCTGTATAACACTCTGATGAGACCTCATTTAGAATATTGTGTACATTTCTAGAGACCGTATCTTCAAAAAGATATATAAAGGATGGAGTCGATCAGGAGGAAGGCTACTAAAATGGTGCGTGGTCTTTATAATAAAACTTATGGGGACAGACTTAAAGATCTCAATCTGTATACTTTGGAAGAAAGGCGGGAGAGGGGAGATATGATAGAGATGTTTAAGTGTTTTGTTGTGGAAAATGTGCAGCTTGTGGTGTTATGCAAGAGGGCATGGCTGCACATGTCCCAGGCAGAAGAGAGGTGAACTTGCGCTCTTTGACAACATGTGAAACAAGAGGAGTTGTGTATGGGATGACGTGCCCTTGCGGGTTAACTTGTATTGGTCACACTGCCAGATGTTTCAAGACTCGGTTATTTGAACATCAGACCAATATTGGTCACAAAAAAAGAAGTTGACATCCTGACCCGCCATTGTGCCAAAGAACGGCACGATTTCGATGATTTTGTGAGTTTTGTGTTAGAACACATTCCTGTTACCCTATGGAGGGGCAATGTGAAGAGGCTCTTGTACCAGCATGAACAGCGTTTGATTTTCTTTTTGGATACTAAATGGCCTAATGGCCTTAATCAGCAAGTTGAGTGGGTGGCATTTTTTGGATGAGTGACAGTTTGAAGAATGAATGGCAGCCATTTTTTTGGGCTGCTGCGATGATGCTGTAACCTGGAAGCGCCACCAGAAGTCGGATCCTGTAGTTCTTTTTAGCAACGCGCGTTTCCTGTGCCGGTATGCATGGAAGAGGAGTGAAGTTTTCCAGCTGACATATTCCCTGAGGAACCCTTTGAGAGGCGAAACAAGGCACTTGTTAGAGGATTGGGCATGGATTCTGGACTGTACATCTAAATGGTGCCGTGGTATTTTGATCGACAGTCTGGCCAGATTTTCTCTATCAGTACAGCACGGCGTTTCAAACCATGGTCCCAAGCTAAGTAAAACTTTTTTTGATTTTGCTTTTCCTGTGCACAGTGATGGGTATATGACCCTTTTGATAATCACGTTTCAGTGGTGGTGGAGTTTTTTTTGCCAGTGATAGTACACAAGCAGCTTTGAATCTTAAACAGTATTGAAGTTGTTTACTGCTGCGTTGAAATATTTGAGGCTTTTTCTCCACTTTGTTGTGAAATGGTTATTGGGGGGGTATAACCCATCTCTGGTGAGTAATATTTTGTAGTTAAATTTTGGGATTTTTCTATTACTCTTAGGTTTTTCTTGAGAGATATTTAAGTACCTACGTGGTGTAAATGTGCATGAATTGAGTCTCTTTCATTTGAAAGGAATCTCTAGAATTAAGTTAAGAGGTGATAGGCTCAGGAGTAATCTAAGGAAATACATTTTTAATGAAAGGGTGGTAGATGCATGGAGCAGTCTCCTGGAAGAGGTGGTGGAGACAGAGACTGTGTTTGAATTCAAGAAAGCCTAGAATATGCACATGGGATCTCTTAAAGAGCGGAAGAGATAATGGTTATTGCAGATGGGCAGACTAGATGGGCCATTTGGCCTTTATCTGCCATCATGTTTCTATGTTTCTATGGTATAATTCTTCCTTTAGAACACTAGTGGGATGGATGACATTATTAAGAAAAAAGAACAGGGCATCAAGGTATCCTCTGCCCAGAGTTGAATTCATTTTCATATCAGAAATTAGAACTGTCCAAATGTTAAATCTGAGAGCAGTAGGTATTTCTTCTTATCTAGGTCTCCTATCTGTGCCTTTGGACCTGTCTCAGCAATGATCGGCACCCAATTTGGATAATTCCTGTGAATCTTCTCCCTTTTGGAGCACCTCCCTTTTGGCATGCTCCTCATTGTACACAAACTTTATGGCAGCAGGTCTGGTGTTTCCTCACTCATTCTCCAGTGTCTCTGCTGCTCCTCTCACCTACACCACAGCCTTTCACACACAAACTGCTTTGGCAACAAGAAATTCACATTTCACTTGCATAATTTACAGAATATTGTAAGTTACATGCTCTATATCTTTTTTAAATGTTGACTCCAGCAGCCTATCTCCACCATAGTTAAAGTGAAGCCCATCTTTGCGGTACTTGTAACCTGGACTGACTACTGTTAGATAAATCCTTGGTCTGATGCTAAAGGGCAACTCTTATGTTCTCATGTATTTTAGAAATGTCATTCATGTTTGGAAGTCCATAAACCAACATTTAGGCATCTATCAGCATACCCAGTTAAGTTCCAATTTAACAAAGCTGGGATATGTACATCTAAAACTGATGAGTGGTTAAATGGCAAGGAGGTGTGGTCTGGGTGTTCTGTTTTGGACTAGGGTAGGCCTGTTTCCCCATTTTAAAAGGAGAATGAACATCTGTGTCCACAAAGATGGACATTAGAATTTAGGCCTGCTACTCGGGACATCCAAGTTTCAGATAAGTGCTTCTATTGAGCAGTGCTCCACTGGATGGACTAGGGAAGGTCACCTATTTCACCACCCAGTGGTGGTTTTCTTCTCCGATAGCAAAGCTAGCAAGGGATTCTAGACTCTGTGACAGTTTTGAGAGAAAGAGGCATCTAAGTTTCTAAAATGGCTGAGTAAATCAAAAAGGAAAAAAGAAATAGAAACATGATGGCAGATAAAGGCCAAATGGCCCATCTAGTCTGCCCATCTGCAGTAATCATTATCTCTTTCTCTCTCCAAAATATCCCATAGAAACATGACAGCAAATAAAGGTCCATATCAACCAATCTTTTTATTGAAAAATATATACCTGTTAAAAATTATCAAAAATCTGTAAAAATATAAAAAAAATATTTAAAAAACCAAATGCTACAAAATATTATAGGGCTCATAATCGAAAGAGAAATAGGTCCAAAAACCGGCCTAAGTCGGCACTTGGACGAACATTTCTCAAAAATATCCAAGTGCCAATACTAAAAACGGGTTTTGGACATATTTCCAAATGACCTAGGCCTTCATAGTGTCGGTGAACGACCAAAGCTAAATGGGGCGTTTCGGGAGGAGTGTTGAGGGCTGGAATTGGGCTTAGACTTAGTCGTACAGCATGTATAATCGAAAGTTATACAGCCCACGATCGACGGAGCTTGGACGTTGTGACTCAGACCATGTAAAATATGGTCTAAGTCACAAAAAACCACTTAAAGTCACCAGATAAGCACTGTAAACACATAATACAGACCCCCACACACTACCCCAATGATCACCGACCCCCCCCCTCCATCTCCATAAAAATATTAATCACATCTTTAAAATTCAGCCTCCAGACCATCATCACCTGGCCGCCTGGCATAGAAAAGCCTAGTTGTCCAGCACAGAGGCAGCTTAAATCATCTTGGGGGTGGGTTAGGGACCCATAGAGAGGAGGACCCATGCCCATAAGCCCCTGTAATCACTGCAGTGATACTTAAACATGTTCACTCCCCTATACACCCCCAAAACCCTTTTTTACTGGCATATAAGTGGCTCCTGCAGCCATAAGGGCTATTGGGGTGGTAGAGAAGTGGATCTAGGGGATTCTGGAGGTGGTTTGGGGGGCTCACCATAACCTATAAGGAACCTGTAGGGAGGAGAAGACATGGCACCCTTTTTGTGAAGTTCACAGCAGTGCCCTGTAAGGTACCCCACTATTTAGGTGGCATGTCTGGGTGTGCAGTCCATCACTTTGCATAACCCTCCCACGTCCAACAGGGCTTGTTCTAGGTGTTTTGGACTTGGATGAAAATGTGGTACAAAGATGGACAATTTAGTGGCTTGGACGATTAGATTGACAGGTGTGATAGGGAAGCTCCTGTCACGTTGAAAACTACTACTAGAACTCCCCAGAATGCAGCACAAGGCTGGATAAAACCAGGCATGGAGTCAGGACAGCTGGCTCAGGCAAAAGAAGGCAAGCCCAGGCAGGTTCCAGCACAGCTGAAGAGCCAATTAAGAAAGGCTCTGCAAACCACTGATTTCCCCTATCACTCCTTTCCTGAAGTCAGGGAGAAACCTGAGGCTAATTTAGAAGGGGGTGGAGTCAGACCCCGGGGTTGGCCTTATAGGAAAGATCAATTTACTGGAGAGAGGAGAAGGGAGGAAACGAGAGAAGGAACGAGAGTGAGGAGAGAGGAGAACCAGAAGGAGTGGTTGAGAAGCCAAACTACTCACGTGGGTTCCAGGTCACAGAGGGTGCCTCAAGCCCAGCAGGAACGTAGGGCAAGAAGCCCACACCTAGGGAAAGGTGTTACTGCCCTGGAGAGGTATTGTGACTGGCAACTCAAGTCCCAAAGAGCAGGGCTGGGAAAGCCTCCCCAGAGAAAAGCTGCAGATAGTTTTGCAGACGTACAGAGAGGGGGAGGGGAAGCACAAACGGAAAGAAGTGAAGAAACTTCAAGCCAGAGTTCCTGGGAGTGTGAATGGGAAATGGGCAGCGTGCTAAGTAATGAGATAAGTGAAGAGGGCATGGACCTGGGAGAATATGAGGTTTGCATGTCCTAAGTTAAACTCCTGAAGAACGGTCTCCTATTGTTTGTATACCCGACAGCATGAGCAGTGCGGGCAGAGTTAACAAGGTGCTAATAAAGTGTTAAACAAATGCAGAGAGCTGAGAAGGAAAGGCTGGACGCAAGCCGTGCTCAGCTAGCTAGGCTCAGAAAAGGTGAAGTCCAGAGTGAGAGCAATCAAGCCCGGCAGGGGCTACGAGCCAAGGAAAGCATTAACTGACTTATACGTTTGCTGGGATTTTACTTGTGATAAGGAAGTGCAATCTTGCTCCTTAATAGAACCTGGACTGTAAGAGTATAATGTGGGAGAGGCACTCTAAGCACTGTAACCAACTGAAGTGAATATTTTGTGTTTTTCCTTCTGCTGTTTTATTTTCTTTGAACTTTGGGTTAGTAATAAACCTGATACTATATTCTAAAGAATCCGGTATCCGGGTCTTCCTTCCACTGCCCTATAAAAGGCGTATTAAAAATCTTACTTGTGGTCCGGGCCGCAGTTTCCCACTTACTCAGGGACAGGCCCGGTCACACAGGACATATAATTAAGACGATTTTCGAAACGAAAAAAAAGTTAGACATATTTTTCGAAAATGTGTCTTAAGCTGTTTTTTACTTTGGACGACTTGCGAGATGGACGTAAATGGACTTAAGACGTCCCTTTCGATTATGCCCCTCCAATGATGCAAATTACTAGTAAGAAAGATATGGAATGATGCTAAATGGAATTTAAAAAGTAAACCACATACCAAAACCAACATCAAAGCGAAGGTCAAAAGGCTAAAATGGCTGACAAATGTTTATGTTCAAGTACATAAACATCTATGTTGCAATTTCATAACACAGATGTTCATATGCTGCCACAAAGACATTTATGTTTCTGTGTTGCCTCATCAATTAGATGTTTATTTTTCTAAACCAGACTTTCATGCTGCATGTCACTTGCACATGATTGTCTATTTCATGGTGTATTTTAGAAAAGGCTTTATTTCAGCAGATCTATGATACCAGCTCACAGTTCAAGTTTCTTTAGTATAATTCATATTTATTTATTTAAAATATTTATATCCCACATATCACAAAAATCTATGCATTTCACAAAAAATATAGTTAAGGTAAAAGAATAAGGAAGACAACTGGATCAGACAATTGGATTACATTGGAACATAATAATTAGAGCTTAAGAAATATCTAACCTTAATAAGAAAGGGAAAAAATGCAATAGGTGGGGAGAGAAGTGAAAAATAATAGTGATAGAAAAAGAAGTTTTCGTGACATGGGGTAGTGATAGCAAGAGGTGGACAAAGGGGAACCCATGGACATCATTTACCTCGATTTTCAAAAGGCTTTTGACAAGGTGCCACATGAAAGGCTGCTTAAGAAGCTGTGGAACCACGGGGTGGGCGGGGATGTACACAGATGGATCAAGCACTGGCTGTCAGGTAGACAGCAGAGGGTCGGAGTGAAGGGCCAATTTTCTGATTGGCGGGGAGTCACGAGCGGTGTGCCGCAGGGATCGGTGCTGGGGGCGCTACTCTTCAACATATTTATCAATGACCTGGAAACGGAGGCAAAATGTGAGGTTATAAAATTTGCGGACGATACCAAACTCTGCGGCAGAGTTAGGACCAGGGAGCAGTGTGAGGACCTGCAAAGGGACCTGTACAAGCTGGAAGACTGGGCAAACAAATGGCAAATGCGCTTTAACGTTGAGAAATGCAAGGTCATGCATATAGGAAATAAGAACCCGTTGTTCAACTACAAAATGGGGGGGGCACTGCTGGGAGACAGCGGACTTGAGAGAGACTTGGGTGTGCTAGTGGATGCATCAATGAAGCCATCCGCACAGTGTGCAGCAGCAGCGAAAAAAGCCAACAGGATGCTGGGCATCATAAAGAAGGGTATCACAACCAGGACGCGGGAAGTCATCATGCCACTATATCGGGCGATGGTGCGCCCGCATCTGGAATACTGCGTTCAGTATTGGTCGCCGCACCTCAAGAAGGACATGGCGGTACTTGAGAGAGTCCAAAGGAGAGCAACGAAGCTGGTAAGAGGGCTGGAAAACTGCCCATACGCCGAGAGGCTGGATAAGCTGGGTCTCTTCTCTCTGGAAAAGAGGAGGCTCAGGGGAGATATGATAGAGACCTTCAAAATCTTGAGAGGCATAGAGAGGGTGGATAGGGACAGGTTCTTCAGACTGAGAGGGACAACGGGTACGAGGGGGCACTCGGAGAAACTGAAGGGGGATAGGTTCAAGACAAATGCAAGGAAGTTTTTCTTCACCCAAAGGGTCGTGGACACATGGAATGCACTCCCGGAGGAAGTGATCAGGCAGAATACAGTACAGGGATTAAAACAGGGATTGGACGGATTCCTGAGGGACAAAGGGATCGTAGGGTACTGAAAGGGGTGCGGGGACAAAGGGTCAAGAATTGGATGGGAAGATAGGACTTCGATGAGAAACCAAGGGGTGATTCAGACAGGTCATGACCTGTTGGGCCGCCGCGGGAGCGGACTGCTGGGCGTGACGGACCTGTGGTCTGACCCAGCAGAGGCACTACTTATGTTCTTATGTTCTTATATATATTTATATTCAGGTGGAAAGGTTTGGGAAAAGAAATGCGCCTTGAGGGCAGCCTAAAATCTTAAAAGGGAAAATTCTGACTGGAGATGAAGGAGAATGTTATTCTAGAGAGAAAGGGAGACCACTGAAAAAGCAGATATTCTAACTGAATGCGAGTGAATCTGGAGAAAGGTAGGAATTACATTACATTACTGATTTCTATTCCGCCTCAACCTTGCAGTTCTGGGCGGATTACAAAAGAGACAACTGGACATTTCCAGGATAATTACAGAGAGAATTCTGGTCATTTCCAGGAGAAGTTACAAGAATAATGGAGCTGTATATTTCAAGAGCTACAAGATGCTGTACAAATAGGAAATAGTGCAGATCCAGTATATATGTCAACTGCTTCCCGTTAGGGAAGCAGTTGACATGCTTGAGGCTAAAGAGAAGGGAACTGGTGAAGGAGGGAGGAGGGGGGAGTTGCGTTGCGGGGGGTCCAGTTGGGGTTAAGCCATCTGTATAAATTTTTTGAATAGGTGGGTTTTGATTTCTTTGCGAAAATATTTGTAGTCGTTTGTTGTTATCAGCAGGTTGGAGATAGTGTGGTCCAGTTTCGCTGCATGCGTCGCCAGCAGACTGTCAAATATCTTCTTGCGCTGGGTGCCTTTGAGTGGGGGGTAGGTAAAAGGGGTCTTAGTTCTTCTTTGCCTAGTGGTGGCGTTTAGGTACAGGCGGTTGTTTAGGTAATTGGGGGCTGTGCCATTTATTGCTTTGAATAATAGACAGTATAGTTTGAATTGAATTCGTGCTTGCATTGGCAACCAGTGTGAGTCCAGGTAGGCCGCGGTGACGTGGTCAAATTTTCTCAGTGAGTAGATTAATCTGAGTGCAGTGTTTTGGATTGTCTGTAGTCGTTTTATCATTGTTGCAGAGCAAGGCAGATAGAGTATGTTGCAGTAATCCAATAGACCTAGTACTAGGGATTGGACTACTAGCCTATATTGCTCTTTGTCAAAGAATTTTCTGATTTTTCTTAAATTGCGCATGGTTAGAAATGCTTTCTGGGTGGTCTTGTTGATTTGGGCCTGCATTGTGCAGCATCTGTCTATTGTTACTCCTAGGTGTTTTAGGGTAGGTTGTATAGGGTATTTGGAGGCATTTATTTCTAGTTCTGTGATGGAGGGATTCTTATCCTTTTCAAGCAGTAGAAATTTTGTTTTGTCAGTGTTCAGCTTCAATTTGTGATCTGCCATCCATTTTTCCACTGCTTGAAGGGTTTTTTCCAATTTTTCTGTAGAAGTTGGGTCAGGAGCATCAAAGGGTAGGAGTATGGTGATGTCGTCAGCGTAGCTGAATGAAGTTACATTCAGATTGTCTAGGGTAGACCCAAGGGAGGATAAGAAGAGGTTGAAGAGAGTAGGAGAGAGAGGTGATCCTTGAGGAACTCCACAGGGGTTGGACCATGGTTCTGATTTAAGATTGTTTGACTTTACTCTATAAGATCTGTATTTAAGGAATCCTTCGAACCAATTGTATACCCTGCCTGAGATCCCTATGGCTTCTAGTGTCTGCAGTAGGATGGTGTGGTCGACCAGATCGAATGCTGCAGATCGAGTTGAATTAACAGCATCCTTCTGCCTTTGCTGAGGTGCTGTCGGGCTGTGTCTAGTAGGGTTACTAGTAAAGTCTCCGTGCTGTGGTTGGATCTGAATCCCGATTGAGAGGGATGGAGAAGATTGTGGTCTTCCAGGTAATTTGTGAGGAATTGTGCAACTAGTCCTTCTATAAGTTTGACGTATATTGGTATTGAGGTATATTGGTAGTTAGCGGGGTTATCTATAAGGCCTTTGTGGTCCTTCACAATTGGAGTGATTATGATTTCTCCTAGGTGCTGCGGGAATTGACCTTCAGTGAGTGTAATTTGGATCCATTGCATGAGGCTGGCCCTAAATTTGGGGGTGGCGTTGGTTATTAGATACGCGGGACAATAGTTCAGGTCGCATGAAGCATGACTGTATTTTTTGTAAAGTCAATTCATGTCTGTCCAGTTTACCGCAGGGAATTCGGTCCAGGTCCTGTCTGCAGCAATGGCTTCTCCTATTGGGGGATTTGTTGTTATCTCGTCGAGGAGGGTGTGTGTGTTATTGAAGATAGTCCTGATTGTTGTAATCTTGTTTTTGAAGTGGTCTGCGAGTTGAGTGGCTGTTGGAGGATGCTTTCCTTGTGCTGCTAGGTAAGGTTTGGTGTTGGTGAGGTTTTTTACTAGATTGAAAAGTTTTTTTCGAGTCTATGGACTCCATGCCTACCAGCTTGGAGTAGTAATCTTTTCTTTTTTCTTTGAGTTTGGTCTTCTATTGTTTGATTAGACTTCTCCATGCTATTTTGGATTGTTCTTGGTTCTTTTTTTTCCAGTTTCTTTCCATTTGTCTGCAGTGCCTTTTGAGTTGGAGCAGTTCAGGAAACTGCTGAAATGAATGCAATGAATGGACTGGGGAATAGGGAATAATATGCTTAAATAGAAAGTAGCACCTGAATTAAGAATAGAAAGAAATACCTGAATGAAGGTTATGACTGGGGAATAGGGAATAAGATGCTTACATAGAAAGTAAGGGAAGGGGTAAAACGCGGACCTCACAGACCTGACGGACCTCGCGGATCTAAACCCGCACGTCCTTAAAAATCTGAGGTCCGTGCCGCTTGTAGTTAGTTTCTGGCTCTGACAGACCTCGGTGACAATTTAGTGCTGACGGATCCGTCTCAGCATAGGGAGGGAAAAGTATTAGGATCCGTCAGCGCTAAAATGTCACCGAGGTCTGTCAGAGCCAGTGCTAGTGCTGGAGTGGCTCTAAAACGAATCCTTTAAACTGGTTTCCTGCAGCCCCCAGTAAATCGGCTCTGACAGACCTCGAAGACATTGTAGCACTGACGGATCCTAATACTTTCCTCTCCCTATGCTGAGACGGATCTGTCAGCACTAAATTGTCACCGAGGTCTGTCAGAGCCAGAAACTACCTCAGATTTTTAAAGACGTGCGGGTTTAGATACGTCAGGTCCGCGTTTTACCCCTTCCCAGAAAGTTACACCTGAATTACGAATAGAAAGAAATACCTGAAGGTTATGACTAGAATCTTAAACCGAATCCTGTGTAGATTTCCTCCTGACTGACAAGAGTAGGCAGTGGGAGCTGGGCTGGAGCACGGCTAGGGCAGGATTGGGGGTGGGATAGGTGGAACTAGGCGGGGTCTAGGGGTCCAGATTTTACTATAGTAAAACCTGGCAGCCCTACCAATGTCCTTCCTGAATCGCGGCTAGCTGTGCATAGTGACAACGAAGTCTGGCACCAAGCCCTAACCATGCCTACTTCCAGATTTTGGCATCACTATGCACCACTAACCACAAGAGACCTAGGTTCCGGTTCCGGAACCTGCGCAGTGGTGGCATATTTTTTAAATGACGCTTTAACTGGGTTTTAATAGCGCAATCAATTATCGTGCCACTTAAAACCCAATTAAACTGATTCATTTAGGCTGCTTAACTTTCAGTGGCTGTTATAGAATCTGGCCATAAGGGACTAGAAGTTGTAAATATTAATTTCCCTCAACAACTGCCCTCTGCTCCCTATAAAAAAAAAACCCCTGAACCTAAGGAAGTACTTTCTTTCAGTCCCCCTGAGCACATAAACAGTAGTGTTACCATATTTGCAGAGGCAAAAAAAAGAAAAAGGACACAAAAATAAAAATGGTTGCTATTTTACTTTGCTAAAGAGATCATCAAGTTTGCAGATGACACAAAGCTATGCCGGGCAATCAAATCGCAGAAGGACAGTGAGGAACTCCAGAGCGACTTGAGTCGATTGGAGAAATGGGCAGATAAATGGCAGATGAAGTTTAATGTGGAAAAATGCAAAGTGATGCACTTAGGCAGAAAGAATAAGGAACACAAGTATAGTATGTCAGGTGCAACGCTGGGAAAAACCAAACAGGAAAAGGACCTGGGTGTACTAATTAATAGGACCCTGAAATAGTCGGTGCAGTGCGCAGCGGCGGCAAAGAACGCAAATAGAATGCTAGGCATGATAAAGAAGGGAATCACGAGTAGATCGGAGAAAGTAATAATGCCGCTTTATAGAGCGATGGTCAGACCACACTTGGAATACTGCGTCCAACATTGGTCTCCATACCTAAAGAAGGATATAAAACTGCTGGAGAGGGTGCAGAGACGAGCAACAAAGCTCTTGAAAGGTATGGAGAACCTGGATTACGAGAGACTGGGGTTGTTCTCCCTTGAGAAGAGGAGACTGCGAGGGGATCTGATCGAGACTTTCAAAATACTGAAAGGAATCGACAAAATAGAGCAGGAAAAACAGTTATTTACAATGTCCAATGTGACACGGACTGAAGCTGAGGAGGGACAGGTCCAGGACAAATATCAGGAGGTTCTGTTTCACGCAGCGAATGGTGGACACTTGGAATGCTCTCCTAGAAGAGGTAATTGCGGAATCCACCGTTCTAGGATTTAAAGGTAAGCTAGATGTACATCTCCTTATGAGTGACATAGAGTGATATGGGTAAGGGTAAATTAGATGCATATCTCCTTATGAGAAGCATTGAGTGATATGGGGACTAAAACTATGCCAGGGTACACCTGGCGGGGCATTCGCGTGTGCGGATCGCCGGAGATGGCAATTCTTATGTTCTTATGTAAATGTATTTATTGCACTTATATTTTATCTACAATCTAAGCAGATTTCAATATAAAATATTCACAGCATAAAACTCAAAGACAAAAGCAACACATTGCTATTCCTGTATAATTTGTTACTGCAATATCTTGATCTCACCCAACAAAAGTATATCAGGATCAACCTGCAAAAAAGGCATGTTCACATAAATATGATTTCAGGAGCTTCTTGAACTGCTAAGTGAGGAAGGGGTGGGGCCAGAAGGGTGGCTCCACTGAACTGGTCTGCACAGAGTCCTGCAGTTGCTAAGACTGGCCCTGTTTGCATTTACATGCTATTTTATTTATTTATTTTAGTATTTATATACCACTTATAGCCTAAGTGGTTTACAATCAGGTACTCAAGTACCGTATTTTTTGCACTATATGACGCACCTGACCATAAGACGTACTCTAGATTTAGAGGAGGAAAACAAGAAAAAAAATCATACTGAACTAAATTATGTACTAATATATACCAGGCTCTGCACCCAGCCCCCTCACTCCGTGCCAGGCTCTGAACCCAGCCCCCTTCCTCTCTCTCCTACCAAGCTATGCAGTCAGCCCCTCTCCCTGCCAGGCTCTGCAACCTGTCCCTCCGCCCTGCCCTGTCACCCCTCTGGTGGTCTAATGGTAGGCAAGGACAGGGTACAGGGCAGGTTTAAATGATAAGGCAGGTCTAAGTGGTACGCAGTACCAGCCTCTAGGTAGTCCCGACCCCTCCCCCCCCGGCATCTTTAAATTCTGGTGGTCCAGTGGTGTATCGGCAGGAGCGAGCTTTCCACGCTCCTGCCCCTCCTTCATTGGACGGCTGCATCCTCATTATCTCAGGGCCAGCGGCGCACAAGGCAGGAGCGAGCTTTTCGCGCTCCAGCCTGGGCCCGCTCAGCTCCCTGAATGGCTGTTGTCAGTTCTCGCTGAACTGTGCTTTTTTTTTTTTTTTTTGCTATATTGTGTTTGCTGTAATTTGTCCCTCTCTGTGCTGCTCATGATTGACACATGGCAGGAGCCACTTTTCTAGGCACCTGCTGTGTCAGGCACTGCTTGCAGAATTAGCTCCTTACAGAATAGCACTTACTTGCTTTGCTGTCACTTTTGTGTGTAAGTGTAAATTTATTTGTGAAAACTACTACTACTACTATTCATTATTTCTATAGCGCTGAAAGGCATACGCAGCGCTGTACATTTTAACATACAATAGACAGGACATTTCAGGGTTGGGGAGATTATAGTGGGTATAGGTATCTGACAGCAGTGAGTGGGAGTTAAGAGTTGAAAGCAGTTTCAAAAAAAGTGGGCCTTTAGCTTGGATTTGAAAACTGCCAGGGATGGAGCATGACATATTGATTCAGGCAGCCTGTTACAGGCATATGGTGCCGCAAGAAAGAAGGGACGGCCCCAAGAGAAGTATGTTGCAGTAGTCTAAGTGCAAGGTGATAAGAGTGTGGACATGGGTTTTGGTAGTGTGTTCAGAGAGAAGAGGATGGATTTTGGTAATATTATAGAGGAGGAGGTGACAGGATTTGGCAGTCTGTTGGATCTGAGCAGAGGAGAGAGAGGAGTAAAAGATCACCCCAAGGTTGTGAGCTGATGAGACAGGGAAGAGGATAGTATTATTCACAGAAATAGAGAATGGCAAGAGTGGGGGAGGTGGGTTTAGGCGGAAAGAAAAGGAGTTCAGTTTTAGGCATATTCAGTTTGAGATGGTGAGACATCCAAGCGGCAATATCAGACAGACAGGCTGAAATTCGGGCCTGAACTCCTGCAGAGATATCTGGCATGGAGAGGTAGATCTGGGGTTCGCAGCACAGAGGTGATATTGAAAACCATGAGAGGAGATCAATGTATCAAGAGAGTGGGTATATAGGGAAAAGAGGAGAGGGCCCAGGACAGAGCCTTGGGGTATGCCAATAGACAGCAGGATGGCAGCGGAGGAGGATCCACCATAATATACGCTGAAGGTATGACGAGAGAGATAGGAAGAAAACCAGGAGAGAGCAGCGAGGACAACGTGTTGAGTAGGAGGTGGTGATCAACTGTGTCGAAGGCAGCAGACAGATTGAGAAGAATGAGGATAGAGTAGAGTCTATTGGATTTGGCCAGAAACAGGTTCACTAGAGACTTTAGCAATGGCAGTTTCTGTAGAGAGGAGAGGGCGAAAGCCCAATTGAAGCGGGTCAAGAATATTATAAAAATAAAGGAAGTCCAGGCAATGGCACTGAACAGCACGTTCAAGTAGTTTGGATAGGAAGGGAAAGAGGGAGACAGGGTGGTAGTTGGAAGGGGGATGTAGGATCTAGAGAGGGTTTTTTAAGGAGGGGTGTAACTATAGCATGTTTGAATACATCAGGAACTGTAGCAGTAGAGAGCGAAAGGTTGAGGATGAGACAGATGGGAGGGATTACAGCAGGAGCGATGGATTCGAGTAGGCAGGTAGGAATCGGATCAGAGGAACAGGTGGTGGGTTTGGAGGAGGAAAGAAGGTGAGCAGGTTCTTCTTCTGTGACTTCAGAAAAGGAAGAAAGGGTCGTAAGGGTTGTTGAAGGGAGGTCGACAGGGTGGACAGTCGGAAGGGGCGGCAGGGGAGGCAACATTGTTGAGAATTCAGGGTGGATCTTGTGAATCTTGTCGTAGAAGAACTCTGGCATCGTCTGGGGGGAGAGTGAAGAGGGGATAGGAGGCGGGGGCACTTTGAGCGTGGCAAAGAGACAGCGAGGGTTGTCACTAAGAGATTTAGTCAAATAGTTGTAGTAATCCTGTTTGGCAAGCGAGAGGGTAGACTGGAAGGACGTCAGAATGAATTAAAAATGAACGAAGTCAGCAAGCATGCGGAATTTAAGCTAAAGATGTTCAGCAGCTCAGGCACAGGAGCACAGGTAACAGATTTTGGGTGTCAACCAGGGCTGGGGTTTGGCACGTCTTAAAGGACAGGAAATTGGAGGGGCAAGGGTATCAATCGAAGACAAGAGAATGGAGTTATAGGACAGGACAGCTTCATCAGTAGACTTGTTTGACATAGTAGTAGAAAGGAGAGATGAGACAGTGGTAGAGAGCATGTCAGGGTCAATAGCCTGAAGGTTCCTAAACATATGGGTAGTGATCAGTCAGGGTTGAGGAGGAGGGTGATGAGTTGTGAAGGTTAACAGCTGATGGTCAGAGATGGTAAGATTCGAGGTGCAGAATCCGGCGATAGAGCAGTTGGGGGAGAGGACGAGGTCAAGGCAGTGGCCTTTCTGATGAGTAGGGGCGGTGGAGCAGAGTTGGAGGTCATATGAGGACGTTAAAGCGAGAAACCTGGAAGTATAGGAGTCAGAAGGGTCATCGGCATGGATGTTGAAGTCGCCGAGGATAAAGGAGGGAGATGAGGGTTCAAGAAAGAAGGAGAGCCAGGACTCAAACTCGGTAAGGAGAACAGTGTGATTGAGGCAGAAGAAGGGGTTGATATTTACAAGATGGTGAGAGTAAGAGTCCAACACCACCTCCATGACCATCTGGGTGAGGTGTGTGTGAGAAAATGTACCCTCTATGATACAGGACGGCAGCTGAAGCAGAGTCTTCAGGGCAGATCCAGGTTTCAGTTAGTGCTAGTAGGTGGAGCTTTTTAGAGATAAAGAGGTCATGGATGAAGGTAAATTTGTTGGATACGGAGTGTGCGTTCCACAGGGCACATGAGAAGGGCATGGAGGAACAGAAATAAGACTGTGGTGTGATCCCCATGAGTAGATTGAGGGATGATTGGGAGGTCCGGGATTAGGATCAATGTTCCCAGAAGGGAGCAAGAGAAGGAGTAGGAGAATACGAGAGAGTGTGAGAGAGGCATGGGGGCTACGCTGTGGTGGATATGCACATAAGTAGAGTGGGGATCACTGTATGAAAGGGAGAGAGAGTAGTAGCTGTAAGGCTGAGAAAAGGATGGGGAAGAAGAGAGAGAGTGAGGTGGTAAAGCTGAAATGTGACTGGTGTGGAGGTTAAGTGGTTTAGGATGGGGGAGGGGATGGGGAAGGTTAGTAGCAGTAAGAGGAGTTGGTGAATAGGAGTCATTGGGGAGGGGAGGGAATGAGAATTGTCCTGGATATGATGGAAGATAGATAAGGAAGGGTGAATTTTTTTTTAAAGTATGTATAAGCTTATAAGATTAAGGTATTGTATTGGGGTTGTTTAATTATATTTTTTAATTTAGTTACTTTTATTCTATTGGCTGGATTTGGTTGGGCAACAGGTAGAGGATGATGGGTGGGTGGGAGGGTCTAGGCTGAGTTCTTGGTGTGGCTGTGGAGACTTTCTCCTAGAGGTAGTTTATACTTTAATAATGGACATTTTTCAGAAGTATCCCTGAAGAAAGCCAGAAGTGGCAAGAGATGAGAGGTGGAGACCAGGTGGAAACAACTGGATTTATATGAGTGCAGGAGAATTGTTAATGGTTTGAGTTCAAAGGCTTTAGGCTGGGGTCTGGAAAGATAAAAGAGGGAGGAGGTAGAAAGAGAAATAAAAGCTAATTTACAATGAACTACAAAATATACAGAGAAAGTTTTACACATTAAGCAAGAACATACAGTTTCAGAAGTATCCCTACAGAGAGCCAGTATCAGCTAAGAGATACTTTTGTCCATGAATCTGAAGTTAAATGAAGTTAATTATGCTATTGGTCAAAAACAGCAATACTGATCACATCATGAGGAACAACATATACCTTAAATATGGTTTAAAAAATTCATTATTTAGCACTCCAAGGACAATTACATACTGCCTATTTCTATTTGCATCAGAATAGGGGGGACCGCAAGGGCCATTGACTCCTCAAAAATTGGTAGTAGGAAGTTATGTAACATATAACTTCCTACTGCCTTTTGTTTACCTCCTGTATCTCCTCACTACTGCTGCCGCTGCACAGCTCCAGGATCCTCAGCACTGCTGTGCTTGCCGCCTGCTGCCAGACTGTGCCATGATGTCAAAGGGCCACTGCTGCTGCTGCTGCAACGTTTCTGTGGGAGTCAGGACCTGGGATCTCTCTTCAGCTGCTCCAGCCCACTTATGGTTAGGTCTGAGGAGCATCAAGGGGGGAAGGGCTGGAAAGCATCAGCTGCTTCAGCTGACCCTGGAAGTGTAACCTCTTTCATGTCCCACATATGTGGACACAGGAAGTTGTGTCTCAAGAGGTGGGACACAACAGAGGAAATGCTTCCAGGGATGGTTGAAGAAGCTTGTTGATAGTCTACAAGTTTCAAGTTTATTAAATTTTGATTTTACACAATATCCAATATTTCAATGCGTATTACATAATTGTAATGTACAATAAAAGCCAGGGATGACAAATACAAATGAGACAAAATTATACAGACTAATCATTATGTTCTGTTAATACAAACTGGAACAAGTAGGTAAAAGGCAGAAATACAATTTATAAAATTAATTTAAAAAAAAAAAGGAACATTTAAGGTTTGTACATAAGGATAGGGTCAATTAAGAAGAAATATGAAGAAAATTAATTGATAGAAAAAGCTTCAATTATTTTAAAATGATTCAAGAATGTTGTAGAACCGGGGCGGGGGCAGGTAGCAAGGCAATAAAAAAGCAAGACAGGAAGGTAGACCATGTTGAGAGGCAGATGAGAAGGAAGAGAGACAGATGCATGTCTAGACTATGGGAAGTGGATGAAGGGAGAGAGGCTAGAAAGCAGGAAAGGGGTAGTGTGACAGAAAGGACAGAACAAGGGGATAGGGAGCTCAGATGAGGGGGACCCCAGAGGGAGAGTTGGAGCACCAGGGGGAGGGGAGAGAGAGATGCTGGTCCTTGGATGGGGTAAGATGTTCAGGGTGCAGGTGAAAGGGAAGAGAGAGTTGGAAGTTGTATAGGAACAGGGACAAGAGGGAAAGTTGCTAGACACAGGGGGAGGGCTGAGGACATAGATACTGAACATGGGGAGGGGTACAGGGACAGAAACAAGGACATAGGGAGAGGCTGGAAGGGAAAGTTAGGGATGCAGAGGGAATGTTGGTGGATATGGAGAGAGAAAAATAATAAATGAACAGAAGATGGATGGCACTCGAGGATTGGGGAACAGAGTAGAAAATGGATGGGTTTGTGGGGGAGGTAACAGAGCAAAAGATAAATGGGAAGAGGAACAGAGCAGAGCAGAAGATGAATGAGCCTATGGAATGTGGGAGAACAGCAGAAAAAAGGACTAGGGGTAAGGGAAAAGGAGAGCAGCAGATCACTAAGACATGATGACTCAGTAGTGAGGAGTTGAGAGGCACTGGAGGGTAAGTGGTGCTGAGAAGATGAATACAGAGAATGGGGTGATATAAGGCTGGGGAAGTAGAGAGAGGCTGCTATAGGAGTGGTGGAGAGTAGATAGAGAAAGATGAGAATAGCTGCTTGGTATTTGAAAGGTGAAAAGGGGACTAAGGATTAGAGGATGAAGGAAGGGAAGAATGAGAGTAAAATCAAATGGGCATATATAAACATAGAGAAAAGTGGGAAGAAACAAAAAAAGGAAAGATTAGTGACAGACAAATGCAGTAAAGGAATGGAAAGACAAACATAATGCAATGACAAAAGGAAAGTGGAAAACAGACTTGGGCCAGCCCAAAAAGGAAGAAAAAAAGTACTCAAACAACAAAGGTAGATGAGACATTGGTTGAAAGAAGATAGAACAAGGGCAGACAGTGGATGGAAAGGAAAGAGAGGGAAGACACCATATGGAAGTGGGGGGGGGGGGGGAGAAAGCAAAGAGGGCAGATACAGCACAGTTACTTACCGTAACAGGTGTTATCCAGGGACAGCAGGCAGATATTCTTAACACATGGGTGACGTCACCGACGGAGCCCTCGGTACGGACCTTTTTAACTAGAAGTTTCTAGTTGGCCGCACCGTGCGTGCGCGAGTGCCTTCCCGCCCGACGGAGGAGTGCGTGGTCCCCAGTTAGGATAAGCCAGCTAAGAAGCCAACCCGGGGAGGTGGGTGGGACATAAGAATATCTGCCTGCTGTCCCTGGATAACACCTGTTATGGTAAGTAACTGTGCTTTATCCCAGGACAAGCAGGCAGCATATTCTTAACACATGGGTGACCTCCAAGCTAACAAAGAGGGAGGGGGGATGGTTGGCCATTATGAAAATAAATTTTGTAACACAGATTGGCCGAAGTGTCCATCCCGTCTGGAGAAAGCATCCAGACAGTAGTGAGTAGTGAACGTGTGAACTGAGGACCAAGTGGCTGCCTTGCAAATTTCCTCGATGGGCGTGGAACGGAGGAAAGCTACAGAAGCAGCCATAGCTCGGACTCTGTGGGCCGTGACAGCTCCTTCCAGTGAGAGACCGGCCCGAGCATAGCAGAATGCGATACAGGCAGCAAGCCAATTAGAAAGCGTCCGTTTAGAGACAGGGCGACCCAAACGGTTAGGATCGAAAGACAAAAATAGCTGAGGGGATGTTCGGTGAGCTCTGGTACGATCAAGGTAGTAAGCAAGGGCACGCTTACAATCCAGCGTGTGCAACGCCTGCTCCCCAGGATGCGAGTGAGGTTTAGGGAAGAAGACTGGCAACACAATGGACTGGTTGAGGTGAAAAGCCGAGACCACCTTGGGGAGGAATTTAGGGTGGGTACGTAGAACAACCTTGTCATGGTGAAAGACAGTGAACGGTGGGTCAGCAACCAGTGCATGCAGTTCGCTAACCCTCCTGGCAGAGGTGATGGCAATTAGGAAGAGCACCTTCCAGGTAAGAAGCCTGAGCGAAGTTGTGGCAAGAGGCTCAAACGGAGGTTTCATGAGTGCTGATAGAACCACATTCAGGTCCCAGACGACAGGAGGAGGCTTGAGAGGCGGTTTGATATTGAAGAGACCTCTCATAAATCTGGAAACCAGAGGATGAGCCGTGAGGGGTTTTCCGAGGATAGGCTCGTGAAACGCAGTGATGGCACTGAGGTGGACTCGGATGGAGGTAGATTTGAGGCCAGCATTGGATAGCGAGAGCAAATAATCCAGCACAGTTTCCACCGCTAGAGAGGTGGGTTCATGATGATGCCGTAGACACCAGGAGGAGAACCTGGTCCACTTCTGATGGTAACATTGGAGGGTGGCCGGTTTTCTGGAGGCGTCCAATATGAGGCGGACAGGCTGAGATAGATTCTCTGGAGAGGTCAGCCCGAGAGAAACCAAGCTGTCAGGTGGAGCGAGGACAGATTGGGATGCAGTAGAGACTGATGCTGCTGTGTAAGTAGAGTAGGAAACACAGGAAGAGGAATGGGCTCCCTGGAGCTGAGTTGGAGCAGGAGGGAGAACCAGTGTTGACGAGGCCACCGAGGGGCGATGAGAATCATGGTGGCTTTGTCCCTGCGGAGCTTGGACAAGGTCCGCAACATCAGAGGAAGTGGAGGGAAGGCATACAGGAATCGATCCCTCCAATCGAGTAGGAATGCATCCGGGGCCAGACGGTGAGGAGAGAAGAGTCTGGAGCAGAATTGGGGCAGCTGATGATTGTGAGGTGCTGCAAAGAGGTCCACCTGCGGAGTGCCCCAGCGAGCAAAGATGGAGAGTAGAGTCGGAGGGTCCAACGTCCACTCGTGAGGTTGAAGGATGCGGCTGAGATTGTCGGCCAGGGAGTTCTGTTCGCCCTGGATATAGACCGCCCTGAGGAAGAGATTGCGGTTCGTGGCCCAGGTCCAGATGCGTAGAGCTTCCAGACAAAGGGGGCGAGATCCGGTGCCGCCTTGCTTGTTTATGTAGTACATGGCGACTTGATTGTCTGTGCACAGGAGGAGAACCTGAGGGCAGAGAAGATGTTGGAAAGCCTTGAGGGCGTAGAACATGGCTCTGAGTTCCAGGAAATTGATGTGATGTCGACGCTCCTGTGGGGTCCAAAGTCCCTGGGTGCGGAGATCTCCTAGGTGAGCTCCCCACGCATAGGGGGACGCATCCGTGGTGATGACCATAGAGTGAGGGGGCAGATGAAAGAGCAGACCCCTGGAAAGATTTGAGGAGTTCAACCACCATTGGAGAGATTGCTGAAGAGATGATGTCACAGAGATGGGATGAGAAAGAAGATCCGTCGTCTGTGACCATTGGTTGGCGAGAGTCCATTGAGGCGTGCGGAGGTGGAGACGTGCCAGAGGAAGGACATGTACTGTCGAGGCCATGTGTCCCAGGAGGACCATCATCTGTCGAGCAGAAATGGAGGGGTGTTTGAGCACCTGACGACAGAGATGGAGCAGAGTCCACTGACGATCGGAGGGAAGAAAAGCCCTCATTAGAGTGGTGTCCAGAACAGCTCCGATGAATTGAAGTCGCTGGGTGGGAAGTAAATGCGACTTGGGGTAGTTGATCTCGAACCCCAGGAGGTGGAGGAGAGAGATGGTGTGATGAGTAGCCTGTAGTACAAGTGGAGATGAAGGTGCTTTCACCAACCAATCGTCCAAGTAGGGGAACACCTGGAGGTTGTGGGACCTGAGGAAGGCCGCAACTACTATGAGGCATTTAGTGAAGACTCTGGGTGAGGAAGCGAGGCCAAACGGTAGCACCTTGTACTGATAGTGGCGGTGCAGTACTTGGAACCGCAGATAGCGGCGAGAAGTCGGATTGATGGAGATGTGAGTGTAGGCCTCTTTGAGGTCCAGGGAACATAGCCAGTCGTGTTGAGAAAGAAGAGGGTAGCGCGTGGCAAGGGAGAGCATTCTGAACTTCTCCTTTACCAGACACTTGTTGAGGTCCCTGAGATCGAGAATGGGACGGAGGTCTCCCGTCTTTTTGGGTACCAGGAAGTAGCGGGAGTAGAATCCCTGACCCCTTTGGTCTGGAGGTACTTCTTCGATGGCATTGAGAAGAAGGAGGGATTGAACCTCCCTCAGGAGGAGGTGGGTTTGAGATGAGTGAGAAGCAGACTCTACGGGAGGGTTGTCCGGTGGAAGAGTCTGGAAGTTGAGAGAGTAGCCGTGGCGGATGATGTTGAGGACCCACTGGTCCGATGTGATGACCTCCCAACGGCTGGAGAATATGGTGAGACGACCTCCGATTGGTTGTGGAAGAGGTAGCGAAGGTGGAAGACTGGCTATGCCCTGGAGAGAAGAGTCAAAAGGGCTGAGACTGCTTTGCAGGCTGAAGAGGCTTGGAGGGTTGAGTGGCCTGAGAACGAGCCTGGGCATGGTGCTGTTGTTGACGTGGCCGCCTAGGTTGCTGAGGAGGCGGATTGAGGGGCCTGGCTGAGAACCTGCATTGATAAGACGACTGAGGTCGATAAGGTCGGGCAGGTGGAGCCTTCTTCTTTGGCTTGATCAGGGTGTCCCACCTGGTTTCATGGGCGGAGAGTTTCTGGGTGGTGGAATCCAGGGACTCTCCAAAAAGTTCATCCCCGAGACAGGGGGCGTTGGCTAGACGATCCTGGTGATTGATGTCCAGGTCGGAGACTCTCAGCCAGGCCAGGCGGCGCATGGCTACGGCCATGGCAGAGGCACGGGAGGTGAGCTCGAATGAATCGTATATCGAGCGGACCATAAACTTGCGCAATTGAAGAAGGCCAGAGATGTGCTGTTGGAACAGTGGGACCTTGCGTTCCGGCAGGTATTTTTGGAGGGCGGACAGCTGTTGGACCAAATGTTTCATATAAAAAGAAAAATGGAATGAATAGTTGTTCGCCCTGTTGGCCAGCATGGCATTTTGGTAGAGCCTCTTGCCAAACTTGTCCATTGTCTTACCCTCTCTGCCAGGGGGGGTGGAGGCATAGACACTGGAGCCCTGAGTCTTTTTCAAGGTGGATTCAACAAGAAGGGACTCATGGGGCAATTGAGACTTGTCGAACCCTGGGATAGGGATGACACGAGAGAGGTTGTCCAGTTTACGGGGGGCCCCCGGCACCGTAAGGGGGTTCTCCCAATTTTTGTAAAAAGTCTCCCGTAGGATGTCATGCACGGGAAGCTTGAGGAACTCCTTGGGAGGTTGTTCAAAATCTAAAGCCTCCAGGAAGGCTTGAGATTTTTTTGAGTCAGATTCTAGAGGAAGGGATAGTGCTGCAGACATCTCCCTGAGAAATTTCGAAAAGGAGGACTGCTCTGGTTTGGAGGTGGCATCGGGTGCCGACGGGTCCTCATCAGATGAGGAGGGATCCTCCTCGGTAACGGGAGGGGACTCCTCCCATAAATCAGGGTCCCGGACCTCTGGTGCATGCCGAGACACCGGGGTGGAAGGTGCGGTATGGCGAGTCTTAGATAAAGATTTTCCAGAGCGCACCGAAACGGTACCAGGAGAAGAGGACCGGCGTCAATCCCGGTCCCGGGAAGTAGGACGCTCTGCCTGGTGCCGAGGAGGATCCGTCGTGGTATGGGAGTGGACCACCGGATGGGTATGAAGTTGCTCAGCCGAAAGAATCGGCATGGAGGTGTTAATAGGTACCGATGGGGTGGATACCGGGGGCTCGGTACGGGGCTCGGGCCGGTCTGGTACCGGAAGGAGCGGTGCCAGGATAGTGGGCAACAGGTGCTCGAGCTGTCGCTGTAACTGTTCCTGGAGTTGAACTTTTAAGATGGCCGAAATACGGTCATCTAGGGGTGGCATCGGAACCGCTTTCTTTTGTTTCGGTTCCTTAGATGCCGCTCCACGCCCCGGCGATGAGGAGGCCGATGATGAGGCGCTCACCGAGATCGGGGCGGAGCGCTTGCGGGGTCGGCGCGAGGCCGGCAAGGTCGGTGTCGCCACCGTAGTTGGAGGGCGCTCGAGGGAAGAGGGAGGCTTCTTAGCCGGCTTACCTGGCGCCAGAGACGCCAATGCGGGGTCGGGCGGTGTCGAAGTAGACGGTGCCGATTTCTGTGGGACCGCTGTCGATGTCGAGGAGTCCATCGCCGACCCGGTGCCGAACAAAAGAGTTTGTTGAATTTTTCGGTTTTTGAGAGTTCTCTTTTTAAGAGTGGCACAGCGGGTGCAGGAGTCCGCCCGATGCTCCGGCCCCAAACACTGCAAACACCAATCGTGTGGGTCAGTGAGGGAGATCGGGCGTGCACACCGCTGGCACTTCTTAAAACCGACCTGCGGGGGCATGAAGGGGAAAACAGCCTCCGCAAAATCGAACCCCGAGGCCTGTATAATGGCAACAGGCCCCGCCGGGGCAAAATCGAAAAAGGGGGAAAAAATGCAAAGTTGTTGTTTTTTTTTTTTACAAATCAAAAGAAAAATAAACCCGAAGGCAAAGGAAGAAAAAATAGGGAAAAAAGCGCGAGCGGGAAGGCAAAAGAGTGGTTTCAACGGCCGTTGAAAAAAACACACGCGTCTTCTTCGCTCCGCGGAAACGAAGAAACTGGGGACCACGCACTCCTCCGTCAGGCGGGAAGGCACTCGCGCACGCGCGGTGCGGCCAACTAGAAACTTCTAGTTAAAAAGGTCCGTACCGAGGGCTCCGTCGGTGACGTCACCCATGTGTTAAGAATATGCTGCCTGCTTGTCCTGGGATAATGAATAGAAGGATGAGAATGAACAGAAGTTGAGGAAAGCAGAAACCAGAGACAACAAAGGTAAAAAAAAAAAAAAAAAAAGTCATTTTTTTTCTTGCTTTAGGATAAAAATAACTGTGCTAATAAATGTTTATACATAGAAAAGCATTCAAGATGGGGCCAGAGAAAATGGGGGGCCTACCATTATGTATTATTAATAAGATTATATTGTGTGTGTATGAAGAATGAACGGAAGAAATTACATTACAATTAGTACTATTATGGGGATGGGGGTGTGGTCTGGGGTGGCACTTGGGTGGGATATGAGGCAGATCTTGGGTAGGTCTTGGGTGGAGCTTGGATGGGGTCTAGGGTAGAGCTTTTGGGCCTGCCAATCAAAAGAGTGCTCAGCTGCCCCTGTTTTTATTTATTAAATCCTCTGGAACTACTAGTGAAGACAGTATTATTTATTTATATACCACTTATATCCTAAGTGATTTTACATTCAGGTACTTTATCATATTTCCCTATCTGTCCTGGTGGGATCAAACTCTATCTAGTGTACCTAGGGCAATGGGGGGATTAAGTGACTTATATCACCAAAAAACCCCAAGTGCAGGAATGAGAAAGAAGACAATCAAATTCTAGGTTCAATACCTCTCTCAGAATCGTTTCAAATTCTTGTCAAAGACACAAATCCATTGAACATTTCTTGCATCAATGACATTGTTATAACTTGTACTACAAATTGTATAAAGGGGAGAGCCTCAGATCTCTGTGCGTTGATAATTGTTTCAACTGCACTGGAAAGGGAATGATTCTCCACCGGCTCTTTATCCCCCTCCTACCTGCAAAATCACTCAAACTTAGTTTTGGAACTTTGAACAAAGAGCCGGTAAAAAATCATTCCCTTTCCAGTGCAGTTGAAACAATCATCAATGCACGGGGGATCTGAGGCTTTCCCCTTTATACAATTTGTAGTACAAGTCATAACAATATCATTGATGTAAGAAATGTTCAATGGATTTGTGTCTTTGACAAGAATTTGAAACGATTCTGAGAGAAGTATTGGACCTGGGATTAAGTGACTTGCCCAGGGTCACAAGGAATAGTGAGAGATTTGAACCTACAACCTCAGGGTGCTGAGGTTGTAGCACTAACCACTGCGCCATACACTGGCCCAACCAGTATCTTTTCAGTATAGCAATGTTAGATATATTTCTTGCAGGTGAATAACATCAGCCTTTTGCCTTTTAAGATGCTGAACTACTGTGGTCCACTTTACCTAATCATTCTGTCTCCTTATGTTCTAGGAGAGAAATTTCAAATGAAGCTTCCTAGATCTCTATATATGTATACATATGCCATTTTATAAGTATTGTCAGCCATTTTTCAGAAAAGTAATAAAACTGAAAAGTACAATGACAGAAAAATAGATCTGCTGGTAGGTCTGAGAATTAAACTTGGAACCTTTGCAACTCACATCTTTATTTATTAATACTTAATGCAATGAAGCACTGGAGCAATGAACCATGTCTCAGAGAGCCAAATTCAAATGCCGTTTTGATTTCAGATGTAAAATTCAAGTAGTAATTTGATTTGGCACTATCATGTTTTAAAAGTATGGCACCACAGAAGGGCTGTTTGAAGGGCTCAGAAGAGCCACACAACTCCCAATACACAAGCCAGATATCACTGACTTAATCCTATCCTATCTATAATAAAAGCCTAGATGGAAAACCAATTCCCTTATCATGTTATGTACTGCTTATTTTCACAGTTCCATTTTAGATTTCTCTCTTCATGCTAGACACCACTACAAATAACTATGCACACTTTGATCTTCTAAATGCTTTCTAGCAAAAACCACTACTCAAAAACTCATACATTCCATTTCATGCCTCTGCCTTTTTCCTCACGTTGCAAACACAGAAGAAAAAGCTCCACTACCGAATGAATCTTATTTGCTGCTATCAGTCTGCAAGTCTAATCTGGTTTTAAAGGTCTGTCACCATCACCTAGCTGACAAACTTCATACATTCAACCTACAAAACTGTATTTCAAGTTTATTACCTGTACTCAAATATGAAGGGGGAAATTCTCTAAAAATGTCTATTACAGAATCACACCTAACTTAAAACTTAGGTGCCTGTAATGTAGGCCAGGTTTCTAAAGACCTACATTACAAGCACCTAAGTTCTTTAGATCAGTGTTTCTCAACTCGGTCTTGGAGTACCCCCTTGCCAGTCAGGTTTTCAAGATATCCACAATGAATATGCATGAAAGAAATTTACATATAATGGAGGAAGTGTATGCAAATCAAGTTTATGCAAATTCAATGTGGATATCCTGAAAACCTGGCTGGCAAAGGGGTACTCCAAGACCGAGTTGAGAAACACTGATCTAAAGAACTTAGGTGTTTGTAATGTAGGTCTTTAGGGGCTACTCATGAGAAACACTGCTTTAAAGAATCGTACCTAGCGATGCCTAAGTGTTTCTCCACTCCTAAACATGCCTATTTTGGAGTTAGGTGCTGCTAGGTGCCATGAGATAGGCACCTATCTTTTATAGAATCATGCCTAAGAATTTAAGCACCTATCACACAATTAATTTTTTTTTCAATTATGAGCTTATTAAAGTTCATAATTGAAGCCAATTTACTAATTAAGTCAGGCGCCTAACTTCAGATGCCTCTTTATTTAGACACCTATTCTAAGGTGCCTTTTATTGAATTTCCCCCAAAGTGTCTATTTCTTGCTCTTTCTCAATGAATATGTCACTAAAGGGGTTGCTTCTAAGCTACTATTTCCATTGAGAGACAGGTATGAAAGCAATTATTTATCTTTGTTTACTTCAAGCTTTGTTAATGCTTTCCTTCCCTTTCCTCAGCTTTTCAAATGTGCCCTTTTATATTTGAACTTCAGATTGAGTACAAAGCAATATCTCTTACCCATATTCTAGCATGGTTCACATGGTGAGAGACCAAGAAGAGCCTGATGCTGGCCAGACTTGTACAGTTTGTGTTCTGCACATGTAAGAGACAGGTGAAGGTTCAACAACTCCAATGTGTTGATCATTTTATTGTCACATACTGTGAGTGGGGGAACTGCGGGTTTGGAGGGAGGGGAAGGCATCTTGACTGGTAAGACGAATAATGACAGAAATCCACCGTATATCATCCCCATCATGGTTAGCATGATGGTAACTTCATAACCAACATTTAAACATGGGTGATCTGAGCCTACAAAGAGTGGTGGGCGAGGCTCTGGCTACCTTGCTGGGCAGATTGAATGGACCATGAGGGTCTTTTTCTGCCGTCCTTTACTGTGTTACTTTTTCCATTTCAGTTCCCAAGCCAATTTCTCCAGCTTTGCTGCCCCACTGATTTACCCAGCTTAGAGAACTCAATGCACCAAGTTTTTCCTTATGCTGGAATCTTCATTATGGAATATTTTACCTGATGAATCAGTAATATTGGGTATCTTAAACCTTTGAATACATTGCTTTTTGGAAATGAGTTTTGGCAGTATGGTTATTTAAATATGTCAATTTACAAACAAAAATGTACTCAGGATCTATCTCTGCCAAATTATTAGTGGTGATGTATTAGTTTTATGTTGTTATCTGAATGACTTTTGTTGTCATCATGTATTTTATTTTTATTGTAAACTGCTTTGACACTTTATCATATGAAGCAGTAAATCAAATAATCAAATCTAATCTAATCATGTTGTCACTTCTGAGCCTGCAGCTCAGTAGACAAACCAATGCAACTCAAGTGGTACAAAGACAGTTTATTCTCCAATTTTGCTGCCTTGATGTTTCATTCTGCCGAAAGAATTCTCCATGAAAGACAAGTTGATATTAGCAAAGCATGACGAGATGAACCATTGGGATTACTCATGATACCTTTTAGAAATAAATATTTAATTTTGGAATTTAACGTAAGCCTTTTCATTTGTTGTTCAAGATAAATTATATTCAGGTACAGAAAGTATTGTTTGGAGCATAGTTTAGTGGGAAGCCAAGTGATAGTATTCCTGTGTTATACAGGGAAATTGGAAATACAGACTTGGGTGGGTACTTAAAGCAAATAGCCCAACCACTGGAAACTTTCCGAGTTCCTGAGGTTTTATCTTCTAGATTAAATGCTGTGTTGCTTAACACCAGTTCAGTAAAAGGAAACATGATTTAAATACCAGTTCAGTAAAAGGAAATTCATGATTTAATTTTGGAAGGATTTATTAATTTTCTGAGTATTATATAAAAATGACTAGATAAATTTGAGCCCGGGCATTCTGTGCCGCATTACTGATGACATCATCAGTGATTCGGCAGAAGAATGTCCGGGCATGAGAAGGCCGTGATGCAGCCTTTGCTGCCAAAGCTGCCATTTGTTACCAGCTATTTCGGTCTCGCAGTCGGGGTTAGGATGGGAGGGAGAGATGAAAGGGTTAGCGGGGGGGGGGGTGTGGCAGGGGGGGTGGGAGGGATAGAAAAATGCTGCAGGGGGGGATGGGAGGAAGGGAGGGATAGACGCTGCAAAGGTTCTGCTGCACAAGGGGAGGGATAGAAGCTGCAAGGGTTCTGCTGCAAAAGGGAATGGGAGAGAAGGAGGGATAGAAATATACTGCACAAGGGGATAGGTGAGAGGGGAGGAAAGATGCACATGTGGTGGAGAGAAAGGAAATAGGAAGAATTGGGGTGGGGAAAAAGAAGGGAGAGATGATCATTGCACATGAAAAAAAAATAAGACCTACCCCAAAAATAAGACCTAGTGCCTTTTTTTGGGCCCAAAATTAATATAAGACAGTGTCTTATTTTCGGGGAAACACGGTATGTTGCATAGATCAGTGAAACAAACTTTGGGGCTTATTCAAAAGCAAAGGTTCTAGACTTTTAAAAAACTAACTTTGTTCAGATTGGGATTTATGTCATGGAATTATTGTCTGGATGGGAACGTCTGGAAGGAGTGTTAATGCAGTGGGCAAAACTGAAAGGAGCAATTGTGCAAAAGTGGCAAAAGTGGCATTGTGAGACTCAAAGGTGAAGGGGAGGAATATGTAGAAGCTGATAAAGAAAAGGATGAATTGCTTAACAAATATTTCTGCTCTGTGTTCACGGCTGAATCACCCAGAGAGGGACCGCAGAAGACAAACATGAATAGAGATGGAGGAGTAATAGACCCTGATCAATTTTCAGAGGGTTGTGTTCATGAGGAGCTAGCTAAAATAAAGGTAGACAAAGCAATGGGGCCGGATGGTATACATCCAAGGGTGCTAAAGGAACTTAGGGAAGTTCTGGTAGCTCCACTGACTGACCTTTTCAATGACACTCTAGAGTCGGGAATGGTACCGGAGGATTGGAGAAGGATGGGTGTGGTCCTTCTCCACAAAAGTGGAAGTAAGGAAGAAGTAGGGAATTACAGGCTGGTAAGTCTGACTTATGTAGTAAGCAAATTAATGGAAACACTTTTAAAAAAGAGAATGGTGAAGTTTCTGGAATCCTGTGGATTACTGGACCAGAGGCAACATGGATTCACTAGATGTAGGTCTTGTCAAACAAATTGATTAATTTCTTTGACAGGGTGACCAGAGCATTGAATAGAGGATGTGAGCTAGATGTGGTATATTTAGATTTTTGCAAAGCCTTTGAAAGTGTTCCACACAGATGTCAAATAAATAAACTGAGTACCCTCAGGATGGGTCGCAAAGTGACGGGCTGGGTCAAGAACTGATTGAGTCAGACCATTCTTCAAGCTTCGCTAGGTTCTTCCTCATGTTATTCACACCATCAGGGGTGTCAACCCTATTTCAGATTTTGGTACCTATTGCAGATTTTGGTATCATCCACAAAGAGGCAAATCTTACCAACAGCCCTTCAGCATTATCGCTTACAAAAATGTTAAAAAGAACAGGCCCAAAAACAGAACCTTGAGGCACACCACTGGTAGCATCCCTTTCCTCAAAGATCTTCATTGACCACTTCCTTCTGTCGCCTTCCACTCGACCAGTTCCTGACCCAGTCGTGTCACTTTGGGGCTCATCCTAAGCACATGGCACCCAGTGTATTTATTAGATGCCTGCAAATTGGCCTATATGTTAATTGACTTATATGCTATGGGGTTCATAATTTAAAAAAAAACGTCTAAAAAGTGTCCTAAATGGCTACTTGGACGATCAAAAAGCCTGATCGGCCAAGTACCCATAACCAAAGCTGGTTTTTAGACGTATCTAAAAACAGCTTAGGCCCTTCCCCTGCCTCTAGACGCACAGAGAGAAAAGAGGTGTGTTCAGAGGAGGGGAAAGGGCAGGCAGTGGGCGGGAGGTGGGCCGACCTATACCTAGGTGTACAACAGGTATAACCAAAACATTTACAGATTGCCTAGTCGGCACTTAGACCTTTTTGACTTAGACGAAGTCAAACCAGGTCTAAGTGCCGAAAAAGGGGTCGCTGAGGTGATGGCCGCTGGCGCCATCAGTTCAGCGACCCGGCAACCTACCCACCGCAAGCATCACGGCAGGAGAGATGCCTCATCTCCCCTACCGCGATGCCATCACTCCTCTACCCGAACTGCCGCGACCCGTGGCAGGAGAGATGTTTTGTTGATTTGTGGTTGCATAGTACAGCAACTGTCTATCGTCATTCCTAGAAGTTTTAGAGTGAGTTATTAGGGATATGTGATTGTGTTTATTACTAGATTTGTTATGGTTGGGGTTTTATTATTTTCGAGGAGAATGAATTTTGTCTTGTCTGAGTTCAGTTTCAGTTTATGATTTTTTTATCCATGTTGCTACTGCTTCAAATGTCCTGTGTAGTGTGTCTGTTATGAAGGACATTAGTTGGTCAAAAGGAAGAAGAATAGTGATGTCATCTGCATAGCTATAGGAGGTTAATCCTAAATTGTCCAGGCAGGTGCCGAGGAATGCAATGTAAAGATTGAAGACAGTTGGGGATAGTGGAGATCCTTGGGGTATGCCGCAGGGGTGGACCAAGGTTCTGAATTTTCTTTGTTCTGGATTGTAGGAATCCTTGAAACCCATGTGTGTACCTTGTCTGTGATTCCTATTGTTTCTAGTATTTGTAGTAGAATGTTGTGGTCCACCAGGTCAAATGCTGCGATGAGATCCAGTTGTATAATCAGCATTTTTCTACCTGTGCTGAGGTGTTGTCTAGCTGTGTCTATGAGGGAACCCAGAAGTGTCTCTGTGCTGTAGTTGGTTCTGAAACCAGATTGTGTGGGGTAGAGTATGTTGTGGTCTTCTAGGTAGTTGGTGAGGAGTTTGGCTACCAGGCCTTCCCCAACCATAACAAACCTAGAAATAAACTCCATCAAATATTCCCTACAACCCAACTTAAAACTGCTGGGAATAATGATAGACAAAGGCTGCACCATGCAGCTTCAAATCAGCAAAACGGTTCCGAAGGAATTCGCAACCATGCGCAACTTAAGACAAATCCGAAAATACTTCAACAACGAACAATTCAAACTCATAGTACAAGCGCTAATCCTAGGACTCCTGGACTATTGTAACATACTTTACCTGTCATGCCCTGCCAACATGCTAAAACAATTACAAATAGTCCAAAATAGTTCTAAGACTAATATACTTGCTGAAAAAATATGACCACATTACCTCAGCTTTCCAAAACTCACACTGGTTCCCAGTACAAGCACAACACAAATTCTACTGCACCCCATTCAAAGCCCTAAATGGAAATGGACCAAGCTATCTGAACAACCGCCTAATCAGGAAAAACACATTCAGACCAAGGAGAACTCAAGCACACTTTACCCACCCCCAATCAAAGACATGCAAAGCAAAAAAATATATGACGGTCTACTAGCCACCAGAGCAGCAAAAATAGACCACCAACTCTCAAATCTGCTGACCACAACGCCCAACTACAAAACATTCAGGAAAGAACTGAAAACCATACTATTCAAGAAATTTGTCAAATGATCTAACCAAACTGTATCGACCATTTCCAGACCCGACACATACTATAGCTAACAACCTTAGGCTAATTTCTTGTAAACCACCTAGAACTGAAAGGTATTGGCGGGATAGAAGACATCAATGTAATGTAAATGAAATACTAGTAAAATTCCAGAAGGAGTTTGTCTAACATTGTGCAGTAAGAAGTATTGCTGACAAAAAGATGGGAGGGAGGCATTCCTGGGACATTGAATACAATGCTTGCAGTCAAAAGAACATTGTATCGAGGTATCAGCAGAATTTACCAAAAGGACTATTGTTAAAAAATATGGTCTAAGCATGTCATGTGAGGGGCGAGTATGTGAAAGGAGGGAACAGTGCCCAAATATGGGCAGCTCTAAATATGGGCAGGGTCTGAAGAATAAGGGGTGGAGAGATAAGAAATAGGTTTGAAGGATTTGGGAGTTTGTGAACTATACTGCTCTACCCAATGAGCAGACAGGCAGGATGGGCTAACTAAAGATTGTACAGACTATATAATCCTATGCCAGGTGTGTCCATCTTGCCAATTTCTGTGCAGGGGGCACCCATTTTGGGCCCAAAATGTAAATATATTATATTGCTTACTTTACTCAAAGTCTCTCAGAGTGTTACTCATCTTGTGGGCAGTGCCTTTTCTCACACACCGCCTCTGAAACTTCATCCATTCCTAGCCCCTCCTACCCTGGCTACTCAAATCTCTCTCTTACTTGTGAATGTGATACTTCTTGGACTCTTCTTCCCACTAAGTTTAAACTGTTCCCCATCAGTTTGCCACTGGTCTGCAAGTTTACTGGAGCTGTTTGCTGGGGTTCCAAGCTGGCTGAAGCTGCTGGTTTCTGGTTGCCATTGATGTGTGCTGTCACCATGGTAACAGGAGACTTGGACTGCATGATGGAAATGGCAAGACTCTGACTGCCGGGTACCTTGATTAGAGGGGTGGGCTTGGCACTTCCCACAGGACAGGTATGAACTGCAAGCTTCTGCCACAGAAAGAAAGAGAAAATGAAAAAAAATTATTGAAGGATACAGGACACATGCCCAAATTTGGACATGCAAATCTGGGCATGGATCCCAGATTTGTGCATAAACTAATAGTCTGTTAGACACTAACAATCAATTATTGGAATTAAGAAGCCCTTAATTGACAGTAATTAGCAGTTATATACATATCTGCCCTATGCCCTATTCCAGTGGTTCTTAAACCTGTTCTGGGGTACCCCCAGCCAGTTGGGTTTTCAAAATATCCCTAATGAATATGCATGAGGCAACTTTGCAAATAATATAGGTGACAGGCATGCAAAGCTGCCTTATGCATATTCATTAGGGATATCTTGAAAACCCGACTAGCAGGACAGGTTTAAGAACAATTGCCCTATTCTATAACATGTACCTAAATTTCATAACATGCAACTCCAAAAGTGGTGTAGCCAAGGATGCACGGCACAGAGTACCCTTTACAAAATACTAACTTAGTGTAGATCAATCTGGCACCTACATTTGGATGGTGCAGAAACAGCAAAGGTGGTCTAAGGAGGAGGGAAAACCAAAAGTGCAACCAAACACCGTTGTTGCTTCTGCACAGGTCATATTCCTGTTCTCTTTACCTAACTTTGGATGCCATTTATTGAATCTAACCTTAAATGTTTTAGTCCATATATCAATAAGATACTTAGGGCATTATTCCATTAAGGAAATGGATCCCCTGCAGACTCTGCCATGTTTAGTTATAGCAGCAGGAACCCATGCCACTGTCAGATCCTCAGAGATGGTATTATATAGGAAGGAGGCAGATTCAACTGAGAATAGCAGCGATGCCAATTTTATATAGCCTAAGCTCAGGAGTGTCCAATGTCGGTCCTCGAGGGCCGCAATCCAGTCAGGTTTTCAGGATTTCCCCAATGAATATGCATGAGATCTATGTGCATGCACTGCTTTCAATGCATATTCATTGGGGAAATCCTGAAAACCCGACTGGATTGCGGCCCTCGAGGACCGACATTGGACACCCCTGGCCTAAGCTAGTCCTATATCTAAAAATAAAGTTGGAGTTTTATGGCAAATTTAGGTGGGTCCCACTTAGTTGTCACAATGTCTGAGGACAGGGACAAAGTATTAAGTGAAGTCAGATATCACTGATGTATGACATCAAAAGGTAATCTAATGCCAGCTATATTGAATATTGTGGCTATTGCCATGATATCATTAATAACACATGACTGAAACTACTTTTGTGGCACAGAACATGGATAATGTTATAATTTCTAAGCAACCAGAGTATACATAAAAGACAGCAGGAATACTAAAAAATGATCAAACCTTAGCTATTTTAACGCCTTTTAATATACCTTTCAAAAGATATATTATTTCTCAACAAATAAATTAGTAGTTTCCAAACCTGACCTGGGGGACCTCCAAAAGGAAAAACCTGGAAGGCAAACCTCTATGTATATACTCATTCACTAAAAAAATACAGGTAGACCAATGGTGCTTCCACAAACAAAGGAGAAGAGGACACTAGAGGGGCAAACACAAATATATAAAGAGGACAGATCCGGATAAATCTGGACATCTGGTAACCCTATGCAGGATGCCTACACTGTAGCTGTTTGTCACGAGTCTAGGGAAACAGGTAGGGGGGACACTTAAGCTCATCCAAGGCTGGGTGTGGTTTCGCCCAGACATGGCCTTGGGCGAGCTTAAGTGGCCCTAGGCATCTATCTAGGGTTGCAACAGACGCCTGAAAGTTAACAGTAGACGTGGCTGGCTGAGCTGATCACAAGGGAATTCCTGATCAGCTGAGTAAGCAGGCCTCCCCGAAGTCACGACTTCGGGGAGTCCTGTCAGCTCAGCTGATCAGGGGAAAATGCCCTTGCTATGATTAGCTGAGCCAGCTATAGCAGGGGACCCCAACAAGTACCCCCCAAATTGGCAGGATGCCCACTCCCTCCTGCAGCCGACACTCCTGAACTCCCAAACCTCCCCCTGAAGTAGCCCAGCTGGAGGGATGCCCATTCATTCCTGCCACCACATCCCCGATTTTCAGCTGCTTCTTAGGCGGCTGATAAGACCGGCGTCCTATACAGAATCAGCCCCTAAATGCCTGCTTATCTGCAGAAATCAATTGGAAATTTCTCCAACAAGGAGAAGAAAAAGCTTAGTTATGGAGCCCGGTGTGGATATGTACCAATGTGTACTATTACTTTAAAACTTTAGCACTGTCCATACCACGCATGCATGTATGCCTTCCCACCTGATGTCAGTTCGCAGGACCTTCAGTTCCGTCCAAAAGCTAAGAAGCCAGCCAGGAGAGGTGGGCAAGTTGTGAGAATATCTGCCTGTTGTCCTCAGAGAACACCTGCTATAGTTGAGTAACTATGCTTTCTCTGAGGGCAAACAGGCAGTATATTCTCACATATGGTACTTCCAAGCTGTCAGACTCATGCCTCTAGGAAGAGGGTTAAATATAAATGTCATCAGGCTGGTGAAATCTGCAAAGATGGAGGAAAAATGGCTATTAACGAGAAAATTAATTTTTGAAAACTGATTGACCGTCACCAACTGACTGTCTCGTCTAGAACGTTGATCTAAGCAGTAATAAGAAGTAAATGTGTGGACTAAGGACTAAGTGGTCACATTGCAGATGTCCTGAATGGGAGTGGAGCGTAAATGTTTAATAGAAGTTGTCATGGCTCTTACTCTATGAGCTGAGACACGACCCTCTAGCGTCAGGTCCATTTGTGTTGGTTTTAGTTAATAATTAAGACCCCATTTTTAATTGTAAATCGCTTTGAATTAATGATATTGCGATACATCAAAATTTTAATAAAACTTGAAACTTGAAACTGCTTGCCAGCATGAAATAGTCCTATGGGTAACTGAAACTCTCAAAGGACCAAAGGAGATAAACAGTTGAGATGTAGTCCTATGTGATTTGGTTTGATCCAAGTAGTAGGCAAAAGTTCTTTTACAGTGAAGGGTATGGAGAACTGATTTCCCAGGATGTAAATATGGTTTTGGAAAGAAAACGGGTAAAACAATGGACTGGTTGAGATGAAATTCAGAGACCCACTTTCAGCAAAAACTTCGGATGAATATAGAGGACAACTTTGTTGGACTAAAATCTAGTATAGGGTGGATTCGATACCAGTACTTGTAATTCGCTGGCTCGACATGTAGAAGTAAGCGTGATCAAGAAAGTAACTTTCCAGGTGAGGTGTTTTAGTGAAGCAAACAAGAGGAGTTCAAATGGTGGCTTCATGAGCATAGAAAGAACAATATTCAAATTCCATTCCAATTGATGGAGTGGAGGCTAATTGATGCATCAAGATGGGTCTACTATTCAACTGAGTATGAAAAGCACTGATTGCACTGAGACGGACATTTTCTGAAGAAGTTTGAAGTCCAGAATTAGAAAGATAAAAGAGGTAGTCCAGCAGACAGTAGAAGACATGTGACTAGATCCAAAGAGTGGAGACCACACCGAATAGTAAATCATGTTCATTTAAACTGGTAACAATGACTAGTAGATGGTTTTCTGGATGCTTCAATAATGTTCAAAACTGCAGGCAACAGGGGAGAGGTATCTACTTCTGGGAAGACAGATACCAGGCTATGAGCCCCAATGAATATAGATTGGGATGAAGGAGAGAATCTTCGTTCTGACTTAGTAAAGTTGGAAATAACTGGAACGGGATGGAGTCCCGATTGCTGAGTTTAGGAGGAGAGGAAACAAGGCTTATTGTGGCCAACGTGGTGCTATGAGAATCATTGAGACTTGATCTTGGTGAAGTTTGAGTAGAGATTTCCCGATTAGTGGTACTGGAGGAAACTCACAGAGGAAGCATCCTTTCCAGTTGAGGAGAAAGGCATCAGATTCAAAATAGTTGGCAGTGAACAGTCTGAAGCAGTAAAGCAGCAGCTTGCAGTTGGTGGGAGATGCAAAGAGATCTAGGTCAGTGGTCCCCCATAATGTGAAAATTTGATGCAAAGTCACTGTGTGGAGTGACCCCTCGTGAGGTTGGAGAAGTCTGATCAATCTGTCTGCTAAGCAGTTTTCTTTTCCTGCTAGATATACTGCTTTGAGGAAGATGTGAATGATAACCCATCCAAATTTGGATGGTTTCTTGGCAAAGCGGATGACAGCCTGTGCTGTCTTGTTTGTTTATGTAATACATAGCTACTTGATTGTTGGTGTGCATGAGAACTACAAAATTCTGCAAGCGATCCTGAAAGATGAACAGAGCATTGAAGATTGTCCACAACTCTAGTAGGTTGATTTGTAGTGCTTTCTCATGAGGAGGCCAGATTCCTTGAGTGCCAGGGCCATCTAGATGAGCTCCCCAACTGATAAATGAAAACTGATGCTTTCTCGTGGGGAGGAGGTTGGAAAAAGTAAGCCTCTGGAGAGATTGGATGGGTTGAGCCACTAGTGAAGTTCTGGGGTGACTCAAAAGGCATGCAGAGAGGATATCTGTAGCTTGAATCCATTGGGAGGAGAGTCCACTGTGGCACTCTGAGATGAAGGCATGCAAATGTAACTACATATGATGTCTCATATGGTAGACATCATATGACCTAGGAGGAGTAACATCTGCCTTGCATTGAGATATGCAGAGGTGTAGGAGATTGTCGAGCCTCTATTAAGGTAAGAAAACACGAGTCTGAGTGTTATCTAGAAGGGTTCCTATGAACTCCAGTTCCTGAGCTGGAGAAAGGTGTGATATCTGATAGCTGACTATGAATCCTAGGAGGTCCAGGAGGTGGATCATAGAAGTGGTGGCTTCATGGGCTAGACTTGATGAGGAAGCTTTGACTAACCAGTCATCTAAGTATGAGAAGACATGAAATCCATAAACATGCAAAGTCACAGCCACCACTAATAGACACTTGGTAAAAAATCTTGGAGCAGAGGCAAGGCCAAAAAGTAGTACTCTGTACTGGAAGTATCGAGATACCACTCATAATCATAGGTATTTCCTGTGGGCTAACAAGATTGGAATATGAGTGTGGGTTTCTTTAAAATCTAAAGAGCAAAACCAATTGTTCTTTCCAAGAAGGGTAATAGAGTTCACAGAGAAACTATTCCAAATTTCTCCTTCACTTCCTTCATTTGTTGAGAGCACAGAGATCTAGAATCAGACAGAGATCTCTAGTCTTTTTTGGAATCATACAGTAGTTGGATAGAACCCTCTGCCCTGCTCCCTTGGTAGAACTGGTTGTATTACGCTGACGTGAAGAAGGGCTGAGAGCTCCTGCTGAAGTAGATATTTCTGAATCGAGTTGAAAGTAGACTCCTTTGGAGGGTGGGTTGGAGGTTTTTTCAGAGGGTAAAGGGCATATCCTCAAGAGACTACCTGAAGGTCCCGTTTGTCTGTTGTTATGTGAGTCCTGCATGGATAAAAATGATAGATCTGACCTTCCACTGTTATGTCCGTTGGAAGAGAGAGAGACATTGGCTATGTTCTATAGTCAAAAGGACTGTTGAGATTTTGATGGAAGAGACGTTTGTTGCTTTTGTTGTCTATATTGACGAGGGTCTCTCTGAGAAGACTGATGTGAGGTGGAAGCAGACTGGGTAAGTTACAATTGGATAGATAATAGGGCTGTCAATGATAAGAAGCAGAATATTTTCACGACTGCTGCGTAGGTGGAGCAGTTTGTACTTTGGACTACGTTGTCATACATTCAGTATGTTTATTTTTTTCAGAAGACTCCTCTATTCGATCTCTGTAGAACTTATGTTTGCTAGATGGTCCTGGACATTGGGCTCTAGGTCAGAAACACAAAGCCATGGCTGCCTGCGCATATCAATAGAAACTGCTGATGTCTTGAAAGACCTTATCATATACTTTCTAGTTTCAAAAAATCTTTAGAAGGCACTGGAAAGCTTCCTGTTGGTCAGAAGGAAGGTATTGCTGGAAGTTGGACAGTTTCTGAATCAAATACTTTTTATCTAAATTCAGTATATGATTAATGAGCATAGGTGATTGAAACACTCATCTGCCAAATCTATCCAAGGTCCTGTCTTCTCTCTCTAGAGGAGTGCTGGCATAAGAATGTGAACTATAATGTTTTAAGGCTGTTTGTACCACTAAGTTGTAGTTGTGGTTTGTCAAAGGCAGGTGTAGACTGGAGCCTATACAGGGTGTCTAATTTCCTAGGAGCTTCTGGGACTGTGAGAGGATGTTCCCAATTTTTAAAGAGCTTCCTTCATTAAATTGTGTAGAAGAAGCTTCACATTGTCCTTGGGCCATTTGACATAGTTCAATGGCTCCATAAGCTCCGCTTGAGGTCCCTGCTCTGATTCCATATGAATAGGAACAGCAAGCCCCATCTGCCTGATTAATTCTGTAAAAGAGAGGCTTTAAGGTAGGGATCGTCCCTAGGAAGAGGAGGTGAAGGATCCTCAGTTGAAATATCAAACTCAGAAGAGTGGATAAAGAGATCTAAGTCTAAGTTCTCAACATGATGATGTCAGGAAAAATGGGGAGCTTTGCGAAGATTGTCAAGACCATGATGGAGAGGTTGCAAGGAAGCTCGGGAAACATGCTTTGACAAGAAGGCCCAAGGTGAATGATGTCGGGAAGAGTCTCAATGTTGAGACGAGGAACCTCAATGCTCAGATATGGATCGACATTGAGGTGTTAGTTTATAACATCGTGATGAAGATTGATGTTGAGAATGTACCAGCTGCAAAGCAGCATGTGGCTGTGAGATGTCAGGCTGAGCCGAGGCCGATGTGTGCTGCATTGAGGAAAGTAGTGCTTTAGCCTGAAGTAAAGATGCTAATTCCTGTTGAAGACTTTAATCTGGTCCTGCAGGGATGGTGCCGGTACCAATGTAGTCAAAGGTACAGTCAGCTCAGGTTGATGATGAGGCATCAGGGACTTAGGAGGACGCCTAGGAGAAAGCATCTGGAGTGATGGGGAACGTTTTGACCATTGATGCTTCTGAGGTGCTGAAGACGGTGAGGATGTGGAAATTCATCTGGAAGGTGAGTGTTGACAGTTCTTAGACTTTTTTCTGGAGGTCCTCAAAGGTCTGACATGCAGAAGAGTTGGAGCCTCCTCTGGATTGTGCGGAGGCTGAGTGGACACTGGTGTTGATGTCGACATCAATGGAGGAGGTCCCTGGGCTGGTAATGGGTCTGCAGACATGGTGGATGTGTACCCAAATAGCTTCTCATATTGAATCTGGCAAGCCATTAGAGCTATCTTTTGCATGCGAGCATACAGATTAGAAGAAATGTCCCAATGTACAGGATCCAGACACTGTACACACCAGTTGTGAGAGTCTGAACCTGAGATGGTCCTGTTACATTGAGACTACTTCTTAAATCCACTGGGCAGGAACATTGATAGGAAGATCGTCTCTGCTAAATCAAAGGGCTCAATTATAGGGGAGGTTGAGTAGAAACATTCCCGAAAAAGAGTCGACATTACCAGCCTTCATGGAGGCAGGTAGCCGCTGTCTGAAGGCCTGAAAAAAGAAAATGATGAAAATGAAATAAAATAAATGAAAATGAAAAAATATGAGATAAAAACGGTACAGGAAGGCACTAGAAGAGAAACATGTACCACACACAGGAGTGTTGAAAAAACACAACTTCACTCTGTGGAAAATGAAGAACTGAAGGGTCCTGCAAGCTGACATCAGGTAGGAAGGCACACGCGTGGTATGGACAGTGCTAAAGTTTTACAGTGATAGTACATTTTGGTACATGTCTGTGTTGGGGGTCCGTGGATGACGTCACTCATATGTGAGAATATATTGTCTGCTTGTCCTCAGAGAATAAGCATTTCATAAGAAATACAAAAATCAGATTATAAATGATTTTATATTAGCATTTTGTAACTGCTATAACAGTAGCATCTTGCCCTCCTAAAAACAACTATTCCTATATTCATTTTTTCTAGCCATCATCTGTGGAAGCAGTTTGATTTGGAGATATATTTCTTTCACTCTAAATAAAACAGGCAATCCAGTAAAATAAGCAGTTGTTCAGAGAAAGGGTTCCCTTTTTGTGCTTATGTGGCACTAGCTATTTATTAAACACTCTCACCTCGGGGACTGCTCCTCAGTGATAGATGCATAGAGGGGAGTGTGTGTTTATATACTTTTTTTATTATATACCGAGTATCGGCAACACATCATCTCTTTGTGTGCTTAAATATGCAACCCACTTATTGCACATCTCTCCTCCTACTGGAGCAGCTGCTGACGTGATGAGTAACGGGGAGTCAGAAAGCAAAAGAAGCTGAGGAGGACAAGCTCCCTATCCCCCTGTGCCGTACTGTAACCCTGAGATTAGCTGGTGGTTTGCTTTATTCTCCTCTAATCTGTGTGTGCAAAAGGATTTTTATGTTGCAGAAACAGCAGCTCTGAACTGAATCGACTGAATTTGGATGAATGGTGGTATCCTGCAAGAATTATGGAGTAAAATGCTACAAAATTCTGTTTTCCCCAAGGAACATTTCTGCCTGAGGAGGAAAGCTCCACACAATTGAATGCAACAAAAAGGAATGTGAGGAAGCGATGTTTCATGCCATGGGCTCCCATGTGCTTGCTATGTTCAGGATTGTAAAACGCTTTCTGTATTTTTATGGTTGGGACTACATGCAATGTACAGTAATTTCTCCAAGATGGAGAGATTTGGCTATTCCCTCGTCCTCAGAACAGTTTGCTTCCAACTGCCAATGGATTAGTCTGGATCAGTCAGCAAATTAATTTTTATTTGAGATGCTTGTGAATTTTCAAAATCACTTTTATGAGTTAAGGGATTCCTGGTTTATTGGCTACACACTGTCTGTTTTTTAGATAATGAAAACCAAAATGATTTGAAATAACTCATTTTATGATCTTGCTTGCTTCATATTATACTGGCATCTAATAGGGTAGTAAGAAAATAACCAAAGCTTGTTTTTGTCATTTGACCATTCAGAACCATGCTGTTTGTTTTACAGTTCAGGATTTTATGTTTTCTCAACATTAAGGGGAATAAATGGCAGGGCTTTTTTTCTTTAGACACAATAATAGTTTGCAATATTCTCTTTTAAAAAAAATTACTATTCAGGATAGGTTCATTTTATTTGATAAGCTGCACTTGACCCTGGCAGAATGCAACATTTCTACTCATCTTTTCTGAACTGATAACTAGAAGGATCTTCCCTATGTTTATTTTGCTTTCTAAATCAAAACTCCCAAAAAATCATAGTACAATAGCAATTATTGTAAGTCCCTATTTTTACAACAATTTTCCCTTCCTGAAAAGCAGAATATTTTCCCTAATAAAACTGTAAAACAAAACCTCAGTAAATGCTGGAGAAGCAATTAAACCCCTCTTTTACAAAACCGTAGTGCAGTTTTTAGCTTCGGCTGTGATGGTAACAGCTCTGATGCTCATAAGAGCGTCAGGGCTGTTACCGTTGTGGCTGGTGCTACAAATCATGCTACGATTTTGTAAAGGGGAGGGGATAAATTAGAAATCAAAATAATAATCCTTTCTTTGCCCTTGTGGATTTGCTAATTTTTCTGACAAGGGCAAATGAAAAATAAAAAGTTGATCAGTTCTGAGAAATTAAAAATACACGATTAGTCAAAACATATCTTCATTACCAGGCATTTTTCAAAATGTATTAAAAGGAAGTATAGTTAAAGGACACACACACACACACCACAATTGCCCAAAATATGTTTGCTGTATTGCTATCAATATTACAATTTGTAGTTAGCCTATATTCTAGATTTTCTGAATGCAGTTTTGTGAATTTTTTATAGCAGCTGTAAAATAATCTATTGCACAACATTTACATTCTGAATAATTTTATTTTAGAATCAGGGCTACCCAGGTTAAACAGTATCAGATCTCTAAGATGATGGACAGTAAGCTTCTGTAAAATACCACATCTTTCCCATTCTGGTTCCAATATATTCCAAAACTAAAGGCATAATTTTTGAATATGAAAGTATTTTTTGTTTATTTAATACATGTATTTTTTGCCATTGCCAATAATAGCATAAAACCCTTTATTTTTATTGCCAAATTTTAAATATTAAAATAAAAACACTAATTTAAGCAGGATCATCGTATTTTAAGGTTTAAGCTATATACTCTATGATTATCATAGCACTTATTCCAGGGGTGTCCAATGTCGGTCCTCGAGGGCCGCAATCCAGTCGGGTTTTCAGGATTTCCCCAATGAATATGCATGAGATCTATTAGCATACAATGAAAGCAGTGCATGCAAATAGACCTCATGTATATTCATTGGGGAAATCCTGAAAATCCGACTAGACTGCGGCCCTCGAGGACTGACATTGGACACCCCTGACTTATTCTCATATCACTGTCAACCATATGTATAACAATAGAAGAAAATATCTTTTTTAGCTAATTAGCTAATTGAATATCTTTGAAGATATTATATTTGTAGTGGTATTTTTATAATATATACAGAAAAAATGTTAAAAATTTCAACATAAAAATAAACACATTTCCTTAATTTGTGTTTCCTTTTACTGACATATCTTATGTTATATTTTGGGAACTCAGATAGCCTTTGATAATTTTCAAAATAATCTTATACATTTCTCTCAGTTGTAAAAACATATTTAGTTTTTGTTAGATATGAAGCTTATCTTAAAATAAATATTAAATATAAATGAAACTTTCAAAATCACAAATAGTAAAAATATTGTTAAATGAGAGTGATACCCTAAAGTTACACAGAAAAATGTAGAGGAAAAACATAAGCCTAGCATTTGTTTTATTTTTTTTTTAATAAAATCTTTATTTATTTTAAAACTTACAATAAGCATTTCTAAGTAAGGTGGAAGGTGAATATAATGTAATGTAATGTAATGTAATTTATTTCTTATATACCGCTACATCCGTTAGGTTCTAAGCGGTTTACAGAAAATATACATTAAGATTAGAAATAAGAAAGGTACTTGAAAAATTCCCTTACTGTCCCGAAGGCTCACAATCTAACTAAAGTACCTGGAGGGTAATAGAGAAGTGAAAAGTAGAGTTAGAGGAAAAATAAAAATAAAATAAACATTTTAACAAGACAGCATTGATCTAAATACTTTGGAAGGTAGAAGAGAGGAGAGAAAGGAATAGAAGCATGATGAAGTGATGAAGTGGAGCAAGTAAGTGTAGGAGGAGCGATTGACGTTTCCAGAAAGGGCTTCTTCAGGGAAGAGACTTGGCCGACAGTCCCAGGATGCCTATGTCTCCTCCCCTGAGATGTTCTTCCATCCATGCATTCCCTCCCAGACACACTGCCCGTGCCCCAGCCGCTCCAAGGAGGCTGCCCCAGATGAGACCCACGGTGAATGCAGGATTCTCTCCTCTGCGGGAAAGCCGCCCGGAGCCGACAGTCGATCTTCTTAGCGGATTGCAGGGGGGGAAGAGTTCACACTCTTGGTAGTATCGGGTCTGTGTGCTCTCGGTGGTTGGTCTCGTTGCTGCTTAGGTGTAAAAGCAGTTGATCTCCACTGCTGCTGATATAAGCAGGCAGATTGATCTCTCCAATGGACTGCAGGGGGAGGAGTTCATACTCCTGGCAGGATCGGGTCTGTGGGCTCTTATATAACCAGTCCCATTGGAAGATAATAGTTCAACAATAAAGACTGGGCAAAACAAAGGAAGAAGGGGAAAGCACAAGCTCAAAGACTAAACAAAGTAAACAGATTACAGATAGAAGGGTCATGGTAAAACAGATCAGTAAAGAAATGAATGTCAATTAATATTAAAAGACTAAAGGTTCCTTTTACTAAGGTGCACTAGCGTTTTTAGTGCACGCAGGAAATTACCATGTGCTACACCGCGCTCTACGCTTCTAGAACTAACGCCAGCTCAATGTTGGCGTTAAGATCTAGCGTGTGGGGCAATGCAGCGTGCGCTATTCCGCACCTTAAAGCCCTAACACGGCTTAGTAAAAGGAGCCCTAAATAATAAGAACATGAGGGTGATAGTCAGGGAAGGTGTCAAATACTGGGAACCAGGGCAGAAATTTGCCAGAGGCTCCAAAGCCCACCAGCAGGCTATATCTCCTTCAGCTTCAGTTTGGCTTGGGGCTGCCTGTAACAAAGCAGTCTAGGGTAGTTCTCATATTTGCATTACCACTAACACCAGCCCTGCTGATATTTAAAGGAAGCCAGCTGCCCAAAATATGGGTGTTTCAGGGAATAGAATTTGGTCAGGGCAATAATTTGACCTGTCAAGTTTGAGCACTCCCATAGTTAGCTTAAATCTCTACCTATTCAGCTAGATTAAAGGCTATTTTCAGCTACAACCTAGCAAATAAAGGGGTCATTTTATTAAGCTGCAGTAACAAATGTTTATCACAGGTTATAAAGCATTATTTTGGGGCACACTCAGGTGTCTCATAGTGGTTTTGGTATTGACACGTGCTACCCAAATGCTAAAAATAAAAAAAGAATTTATTTTTTTAATGCTGGGGGGGACTGGGGGCAGACAGTAGGTTTATAATCTGTTAATGGGTTAGCTGCGTCACTGCATGAGCCCCTACCACCTACAAAATAGATGTTGGTTGTTCTCACGTACTAATGGCCACATGCTAATGTGGAAATTAGCGCATGGCCATTAGTGGGAAAACTGGATAATGGTGCTATTTTACTGCTGTGCTAACAGTGGCGTCACCATGCATAAAAGACCCACACTAGGTGTAGCACCTTGGGAGCCAACTTTTGAAAATGACTGAGGGGTGTTCAACTCATAACTCACAATAAAATTTCCCCTCACCCGGAAAAGAAAAGAAAAGGAAAAACAAAATTCATCTGGTAATGATGATCAGTCTGTATCTAAATGTCAAGAGCAGGGACAGGGAATGTGAACAAATCAATAGCTAGGGACCAGCCACTCTCTCCTTCCCCATCCAGCATGTCAGCATCATACTCACTCTCTCTCTCTCTCCCTCCATTCAAGCCATTTATTGCACTTTTCTCCTACCTGTCCCTATTTTCCCTCAGCCCATCTATACCACACTCTATTCCCCAAATTTTTTTTTCACTTTTCCATTCGTCTATCCATTAGTGCTTCTTCCTTCCAAACCTTTTCTCAGCCTATCTCCCCTATCAGCCCCCCTGCTCTTTGAATCCCACAGAGTTTCTTTCTTCAGTCCATCTCTCACCCACTTCTCTTTGTATCACATACAGCCCATGTCCCTTCTCCAGCTTGAATTCATTTCAGCTCTGTTTCATTTCAGCTGTTTTGTCTTTCACAGTCCATATCTCTTCTCAGATTCTTTTCCTCTCACAACCAGTGTTCCCTCTAAGCGGGCGGGTGTTGTGAGCAAACTTTTTTCACCGTGAGCCAAAAATATCGGGCGCCAGCAAGTTATGAGCCAACTCGCCCGATTCTCCTCTCGCCGCCCTGCCATCTGCCGTACGCCTCTTCCGATCGTGCGCTGTGACGAGAAACGTGTGCGCTGCGATGTAATATTTTGTGCGCCAGCGCACGCCAGCGCAGCTTAGCGGGAACACTGGTTCAAATGGTTTTATTTATTTCCCCAAATTTATTTTTGTTATACGCATTGAAAATATTTGATATTGCGTTTAAATCAAAATCTCAATAAACTTGAAACGAGTGCCCGTGAGATTGTGGGAGGGTTAAATACTCAAAACTTAGAAGTTTTTGCTACGCCAGCTTTCTGGTATCTTTACATACAGTGGCGTACCTAGCATATGTAACATCCGGGGCCCATCATTTTTTGGCACCCCCCCCATCTGTAAGAAAAACATGATTTTTAGTAACAAACCACACGTCACACATGAGTACCTAGGAAAAGGCAGCATCTTACATATTGCAGTGAGCAGTACATCAATACACCCATTGTAAAACTAAACAAGCCAGACCAGCACAGATCAATCCTACACCGTCAATCCTAACAGAAAACCATGTCTTTCGAACACACAGAACACAGAAAACACCTTCGCCTAGTAAGGAATATGTAATCACAAACTAACCCCTCCCTCTTTTACAAAACTGTAGTGTGGATTTTAGCTACGGAGGTAACAGCTCTGATGCTCATAAAATTCTGAGCATCAGAGCTGCTACCACCAAGGCTGGTGCTAAAAACGCTTCACAGTTTTGTAAAAGGGGGGATAAAATAAAAATACATAGACAAAGGTTAAATTGAACCAGCAAGAAGCTGGACTCTGCATACAATGCTTCACAGAAACAGTGACACATGTCTCCTAAAGCAATAAATAAATAGAAATTTTTTTCTACCTTTGTCTTCTGTGGTTTCTCCTTTCCTCATCTTCTTGTAACTCTCTTCCTTCCATCCACTGTCTGCCGTCTCTCTTCCCCTATATGGCATCTTCTCTCCTTCTATGCCCCTTCCAGAAACTGTATGCCTCCCCCTTCCATCTCTCCTTTCACCCCATTGGTCTGGCATCTCTCTCCTCGCCTTCCCTCTCCCACACCTCTCCTCATAGTCTGGTATCTCCCCTTCCCTGATTCTCTGGCATCTCTCTCCTTTCCTTTTCTTCCATCTTTCGCTCCCCCTCCATGCTCTCACATCTCCCCCTTCCTTTTCCCTTAGACTGGCATACCTTCCTCCTACGCTCCAAGCCCTGGCATCTCCTTTAATTCCCTCCCTCATCTTCCTTCTCCCTCCAGCTGGGTACCGCAACACTCTTCCCTGCAGCTCTGCACTTCCCCACAATTGCCATGCTTCGGTTCCTCTTCTTCCTTCCTTCCTCCCCCCCCCCCCCGCGGGACCCTGCGGCACCATCAACTCTTACTCCCTCTAATGTCGGCCCTGCAGCTCCAGACTTCCTCGCACCTTCTCCCCTCCCCCTTTGGATCGCTATTATTTTAAATGTTATAGCCGCGGAGCTGTATCCATCAGTGGAGATGTCTAACCTCGGCCTGCCCCGGAACTCTTACTGCAGCAGACGCCCGTCTAGGCAGGAACAGGAAGTCACTGTTGCAGTAAGAGTTCCGGGGCAGGCCGAGGTTAGACATCTCCACTGATGGATACAGCTCCGCGGCTATAACATTTAAAATAATAGCGATCCAAAGGGGGAGGGGAGAAGGTGCGAGGAAGTCTGGAGCTGCAGGGCCGACATTAGAGGGAGTAAGAGTTGATGGTGCCGCAGGGTCCCGCGGGGGGGGGGGGGGGAGGAAGGAAGGAAGAAGAGGAACCGAAGCATGGCAATTGTGGGGAAGTGCAATCCCCCCAATGCGTCCCCTTACCTTACCGACGCGTGTGTGCGCTGTGAAGAGAAACTTTGCGCTGCGATGTAATATTTTGTGCGCGAGCGCAGGCCAACGCAGCTTAGCGGGAACACTGCTCACAACCTATAAAGTGCCTGTGTTACTCTTTCCTTTCCCTGTGAAGTGGTTAGAGCTACAACCTCAGCACCCTGATGTTGTGGGTTCACACCCTACGCTATTCTTTGTGACCCTGGTCAAGTTAATCCTCCACTGCCCCAGGTACATTAGATAAGACTGTGAGCCCACTGGGACAGAGGGAAAAATGCTTGAAGTACCTATGCAAACCGCTTTGAGTGTGGTTGTAAAACTACAAAAAGGCAGTATACAAGTCCCACTCCCTACCTATCTCATTCCTAGGGTTACCAGATTTTGCATCTGGAAAAAGAGGATGTGTGTCCCTGCCCTGTTCCACCTCCAGGCCTTCCCTATTCTGCCTCCTAGCGCAGATGCACTCCAGACTCGGCCCCGATCTCAACAGAGTGCCGGGTTTTGAAAAGCTGTCTGGATGCCCAGACAATCCTCTAATAAGAGGACATGTCCAGGTAAATCCGATGTCTGGTAATCCTACTCATTCCTTTCCATTGCCTCCCTCAGCACTTCTCCCCTTTTCTATGGTAGACCAAAGGCAGGAAGCCTCTCTGACCTCTCTACTGTTCTCTGCTTCCTGCTATGAGCCCATTGCTCAGCCATTACATAGCCAGCCAATAGCTGCAGAGGGAGGCTCAACCAGTAACTTAGGAGATATCAACCTGCTGTCCTGCTTGTCCCTGCTGCCTATTGACTTGTTAAGGACCGTCTGAACAATGGTGTCAATAAACTGCAATGGTGCCTCCTTGTAGCTTATTGGCTGACTAAGAAATGTCTGACCAGTAAACTGCCTTAGGAGCAGTAGTTGAGGAGACACAGCCTTACTTCCTGCTTTCTCCTGCAGCTCTACATTGGGAAGATTTCACCTCTGATATCTGGGCAGTGATGCAAAAAATATTGTGGGTGTATCACTAAGGTGACCATACGTCCCATTTTCAACGGGACAGTTCCATTTTCGGACCGATCGTCCCGTTGTCCCGACCCACCACTTCGGGACACCAAAATGTCCCGTTTTCAGGGACAGCGTCCCAAAGCTTTGCGCGGGGACACCAGGACGGGCAATCACTTTCCCTCCCTGCCGCACCGAATCAAACCCTGGGCCGCCGCCGCTGCTTCTTGCCTTCTTCCCAACGTCAATTTTGATGTCGGAGAGGAAGTTCCAGGCCAGCCGATCACTGCCTGGCTGGCCCGAACTTCCTCTTCAATGTCAAAATTGACGTCGGGAAGAAGGCAAGAAGCGGCGGTAGCAGCCCAGGGTTGAATCGGCACGGCAGGGAGGCAGACTGGCAGGCAGTGGCGGTACACGGACGGAGGGACGGACAGGCCAATGGGGGGTTTGAATCCGCGGAGAGGGGGGGTTGAATCAGGCACTGGAGGGAGGGAAGGAGATAGGCAGGCAGGCTGGCTTCGGGGGAGGAACAAAGGCAAGGGAAGACATAAGAAGAGGGCACTATGGACATGGGAAGGAGGCACTGGGGGCACTAGGGACACAGGACAGGGGCACTGGGGGTACTATGGGCATGGGAAGGAGGCATTGGTGGCACTAAGGACACAGGACAGAGGCACTGGGGGCACTAAGGACATGGGAAGGAGGCATGGGTGGCACTATGGACATGGGAAGGGGGCACTAGGGACACAGGACAGAGTCACTGGGGGTACTAAGGACATAAACAGCAAAGATAGGAAAAATGATTTTATTTTCAATTTAGTGATCAAAATGTGTCAGTTTTGAGAATTTATATCTGCTGTCTTTATTTTGCACTATATTTGTCTATTTTTCTATAGTTACTGAGGTGACATTGCATATTTTAGTCATTTGCCTTGACATCTTTGAAAACCCCCCAAATATAAATGATAATTAACATTTTCTCTGCATATAGTGTGCTTTGTAGTTTTTTTTTTTAATTTTAAGGTTACCATTATGAATTAATATGAAGATATTATGTGTACATGAAAAATGAATGAAAGAAATGGGGGCGTGATTAGGGGGGCGGGGCTAGGACAGGTTTGGGGTGGGGCTAGGGTTGGATTGAGGCGGGGCTGGGGCGGGATTGGGGGGCGGAACTGACAATTAATAGATGTCCCCTTTTGATGAAAAAAATAAATGGTCACGTTATGTATCACCCACAGCAGCCAAGTTAGCTGGTGCCTATGGATAGCACAAGCCACTTTTTAGTGCATAAGAAATTCTGGTGTGTGGGTTTAGTGTTAGGGTGCCAGGTTTTTGAGTCACTGCAATGACTTGGCATATGGATTAGGAAGGGATCTATAATTTAAAGAAAAAAATCCCTAGACCATGACCTAAGAGAGGCTAGTTATAATTAACTTGTAAGCCCAAAGGTGCAGGAGAAAAACACCGGGCCAGACAAGAATGTTTCACATGGACATAAAGGGCTGGATTCAGTGAATGGTGTCCATTGCTATTCTATAAAGGGCAATCTGGAATGATTGCTCTTTATAGAATAGCGTTGGGCATCAAATTCCATGTTCAACTTTAATGCAAGGACGTACACCAGGGGTGCCCATACTTTTTTGACTCACGAGCTACTTTTAAAATGACCAACTCAAAATGATCTACCAACAATAAAATTTTAAAAAAAACACAATGCACACTGTACGCATAGAATTGTTAATTATCATTCCTATTCCGGGGGTTTTTCAAAGAGGTCAAAGCAGATGACTCTATGCACTGTCACCTCAGTAACAACCATACAAAAATAGACAAATACCCACCCCCCTCCTTTTTACTAACCACAATAGCAGTTTTTAGCACCGGGAGCTGTGCTGAATGCCCAGCGCTGCTCTCGACGCTCATAGGCTCCCTGCGCTAAAAACCACTATTGCGGTTTAGTAAAAGGGGACCATATTGTAAAATATAGACAGCAGATATAAATTCAGACACATTTTGATCACTAAATTTAAAATAAAATCATTTTTCCTACCTTGTCTGGTGATTTCATGAGTCTCTGGTTGCACTTTCTTCTTCTGACTGTGCATCCAATCTTTCTTTCAGCCTGTATGCTTCCTCTCCTCCACACCTCATTTCCTCCCCCTCTCTCCCTGACCTTTCTTTCTTTCTCTCTCTCTTCATGCCCCTCTTTTTTTCTGTTTCTCTTCTTTCCTTCTGTCTCCCTGCCTGCCCCCTTTCTTTCTTTCTCCCTGCCCTTCCCCAAGCCACTTCCACTGCTGCTGCCATTGGGGAAAAGGACCCAAACCGCTACCAATGGATAACAGGCCCCAAAGCCGACGCCGCCCTATGCTCTCCCTGCTTCGGGCCGACCAGCATTCCTCTCCCCGACGTCAATTCTGCCGTCGGAGAGGAAGTTCCGCCCAGCCAGGCAGCGATTGGCTGGCCCAAACTTCCTCTCCGACGGCAGAATTGACGTTGGGGAGAGGAATGCTGGTCGGCCCGATAGATTGCCAAGGCAAAGTGAGGCCTTGGCGATCGACCTATTGGGCACCCCTGACTTACACCAACTGAAACTAGTTGTGCACAATTTTCCAATTTGCCTCTGACCCACCCAGATCCCTCTCATGGAAATGCCCCCTTTGCAGTTGTGCATACACTTAGATGGTACCTATTTCGATTTGAATGTCTTGAGAAATGCATCCAAAAATCAGAAGGTGAAAACATCCATTTTCAAAACTGCTAGAAGTCTATCAACTATCTAGATGTCTTGGCCCTTAGGATGTCCAATTTTTTCATCCATTTTTGGAAAAAATGTCTAAGTTCAAAATGTCTAAAACCAAGCCATTTGGACATAGGCCATTTATACTGCACTGGCCACATAGACATGCCAACAGAGCAGAGAGGCACATTAGGGTGCACTGTTGTGAACTTCACATAAAGGGTGCCAGGTGTACATCTCATCAGAACCCCTAATGTATGGTAAGCCTTCCAGAACTCCCCCCAAACCTACTATACTCATCTGTCTATCCCCAAATAGCTTTTATTTTTGCAGAAGAAATTAAAAATTTAGTTGTTTGTTACTGAATTTATGTGAATTCTTAGACAGCATTTGAAGAGAAGAAACTGTTTAACTATGTTTGTTATTGTATTCTTGAGATTTATTAGCTATTTGAACAGAATAAATTGTTTAATTATGCACATTTTAAGATTTTAGTTTGTCTCTTATTTTATGTATGTTTTCATCGATGTATTGTAAACCATTAAGTTTTTTGTAAACGGTATAAAAAAGTTTTAAATAAATAAATATATGGTAGTATAGCAGGTTTTTAGTGGGTTTTGGTGGGCTCAAACTTTCCACCATAAATGTAGTGGGTAGGGTGGGATGGAGGCCTGGGTCACCCTCTTTATGATTCACTACACTGCCCACCAGGCTACTCAGGACAACCATACCAGCTGCAGCTGTTATAGAAACAGGTATGTACTGTTTCTTTCACATCTTTGGGGGATGGGAGGGAGTCATTGACCATAGGGGGAGTGTGGGAAGGTCATGGCGTAATCCCTCCACTGGTCATCTGGTCAGTTTGGGTACCTGTGTGGCATTTAAGACACTTTTAAAAAAGCTCTAGCTCGGGACATCTTGGAAAATGTTTATCACCACAAGAGGTCCAAGTGCTAAGCATGTCCAAATCCCACCTATAACACGCCTCCAACACTCTCCCTTGAACTTTGGATGCACTGCAAATAAAAAGTCCAGCAGGAAGTCGGTTTCAAAAATCACCATTTGGACGTTTTGGGGATTAAAATGTCCAAATTCAAGTTTATGCCTTTTTTTGGATGTCTATCCTATAAATGTGTGTGTAAGTGTATTTCTGCACCAGTCTGCCATTTCAGGCCCATTTCAGCACCTTTCACCTGTTACAATGCATTTTTGTGCTGAACATTGATTACTGAAATACAGGGCCGGATTTAGATGAAAAGAGGCCCTAGGCTATTCCACTTATGAGGCCCTTTCACCTCCCATTTTTAAGTTTGTAAATTACATGAGAGATAATAAAATACATCATTACTGTGATATATATCAATATGTTAAATGAAACATGTTGTTATTGGTACTAATCTTTTAAAAAAATGTGACACGGATCTTGAGGCCCTAGGTTGAAGCCTAGTTAGCCTATAGGAAAATCCGGCCCTGCTGAAATAGGCTCTGATTGCATAAAAAGTGCTTGCCGTTGGGCGCCTAGATTGGTATGCTAAGCCAATCTAGGTGCCTAACTTAATTTTTAATTGGTTCAGTCGGTGCTGTTAATTGAATAGTGCCTTTAAAAATCAATTGAACACCTTTTTTAAAATTTAATTTTCAGGTAGGAGCCTAATGCGGTAGGCAGCTACACCGAGGCACCTACCCATAAAGTAGGTGTGGTTAGTGGCAGAGTTTAAACATGGAAGGAGTTAGGTGCCGGTAGATACACCTACCTTAGGCACAGGTATTTTAGACCACAGAAACCCTGGCCTATATACTGGCACCTTAAAGATGCCTACTGGCACAATTCTGTAAATGGTGCCTAACTTTTAATGACATGTGGTAGATGCCATTTCCATAGGCACTTACCAATTTAGGCACCATTTATAAAATCAGACCCTTAGGCCCTGATTCTGCAAAACACATCTAAAGTTAGGCACCGTTTAGGTAGGCATCCTTTGTAGAATCGCGCTCAGCAGCATTCAGCACTGTTCAGATGCTTAACTTTTTAGGCGTCCTTTAGAGAATCAGGTTTTAGGTGAGATTTAGACGTCCAAACAATGTCCTTAATGTTATAATATTTTATTATTATTTTCAAATCTGTTTTTTATTGAGCTCATCGAAAAAAAACCCACACAGTAATTATACAAGACGAAGTGTAAACAAGCTCAAATTTTCATAGTACAAAACATTCCCCCCTCACCAAACCCCCCCTGCAAGGAGCCCCCCGCCCCCCAAACAATCCCACCCAACCCCCTCCCCCAGGTCTTCCGTCCAAATACAACAACAGCATAAGCAATGATACAGTACAAAATAAAACAGGCATGCCAACTGTAATATGAGAATGTAGAAAATCACAGATTTAACAGTTAAGCAAAGGGCTGCGAGCCAAGGGAGTCATCGTAGTCCAAAATAGTTCCCAGGTGCATTGGAAGATGCGTCCTGGGAAAGAAGAAAAGTCCGTCACATCTCTTCGTTCCCACATAAGGAGGGTAATCATCCTGCACCGCCAAACAGAATAGTCCGGCGCCTTGCCCTCAAGCCATTTCAGCAAGATGCATTTCAGGCCAATGAGGACAGTCCACTTGAGGAAAGCAGCAGTCCCCCTTTGTCGAGGGTAATAGTGGGGAACAGCTCCAAACAAAAACAAAGGAGAGCGTTTAATAATAATGGACCAAATACGCTCTACAAAAAGAAAGATAGCATCCCAAAAGGAGCGAACATTGGGGCAAGACCAGAATATATGTCCCAAACCCACTTCAGGGGCTTTGCATCTAAGGCAAGCAGCTAACTCACGAAACCCAGAAAGGTAAGCCCTCTTAGGAGAAATATACAAACGGAAGACCAACTTATAATGCTGCTCCTAAAAGGTGGTGTATTTGCGAAAGGCAGGCAATCTATGAACAGCCTTTAAAAGCACATCTTCAGGTAACTCTACAGCTAGGTCCTGAGCCCAGGAATCCCATAATTTAACATGGTCAAACAAGGGGGACTCATCCTTCAAATGGCGATGATGGAATTTCAGGGGAACAGGAAGTTGGGAACCAATGGAAAACGCCGTAAACAGCATCTCATGGTACGAAGCTGGGATTGTTCACTCTCGAGAAGAGAAGGCTGCGAGGGGATATGATAGAGACTTTCAAAATACTAAAAGGATTTGACAAAATAGAGCAAGAAACATCGTTATTCACATTGTCAAATGTGACTTGGACAAGGGGTCATGGACTGAAACTGAGGGGCATCAGGTCCAGGACAAATATCAGAAAGTAGAGAATGACACGGGGAAAAAATCTGTCCCCGTCACTGCACCGTCCCCAGCCTACCATCCTCTGCACCGCCCCGTCACCGCCATTCCCTTCACCGCCCCGTCACCGTCACCGCCATCCCTTTCACCGCCCCATCACCGCCACTGCCATCCCATTCACCGCCCCGTCACCGTCCCCGTCTAGCACCCATCTTCTTCCCTCCGTTCCCTCATAGTCTGGCATCTGTCTTCTTCCCTTCCAGCGTCTTCTCCCCACTCTGCCTTCCACATTTCCTTTCAGGGTCTATTCCTCTCTACCCTCTTTCAATGTCTGTTCTATTCCTTTCCACCATCACCCTTCCCTCCCTCCTTTACCATCCTTTACCTTTCTACCACCCTTCTTTCATATCTTCTATCAGTCCCCCCACCATCACTAGCAGTCTCTCTTCTCCCTTACCATGAGCAAATAGAACTTCTGAAAATTGTATTGCTGAGGCATTATTTCTAGTACGCCTTTTTTTCCAGATGGATAATGACATCAATTTTATAATTCTTACTGTCTGCTCTGATTTCATTCACAATTTGGTTTGTGTTTTGTACCTGAGGATTCCATGAGGCATTTAACCTTTTCCTGTCTCTTCTGTGATTTCAAGTTGATTCCTTCAATAATGGAGTCTCAAGGCAGTAGCAGTTTTCTATTTTGGGCTCTTTTGACATTGTTTAAGGGATTTCTTGTACATTTGGTGCTGGTCTTCTTTGATGAGGTCACTTCAGAATCTATTTCCAAGGAAGAGAAACTTTTTCCCTTTCACCCCCTCCTTCCTTGTGTGAGCCGGAACACGCGGTCCCCGCAAGCAAGTAATTTTATATCATTTTCATTCTATTCATTCATAGAAATTAAAGTCTAGATAATGCCAGTCACATAACAAAACATGATTTTACAAAAATAATTCCCTGCACAGTCAAGCCTGCAAGGATTACTAGATGTCTTTCAGCAGCTCCCCTCCCTCCCTCCCCCTTACCTTTGTGGCCAAGTCAAAATGATCTACCAACAATAAAATTTTAAAAACACAAAGCACGCTGTACGCAGAGAAAATGTTAATTATCATTTATATTCCGCGGGTTTTCAAAGAGGTCAAGGCAGATGACTTTATGCAATGTCACCTCAGTAACAACTATACAAAAATAGACAAATATTCCCCCTCCCTTTTTACTAAACTGCAATAGTGGTTTTTAGCGCAGGGAGCTGTCCTGAATGCCCCACGCTGCTCTCGACGCTCATAGGCTCCCTGCGCTAAAAACCGCTATTGCATTTTAGTAAAAGGGGGCCATAGTGCAAAATATAGACAGCAGATATAAATTCTCAAAACGGACACATTTTGATCACTAAGTTGAAAATAAAATCATTTTTCCTACCTTTTTGTCTGGTGATTTCATGAGTCTCTGGTCCTTCTTCTTTCTTCTCCTCCCCCCCCCTCTTTCTTTCTCTCTCCCCCTGGCCCCCCTCTTTATTTCTGCCTTTCTTTCTCTCTTCCCCTGGCCTCCCTCTTTATTTCTCTCTCCCCCTGGCCCTCCTCTTTCTTTCTGTCTTTCTTTCTCTCCCCCTTGACCTCCTCTTTATTCCTGCCTTTCTTTCTCTCTCCCTCTGGCCCCCCTCTTTATTTCTGTCTTTCTTTCTCTCTTCCCCTGGCCTCCCTCTTTATTTCTCTCTCCCCCTGGCCCTCCTCTTTCTTTCTGCCTTTCTTTCTCTCTCTCTTGACCCCCTCTTTATTTCTGCCTTTCTTTCTCTCTCCCCTTGGTCCCCCTCTTTCTTTCTGCCTTTCTTTCTCTCTCCCCCTGACCCCTCTTTATTTCTGCCTTTCTTTCTCTCTCCCCCTGGCCCCCCCTCTTTATTTTTTCCTTTCTTTCTCTCTCCCCCTAGCCCCCACAAAGCCATCGTGCCAATTTCTCCACTTCCACGATTCTTTCCCTACCCTCACCCCAAGCTAGCAGCCGATTTCTCCCTGCTCCTTCCCCGATGTCCTGATGTCCTGAACTTCATCGGGCAGCAGCAGCATTCACAATTCACTGCTGTTGCCCGCTTAAGGCCTTCCTCTCTGTCGGGTCCTGTCTTCATGAAAACAGGAAGTAGGCAGGACCCGGCAGAGAACACGGCCTGAAGCCGGCAACAGCAGCGAATTGTAAACGCTGCTGCTGCCCGAAGAAGGTAATGGAGCACTGAGGCAAACCGCTTCTCCCCCCTCCCAGCCGAACCCCCGCTGACCCTCCTATCTCCCCCCCCTGTGAACCTTTCCGACCCTCCCAGCGAGAGCAGCAAACCTCCTTCGCGGCTTTCTCCTCCCTCTGCCGCATCACTGATGATGTCATCAGTGATGCGGCAGAGGGAGGAGAAAGCCGACGCTACTGGAGGGAGGTTTGCTGCTTTCGCTGAGAGGGTCGGAAAGGTTCACTTGGGGGGGAGAGATAGGAGGGTCAGCGGGGGTTCGGCTTGGAGGGGGGAGAAGCGGTCTGCCTCGGTGCTCCAAGGCCTGGCGCCATTACCCTTTTCGCCCCCCCCGCCCCCCCCCCCCCCTTGGTACGCTACTGCTCTCCAGCTCTCCTTAGTTTGCCGGTTTTCTTTTTCGGCAACCGGCACGCGCGGCTGCTCAAAGTTCAATCTTTTGCTCTGCTGCAACTTCCTGTTTCCAGTTGGGTCAGAGCAGAAGATTGAATACTGAGCAGCCGCGCGTGCGCGGCTCTTTTGAAAGCGTTCCGGTCGCCGAAAAAGAAAGCCGGCAAACCAAGGTGAGGTAGAGAGAGGAAGCTGGTCAACCGATACAGACTAGATAAGTACCCCCAAATATTTCAATGTCGAGTCGGCCCAGCGAAGGGGGAGATCACCCCTCCACGTGGAATGGATCTCTGGGGAAGAAGGCAAAGTTTCTAGATTAAGCGAAAGACCAGAATAGAATCCAAACTCAGAAAGGAGGTCCAACGCCATCGGTAGAGAGGCTTCAGGCCTAGTTAAAATCAAAAACATATCATCTGCAAATGCTAAGGTCTTTAGCACCGCCCCACCAACTCGCAGGCTCCTCACCTCATCGAACCCCCGAAGAGTATAAAGCAGGGGCTCTAAAGAAAGAAGGAAAAGTAAGGGTGAAAGGGGACAGCCCTGCCGAGTACCCCGAAAGACAGAAAAGGAATCCATGTGAGTACCATTGACCAGAAGAGAGGCCCTCGGATTAGAGTAAAGAGAACGCACGGCATTAAGATAAAAAACCCTTAAACCAACATGTTCCAGAGTACGAAACAAAAAAAACCAATGGACACTGTCAAAGGCTTTAGAAGCATCCAGACTGACAAAGAAAGCTGGAATATGATGGGATTGGCAATGAGCCAGCGCAAAAAGGACCTTACGAACATTACAAATGGATTGACGTCCCCTGACAAACCCCACCTGATCCTCGTGGATGACCTTAGGAAGATGCGGAGCGAGGCAGTCAGCCAGCATGTGAGAGAAGAGCTTAAGATCCACATTGATCAAGGAGATAGGACAATAAGAACCATAAAAACACAAGAATTGCCGCTGCTGGGTCAGACCAGTGGTCTATCATGCCCAGCAGTCCGCTCACGCGGCAGCCCTCTGGTCAAAGATCATCGCCCTAACTGAGACTAGCCCTACCATATCTAGCGCACATCCATACTGAGAAAGAGTCTGAAGGTATGGTTACTTAAAAAGCTTTGCCTGTTAGTTAATTGGTTTTATTTGTTTATCTGCAACACCTATTTCAATTTTAATATTTTTAATTATCTAATAGGTTTGATTTTTACTACTGTTTTATTGTTACTTGAACTATTTGTTGTTGTTGTATGGGTTTTTATCTATAAAGCAAGATATCAATAAAATGAATAAATAGACTCTCTTGCTTTTGTGTGTAAAAAGGTGAATAAACTTGTTCCCTACTAATGTTCTGAGTATCACAGCCTCAGAGATTAACTTCTTTTGGAAAGTGTTAGTTCTTCAGGGTATCAATGCCTCAGTTTCATGAAAGAAGCAAGATATGCTATTAGCTAATCCTCAACACAAAAATAAATTTCCATTTTGCTTACACTTATCTTGTTACCAATCCAGGAGCAGGTTTAGAGGCAACTGGAGAAAATAAAGTTTCTACATAAGAACGTAAGAATAGCCATACTGGATTAGACCAATGGTCCATCTAGTGCAGTGTATCTCAAACTGTGTGCCAAAGCTCACTAGTGTGGCTCCTGAGATTTGAGGTGTGCCTCGGTACACTAGGGAGGAGGAGAGGCGCCACCAGCTGACTGCCTACAGGACTTGCCTCTCTTAGCAAGAAACACGTCCTGTAGGCAATCAGTGGGCATCAGCACCTAACATTCTCTCTGCCCCTCCCCCCCACACTAGCATCTCAGGGCCCGCCTGGAGGGCCTTCACACACACGCGGACATCGACATGATGATGTCACACATGCACATGATGTCATCATGGTGATATCCACGCACTTCCAGGTGCCTTGAGCCATGGACACTACCTTTAGTGTGCTGTGACTAAAGAAAGTTTGTGGGACATTGATCTAGTACAACCTGTTTCCACAATGGCCAGTCCAGGTAACAAATACCTGGCAGAAACCCAAGTAGCATCAACATTCCTTGCTACCAATTCCAGGGCATGCAGTGGAAGCAAAGGAAAACAACTGCTATTGTAACTATTAGCTAAATAAAAAATATTCAGGCAAAATATCATTGGTTCAGCAATATATTATCCCTATTATTTTTGTAATACTGAATGTTATACGAGTGTTACTATATGCTTTGTGTACTTTAAAAAAAAAAAATGCATTGTAACCATAATGATAGCAGAACCAAGAAAAAAATTACTTCTAATGTAGCAAAGCAGCATGCTGCTTCTGATCTATAGCACATCAGTACCTCACAATATAGAAGCTTTGAAGTTGTGTCCTTTCGATAGTATAGTAACTTTCATTTTCACTGCAGGATGCAATTGGCAAAGCAGAGTTTGAAATAAATATTCAAGTCACATACCAAGATACTTCACTGTGCTAGAAATTTATTCTTGCTTATGGCTTCCTATACTCTACATACAGGTTTCTCCTCTACTTTAACTGCACTTCAGTGTGCAGAAGTGACCAGCAGCTTTTTTCCATGGGTACCATATTATTTTTTAACCAGTTTTGAATATTGGTGTCTAATTTTTATATTTACAATAAGTATGCTTGTACATGCATCTCCAAGAGTCCTCAAATACTTGAGATGACTAAAGTTCTGCCTATAATACTGGAACATTCAGTACTCTATCAGAATAAAAGCAGCTATGGCCTTTCACTAACCCCTGCAACTTCTAGAACGGGATTCTCAAAACTTTGAGTTAAAAACCGATGGGCCGCTGTCGCAGCCATTATTGTAGCAATTTTTAAAAAAGCAAGTCATTCTCCCTAAAACATGCTTGCAAATGAGGTTGGCGGAGAGTAGCGAAGGTCCGCTAAATTTGCATGTGCCCATTGCTAGTAACAGCAATCGGCACATGAGCAGAACACACACACACAAAACCCCCCAAAGATCGGCAGGAAAGATGCCCACTCCCTCCCTCTGCCAAGCAATGCCCCCCCCTCCGCCGACACCCCCTTGAAGCAGAATAGATGCCCACTCTCTCCTGCTGTGTTGCACCATTTGTTGGTTGGGGGAAATATCCCTGCCATGATCAGTTGAGCTGGCTGCGGCACAGGACCCCTGACACACACTCCTGAAATTGGCACTCCCTCCTGCTGATACCCCCCCCCCAAACCCCACAATCCAAGATTGGCAGGAGGGATTCCCATTCCTTCCTGCAGCTGGCCCCTTCAATCCCCCAACTCCCGCCCTTGGTGGACTGGCAGAAGGGATGCCCACTCCCAACTGCCGTTAAATCTTTTGATCCCCTGACATGCCCCCATTGACATTTCAGGCATCTGTTGCGGCCCAAGGCCACTTTCAGGTGAAACCATGCCCACACCCGACCTTGGGCGATGTTAAATATACCTGTCTCCCTAGACCTTAAACAAACGCCTACAGTGTAGGAGTCGTGCCTCGGGGAGTTTTTTTCTAAAAAGTGAATCCCAATTGGCTGCCAGATGGTGGCAAGACGGCTACTGCTGCTTACAATCGGGATGCCCATTCTTAGAATCAACCCCGGAGCCAGCAAAAAAAAAAAAACATAACATGGCTTCATAAAAGGGGGATCAAGTCCAGTGAGACAGCACAGTTACTTACCATAACAAGTGTTATACAGGGACAGCAGGCAGATATTCTCACATATGGGTGATGCCATCCAAGCAGTGGCGTACCAAGGGGGGGGCGGGAGGGGCGGTCCGCCCCGGGTACCAAGCCCTGAGGGGGTGCTCCCGGTCCGGTCCAGTTTCCCCCCCCTGCGCCGGGTGTCGCGTCTGGAAACAGCCTGCAGCAAGATCGCGATGCCAGAGATCTTTGCCTGCTTCGACTGTTTCCTCCGCCACGGTCCTGCCCCTCCTCTGATGTCAGAGGAGGGGCGGGACCGCGGCGGAGGAAACAGCCGAAGCAGGCAAAGATCTCTGGCATCGCGCGATCTTGTTGCAGGCTGTTTCCCCAGGGCAGTAGCGTACCAAGGGGGGCGAGGGGGAGGTCCATCCCGGGTGCCGCCTTAGGGGGGGGGTGCACAGCTGGCCCGGTCCCTATCGCGCTCCTACCCTCCCAGCGAAAGCAGCATCGGCGCCATTATCGAAAAAGGTAATGGCGCCAGGCCTTGGAGCACCAAGGCAGACCGCTTCTCCCCCCTCCCAGCCGAAACCCCGCTGACCATCCTATCTCTCCTCCCCCAAGTGAACCTTTCCGACCCTCCCAGCGAAAGCAGCAAACCTCCCTCCAGTAGCGTCGGCTTTATCCTCCCTCTGCCGCATCACTGATGACGTCATCAGTAACGCGGCAGAGGGAGGAGAAAGCCGCGAAGGAGGTTTGCTGCTCTCGCTGGGAAGGTCGGAAAGGTTCACGGGGGGGGGAGATAGGAGGGTCAGCGGGGGTTCGGCTGGGAGGGGGGAGAAGCGGACTGCCTCGGTGCTCCATTACCTTCTTCGGGCAGCAGCAGCGTTTACAATTCGCTGCTGTTGCCGGCTTCAGGCCTTGTTCTCTGCCTGGTCCTGCCTACTTCCAGTTTTCATGAAGACAGGACCCGACAGAGAGGAAGGCCTGAAGCGGGCAACAGCAGTGAATTGTGAATGCTGCTGCTGCCCGATGAAGTTCAGGACATCAGGACATCGGGGAAGGAGCAGGAAGAAATCGGCTGCTGGCTTTGTGCGGGCTAGGGGGAGAGAGAAAGAAAGGAAAAAATAAAGAGGGGGGGGGGCCAGGGGGAGAGAGAAAGAAAGGCAGAAAGAAAGAGGGGGACCAAGGGGAGAGAAAGAAAGGCAGAAATAAAGAGGGGGTCAAGGGGGAGAGAAAGAAAGGCAGAAAGAAAGAGGAGGGCCAGGGGGAGAGAGAAAGAAAGGCAGAAAGAAAGAGGGGGACCAAGGGGAGAGAAAGAAAGGCAGAAATAAAGAGGGGGGCCAGGAGGAGAGAGAAAGAAAGGCAGAAATAAAGAGGGGAGCCAGGGGGAGAGAGAAAGAAGAAGGACCAGAGACTCATGAAATCACCAGACAAAAAAGTAGGAAAAATGATTTTATTTTCAACTTAGTGATCAAAATGTGTCCGTTTTGAAAATTTATATCTGCTGTCTATATTTTGCACTATGGCCCCCTTTTACTAAACCGCAATAGAGTTTTTTAGCGCAGGGAGCCTATGAGCGTCGAGAGCAGCGTGGGGCATTCAGCGCAGCTCCCTACGCTAAAAACCGCTATCGCAGTTTAGTAAAAAGGGAGGGGGAATATTTGTCTATTTTTGTATAGTTGTTACTGAGGTGACATTGCATAAAGTCATCTGCCTTGACCTCTTTGAAAACCCGCGGAATATAAATGATAATTAACATTTTCTCTGCGTACAGCGTGCTTTGTGTTTTTAAAATTTTATTGTTGGTAGATCATTTTGACTTGGCCACAAAGGTAAGGGGGAGGGAGGGGAACTGCTGAAAGACATCTAGTAATCCTTGTAGGCTTGACTGCAGGGAATTATTTTTGTAAAATCATGTTTTGTTATGTGACTGGCATTATCTAGACTTTAATTTCTATGAATGAATAGAATGAAAATGATATAAAATTACTTGCTTGTTTTTATGTGCGTGAAGGAAAGTGGAGAGCGAGTGGGCTGAGGATGCTGAAGGGAAATGGGGAAGAGAGTGGGGAGAAGACGCTGATTTATAAATTGACAATTGTACAGAATATTGTTTCTTTTTATACTTTAATATAAACAATTCAAGGCTTGTGTGGATGGAATCAGGTGGTTTGCGGGGATGGGGACCGAGCTTACGGGGATTAGTCCAATAAAATGGTATTTTTTTATTTCTCATTATTTGTTTTATTTTTATTTGTTAATTTATAAAGTGGTGATTGTTATGTATCAGGTTTTTCAAATTTACATCTACTGTCTTTATATTTTGCACTGTATTAGAGGTAACACGAAGGGAACTTAGATGTATGTATACGAATGCTAGAAGCCTAGGTAACAAAATGGGGGAACTAGAGACAATAGCGAGACATGACATATTGGATATCATTTGCATAACAGAAACATGGTGGAATGAAGAAAACAAATGGGACACAGTACTTCAGGGATACAAACTGTATAGAAGAGATCGAGTAGGGCAGAAAGGTGGAGGTATTGCTCTATATGTTAAGGAGGGAATAGATTCTGTTGAAATGGTTACAACAGAAATGAAAGAGAAGCTTGAGTCACTCTGGATCAAAATTCCTGGTCAATATGGCGCAGATACGAAAATTGGCCTTTACTATCGTCCTCCAGGACAGGCGGAGGAAACTGACTCAGAAATGATGGAGGAAATCAAACAAGAATGCAAGACGGGCAATGTAATTATATTGGGAGACTTCAATTTCCCAGGGATAGACTGGAAACTAACAACCTCCAACTGCGACAAGGAGGCCAAGTTCCTGGAGGTGCTAGGGGATTGCTTCCTGGAACAAATGGTAAAAGAGCCGACAAGAGGCAACGCCACCTTGGACTTGGTCCTTAATGGCCTCACGGGACCGATAACAGAAGTGGAAGTCGTGGTTCCACTGGGAACGAGTGATCACAATGTAATCAACTTTAAACTTGACATCGGGAAAGGGAAACATGCCAAAACCTTAACCACCACCTTAAACTTTAAAAAGGGTAAATACGATCGCATGAGGGCCATGGTAGAAAAACGACTAGAGAAGATGGTGGACAAACTTGAAACGGTAGATCAGGCATGGTCCCTACTGAAAAATACTATCACAGAAGCACAAGATCTCTACATTCCGAGGATTTCCAAAGATCAGAGAACAAAGAGCAAAAGAGAACCGGCATGGCTTACCATACAGGTGAAGGAAGCCATAAAAGAAAAGAAGGACTCTTTCAAAAAATGGAAATGCATAAAGACAACCGAAGCCTGGAACAAACATAAAGATGATCAGAAGAAATGTCACAAGGCGGTGAGGGATGCCAAACAGGATTATGAGGAAAAAATAGCCCAGGAGGCCAAAAACTTCAAGCCCTTCTTTAGATACGTGAAAGGGAAAAAACCTGCAAAAGAGGCAGTGGGACCCCTGGACGACCAGGGAAGAAAAGGGTACATCAAGGAAGATAAACAAATCGCAGACAAACTAAATTCCTTCTTTGCGTCTGTCTTTACGAAGGAAGACACCTCAACAATACCTGAAGCGGAGAAAGTGTTTCCAGGAGAAATAGAAGACAGCCTCACCACAGTTGAAGTGGACTTAGACCAGATATACTATCAGATCGACAAACTTAAAAGTGACAAATCCCCTGGACCGGATGGAATTCACCCGAGAGTCTTAAAGGAATTGAAGGTTGAAATCGGAGAGTTATTGCAAAAACTTGCAAACCTGACAATCAGAACTGGACAGATACCGGACGACTGGAGGATAGCGAACGTCACGCCAATTTTCAAAAAAGGATCGAGAGGGGAACCGGGCAACTAAAGGCCTGTGAGTCTTACGTCGGTCCCCGGCAAGATGGTTGAAGCACTGATCAAGGATAGCATAGTCCGGCACTTGGACGCACACGACTTGATGAAACCCAGTCAACATGGATTCAGGAAAGGGAAATCGTGTTTGACGAATTTACTCCAATTTTTTGAGACCGTGAACGAGCAAATTGATAGTGGGAAGCCTGTGGACATAATATACTTGGACTTCCAGAAAGCGTTCGACAAAGTTCCACACGAAAGACTTCTCAGGAAACTACAAAGCCATGGCATAGAGGGAGATATACAAAGATGGATAGGCAAATGGCTGGAAAACCGAAAGCAGAGAGTGGGCATAAATGGGAAGTTCTCCGACTGGGAGAAAGTGACTAGTGGAGTACCCCAGGGCTCGGTACTTGGGCCGATCCTTTTTAATATTTATATCAATGACCTGGAGGAAGGAACATCCAGTGAGATCATCAAGTTTGCAGACGATACAAAACTATGCCGGGCGATCAGATCGCAGGAGGATAGAGAGAAACTCCAGAGCGACTTGTGTCGGTTAGAAACATGGGCGGAGAAATGGCAGATGAAGTTCAATGTGGAGAAATGCAAGGTAATGCATTTAGGAAATAAGAATAAGGAATACGAGTATACAATGTCAGGTGCAACTCTGGGGAAGAGTGAACAAGAAAAGGACCTGGGTGTACTGATAGATAGGACCCTGAAGCCGTCGGCACAATGCGCGGCAGCGGCAAAGAAGGCAAATAGAATGTTGGGCATGATAAAGAAAGGAATCTCGAGTAGATCGGAGAAAGTTATAATGCCGCTTTATAGGGCAATGGTCAGACCACACTTGGAATACTGCGTCCAACATTGGTCTCCCTACCTAAAGAAGGATATAAAACTGCTGGAGAGGGTGCAGAGACGAGCGACAAAACTGGTGAAGGGTATGGAGAGACTGGAATATGAGGATAGACTTATAACACTAGGATTGTTCTCCCTTGAGAAAAGGAGACTGCGTGGGGATATGATCGAGACCTTCAAAATACTGAAAGGAATCGACAAAATAGAGCAGAGAAGATTATTTACACTGTCCAATTTGACACGGACTAGAGGACATGTAATGAAGCTAAGGGGGGGCAAGTTCAGGACTAATATCAGGAAGTTCTGCTTCACTCAGAGGGTGGTTGACGCCTGGAATGCCCTCCCAGAGGAGATTATTGCGGAATCGACCGTCCTAGGCTTCAAGAGCAAACTAGATGCATATCTCCTTAAGAGAGGCATATAAAGATATGGTGGACTATAAATTACGCCAGGTGTACACCTGGCAGGGCCTCCGCGTGTGCGGATCGCCGGACTTGATGGACCGAAGGTCTGATCCGGAGATGGCAGTTCTTATGTTCTTATGTGTTACTGTTTTTTGTGGTGTTGCATTGTATCCAGGGTCTGGTTTCTTGGCGGATCAGTTTAACTTTTGTCTACATATTTCTATTTTTAGTTTGTGATTATTCCATTTTGGGCGAGGGTGTATCTCTGTTCTGTGTGTTCTGAAAAAGACATAGTTTTCAGTTGGCATTGACTACAGGACCAATTGACTGTGCGGGATCTGGCTTGTTTAGTTTTACAATGTATGTGTTGGTGTTCTAGTGCTCACTGCAATGTTTAAGATGCAGCCTTTTCCTAGGTACACTCTTGTGGTGCGATATGTAGATTGGTACTAAAAATCATATTTTTCATATAGATGGGGGGGGGGTGTCAAAAAATGATGGGCCCCGGGTGCCACATACCCTAGGTACGCCACTGCATCCAAGGAGCCTGGTATGGACAGTCTAACATGTGAACTGTCACTATAAGTTTGAAAAATTTTGTGAGTACCTTCCAGCTCGCTGAGGCACGAGACTCCCCATTTCCGTAAGCAAGCTAAGAAGCCAACCAGGGAAGGTGGGTGGGGATTTGAGAATATCTGTCTGCTGTCCCCAGATAACACCAGTTAACGGTAAGTAACTGTGCTTTATCCTAGAACAAGCAGGCAGCATATTCTCACATATGGGACTGCCTAGCTTACTGAAATGGGATGGAGGGAAAGTTGGTCAATTAAGAGAATAAATTTTGTAAAACTGCTTGGCTGAAGTGAGCATCATGCCTGGAAAAAGATTCCAGACAGTAGTGAGAGGTGAAGATATGCACTGAGGACCAAGTAGCTGCTGTGCAGATTTCATCAATGGGAGTGGAGCACAAAAATGCAACTGAAGCTGCCATAGCTCAATCTTTATGTGCTATGACATGGCTCTCTAGCTGCAGCCCAGCCTGAGCATAGCAAAGAGAAATACAAGCCGCCAACCATGTGGAAATAGTTCTCTTACTTATAGGCTTGCCCAGTCTGTTTGGGTCAAAGGCAGTTCAGCAAAGGCTTGTTTGCAATCTAAGGTATGAAGAGCTGCCTCACCAGGGTATGAATAAGGTTTTGGAAAGAAAACTGGTAACACAATAGACTGGTTGAGATGAAACTCCAAGACCACTTTTGGTAGGAATTTTGGATGAATGCAGAGAAAGCACAGTTACTTACCATAACAGGTGTTATCCAGGGACAGCAGGCAGATATTCTCACTGATGGGAGACGGCACCGATGGAGCCCCAGTACAGACACTTTAGAGCAGGGGTGTCATAGTCCCTCCTCGAGAGCCGCAATCCAGTCGGGTTTTCAGGATTTCCCCAATGAATATGCATAAGATTTATTTGCATGTACTGCTTTCATTGTATGCTAATAGATCTCATGCATATTCATTGGGGAAATCCTGAAAACCCAACTGGATTGCAGCTTCGAGGAGGGACTTTGACACTCCTGCTCTAAAGGGTGAACTGCTCTTGCTGTTAATAATGGAACCCACATAAGATTGGGGCATACTGTACCTAGTGTCCGGTACAGACACTTTAGAGTGAATTGCACTCTAAGAACTTAGAAAGTTCTGGCTAGCCCGCACCGCACATGCGCGAGTGCCTTCCCGCCCGACGTAGGCATGTGGTCCCTCAGTTAAGATAAGCCAGCTAAAAAGCCAACCCGGGGAGGAGGGTAGGTTGTGAGAATATCTGCCTGCTGTCCCTGGATAACACCTATTATGATAAGTAACTGTGCTTTATCCCAGGACAAGCAGGCAGCATATTCTCACTAATGGGTGACCTCCAAGCTAACAGAATGGGATAAGAACATAAGAACATAAGCAATGCCTCTGCTGGGTCAGACCTGAGGTCCATCATGCCCAGCAGTCCGCTCACGCGGCGGCCCAACAGGTCCAGGACCTGTGCAGTAATCCTCTATTTATACCCCTCTATCCCCTTTTCCAGCAGGAAATTGTCCAATCCTTTCTTAAACCCCTGTACTGTACCCTGCCCTATTACTCCCTCTGGAAGCGCATTCCAGGTGTCCACCACTCGTTGGGTAAAGAAGAACTTCCTAGCATTCGTTTTAAATCTGTCCCTTTTCAACTTTTCCAAGTGTCCTCTTGTTCTTTTATTTTTCGAAAGTTTGAAGAATCTGTCCTTCTCTACTCTCTCTATGCCCTTCATGATCTTATAAGTCTCTATCATATCCCCTCTAAGTCTCCTCTTCTCCAGGGAAAAGAGACCCAGTTTCTCCAATCTCTCAGCGTATGAGAGGTTTTCCATCCCTTTTATCAAGCGTGTCGCTCTCCTCTGAACCTTCTCGAGTAACGCCATATCCTTCCTAAGGTACGGAGACCAATATTGGACGCAGTATTCCAGATGCGGGCGCACCATCGCCCGATACAATGGCAGGATAACTTCTTTTGTCCTTGTTGTAATACCCTTCTTGATTATGCCTAGCATTCTATTTGCTTTTTTAGCGGCTGTTGCGCACTGTGCCGTCGGCTTCATTGTCATGTCCACCATTACCCCCAAGTCCCTTTCTTGGTTGCTCTCATTCAATAATATCCCTCCCATCGTATAGTTGTACCTCGGGTTTCTGTTTCCAACATGCAATACTTTACATTTCTCAACGTTGAACTTCATCTGCCATCTCGCCGCCCATTCCCCCAATTTGTTCAAGTCTCTTTGCAATTCTTCGCATTCCTCTTTAGTCCCAGCTCCACTAAATAGTTTTGTATCGTCCGCAAATTTTATTATCTCACACTTCGTGCCTGTTTCTAGATCACTTATGAATATATTAAATAGCAGCGGCCCGAGCACTGAGCCCTGCGGAACACCACTCGTGACCCCCATCCAGTCTGAGTAGTGGCCCTTCACCCCTACCCTCTGTTTCCTACCCGCCAACCAGTTTCTGATCCATCTATGTACGTCTCTGTCCACTCCATGGTTCTTCAGTTTCCGGAGTAGACGTTCGTGAGGCACCTTGTCAAAGGCTTTTTGGAAATCAAGGTATATGATGTCTATGGGGTCTCCTCTGTCCATCCGTTTGTTAATTCCTTCAAAGAAGTGCAATAAGTTCGTTAGGCACGATCTCCCCCTGCAGAAACCATGTTGGGTTGTTTTCAAAAGTTCGTTTCTTTCCAGATGTTCATCGATGTGTTCTTTAATCAGTGCTTCCGCCAGTTTCCCCGGAACCGAGGTCAAACTCACTGGTCTGTAGTTTCCCGGGTCACCTCTTGATCCCTTTTTAAAGATGGGCGTGACATTGGCTATCTTCCAATCCTCCGGGATCATGCCTGTTTTCAAGGATAGGTTGCAAATTTGCTGCAGTAGTTCCGCTATCTCCTCCTTTAATTCCTTCAGAACCCTGGGATGGATTCCGTCCGGACCCGGGGATTTGTCAGTTTTAAGTTTTTCTATCTGCCTGTGTACATCATCAAGGCTCACTTCCATGGATGTTAATTTTTCTGCTTGATTTCCATTGAAGATTTGTTCAGGTTCCGGTATGTTGGTTGTGTCTTCGTTTGTAAATACAGACGAGAAGAACATGTTGAGTCTTTCTGCGACTTCTTTCTCCTCCTTCACCGCTCCCTTCCTGTCTCCTTCGTCCAGCGGTCCCACCTCCTCCCTAGCTGGCTGTTTCCCTTTAACATATCTGAAGAACGGTTTGAAATTTCGTGCCTCCCTGGCTAGCCTCTCTTCATACTCTCTTTTGGCTTTTCGAACCACACGGTGACATTCTTTTTGATACTTTCTGTGCTCCTTCTGGTTCCCTTCAGTTTTGTCCTTTTTCCATTCCCTGAATGAATTTTTCTTATTGCCTATCGCTTCCTTCACTATTTTAGTCATCCATACTGGGTCTTTTGTTCGACCCTTTTTACACCCCTTTCTGAATCTGGGGATGTGCAGATTTTGTGCCTCGCTCACAATTTTGTCTTTGAAAAAAGACCAGGCATGTTCTACTGTTTGCCATTTTTTGGAAGTGTTCCTAAGTTTCTTCCTTACCATTTCCCTCATTGCTTCATAGTTTCCTTTCCTGAAGTTGAAAGATGTCGCTATGGTTCTCTTTCCGTTCGGTATGCCTACTTCAACCTTGAACTTGATCATATTATGATCACTGTTTCCCAACGGTCCCACTACTTCCACTTCCTTTGCAGGTCCCCTGAGTCCATGTAGGATTAAATCCAGAGTGGCATTTCCTCTCGTCGGTTCTCTAACAAGCTGCTCCATGAAGCAATCTTGTATAGCCTCCAGGAATTCTGTCTCCCTAGCGCATCTTGAGCTTCCAAGACTCCAGTCTATCCCAGGATAGTTGAAGTCTCCCATAACAACTGTGTAACCGCTTTTGCATTCTCGCTTCATCTCGGCATCCATTTCTTTATCGCTATCTCCGGTTTGCCCGGGTGGACGATAGTATAGGCCCATCTTTATTTCATGCCCTTTCCTACCCGGTATTTTAACCCATAGCGATTCCAGTTTGTTGATCATCTCCGCTGTGTCCATTCTTGTCGATTGTATGCTTTCTTTTACGTATAGGGCTATTCCTCCTCCTTTCTGACCTGACCTATCCCGGCGATAGAGCTTGTAACCCGGCAGTGCTGTATCCCATTTGTTTTCCTCATTCCACCACGTTTCAGAGATTCCAATGATGTCTATGTCCTCTGCATTGGCCATGGCTTCTAGCTCCCCCATTTTGTTTCTTAAACTCCTTGCATTAGTATATATGCAGTTTAGATCCTGGCATTTTGTTGTCTTCATTTCTTTTCCCTGTGCTTCAGTCTTTGGTGTCTTCTCTTTTGCTACAATCTTTCTAACCTCCTCTTCTGGGTTAGTTGACTCCTGTAATTTGTCTCTTGTTTCTTCCCTGCCTTTTTTCCCCTCAGTATCTTCACGGGATACCTTCTTCCGAATCATCGACGCTAGGTCGACTGTCGGCTTTCCCCTTTCTCTTAGTTTAAAGCCTGTTCTATTCCTCTCTTGACATTGTTTGCTAGAAGTCTTGTTCCCGCCGCGCTCAGGTGCAGTCCATCTCTCCTGTAGAGCTTGCTCTTGCCCCAGAACGTTGTCCAGTTTCTCACGAAGAGGAATCCTTCTTCCTCACACCATCTCCTCATCCACGCATTTATTGATTGTAGTTCTTCCTGCCTTTTCACATCTGCCCTCGGTACCGGTAGGATCTCTGAGAATACTATCTTCTGGGCCCTCATCTTCAGCTTCCTTCCCAGAATCTTGAACTGTTCTATCAGCGTGCCTCTTCTGTAGTCTCTCCTGCTGACATCATTCGTCCCAATGTGGATCATTACTGCGGTCTCTTCCGTCTCCGCTCCATCCAGGATCATCCCAATTTTGTCCACGATGTCCTTGGTTCTCGCTCCTGGGAGGCAGGTCACCAGTCGATCCTCTCTCCCTCCTGCTATGTGGCTGTCCACCTGCCTCAGTATCGAGTCTCCCACCAGGATCGTTGACTTTCCCTTCTTCAATTTTCGTTTCGGTCTCAGGTCAATGTCCTCAGCGTGCTTCACTCTCTCTTCTTCTGGGCATCGACTAGCCAATTCTTCCCCCTCATGCGGTATTCTTCTATGGGTGACTTCTATGAGGTCACCTGCTTCTTGCTCCCCCTTCCAAGTTGGTGTTGGTGTAACTTCATCTCTCCTCTGGAGTTCGTTCTCTTCCACCCTCCTCCTGTATGCTTCCTCAATGAATTCCTCGAGTTCCCTGACTTCCTTCTCGATGTGTCTCTCACTCTTGAAGTCTTCAAACACCCTGGTAGGGTCCTCTGTGGTGTACATTTCTTCTAGCTCCTGTATCTTGTCCTCAAGTCGCTTGACTTCTTTCCTCAAGCTTTCCAGCTTCTGACACCGACTGCATACGTATGACTGTCTCCCCGAGGGGAGGTAGTCATACATATGACAGTCCGTGCAGAACACTGGAAAGCTCATCTTCTGGTTACCTTCTGCTTCCATCGGGGTTACTACTTTAAGAAAACAGTTAAGTTTACGTGTTCCTTCTGTGCCTGCTGCCTTTGCACAACCTTGCCTAACTTTTGCTTGTGTGTGGTTGTTCCTTCTATATCTGCTTTTTGCCTTGATGCCTTCTTGTGTGTGCTGTCCTTTCTCTTCCTTACCTTACTGCTGCTTGAATATGTTAGTCCCTTCTGCTCCTGCTTATTCTTACCTTCTGTGCTTGCCGCTTCTTTACCTTTCAGTCCTTCCCTATGCTCTTGGGTGTAGTGACTTGGCCCTTCTTGAGGCCCTTCGCAAAGGCGCTCTCGCTAAGGCGAGCGCCTTTGCCGCTCGCCTTCGCCGCGCGCCTAACGGCTGTGCGCCGTTGGCTCCACCCCCTTTTATGAGGGAGTTTGGTTTCTGACTCTCCGACGCGGTGGGGATGGGCGGAGCTAACTCTCGCCCTGCCCCTAGCCTCCTGCTCTTCTCTGTCTCCCTCCTCTGCCTTAAAACAGCTTTAAAACTGCTTTTCTCCCTTTCTCCTGCTGACTCTCTTGCTTTCCTCTTTGCTTCTGCTGCTCCTCCTGCCTGATGCTATTGCACCGCGTTCGCCCTTGGCTCCGCCCCCTTTTATGAGGGAGTTTGGTTTCTGACTCTCCGACGCGGTGGGGGTGGGCGGAGCTAACTCTCGCCCTGCCCCTAGCCTCCTGCTCTTCTCTGTCTCCCTCCTCTGCCTTAAAACAGCTTTAAAACTGCTTTTCTCCCTTTCTCCTGCTGACTCTCTTGCTTTCCTCTTTGCTTCTGCTGCTCCTCCTGCCTGATGCTATTGCACCGCGTTCGCCCTTGGCTCCGCCCCCTTTTATGAGGGAGTTTGGTTTGGTGGGAGAGTTGGCCACTAGGAAAAAAAATTTTGTAATACAGACTGGCCAAAGTGCCCATCCTGCCTGGAGAAGGACTCCAGACAGTAATGAGAAGTGAAGGTATGAACTGAGGACCAGGTGGCAGCTTTACAGATTTCCTCAATAGGAGTAGATCTGAGGAAAGCCATAGAAGCTGCCATAGCTCTAACTTTATGGGCTGTGACATGGCTCTCCAGTGTCGGTCTGGTCTGAGCATAACAGAACGAGATGCAGGCAAATAGCCAGTTGGAAATTGTTCTCTTGGAAACAGGATGCCCCAACTTGTTTGGATCAAAAGAGATGAAGAGTTGGGGAGACGCTCTGTGGGGCTATGTGTGATCAAGGTAATAAGCCAAAGCTCATTTACAGTCCAAAGTATGCAAGGCTGCTTCTCCAGGAAGAGAATGAGGCCTAGGAAAAAATATTGGTAAAACAATCGATTGACTGAGATGAAAGTCAGAAACAACTTTTGGAAGAAACTTCGGATGTGGACGCAGAACCACTTTATCATGATGAAAAACTGTGAAAGGTGGATCTGCTACTAGTGCCTCTGCTACTAGTGCCTGGCAGAGGTGAGAGCAATAAGGAAGACCACTTTCCAGGTAAGAAACTTGAGATGAGCTGTGGCCATTGGTTCAAATGGTGGCTTCATCAAATAGGAAAGAACCACATTAAGGTCCCAGACGACAGGTGGAGGCTTGAGAGGTGGTTTCACATTGAAAAGCCCCTTCATGAATCTGGAGACCAAAGGATGAGCAGTAAAAGGTTTTCCCTGTACTGGTTCATGATAAGCAGTAATAGCACTGAGATGGACTCTAATGGATGTAGATTTAAGTCTAGAGTCAGACAGAGAAAGGAGATAATCCAACACCAATTCCACTGCCAAGGAAGTTGGATCATGATGATGAAGAAAACACTAGGAAGAAAACCGAGTCCACTTTTGTTAGTAACATTGCTGTATGGCCGGTTTCCTGGAGGCATCAAAAATCTGACAGACAAGCTGAGAGAGGATAAATTGAGAGGAACTCAGCCCAAGACAAACCAAGCTGTCAGGTGTAGAGACTGCAGGATGGGATGTAGAAGCGATTCCTGATTCTGAGTAAGCAGAATAGGAAATATTGGCAGAAGTATGGGTTCCCTGGAACTGAGTTGAAGTAGAAGGGAGAACCAATGTTGTCTGAGCCACCGTGGAGCAAAGAGAATCACGGTGGCTGCTTCTCTCTTGAGCTTGAACAGAGTTCTCAACATGAGAGGAAGTGGAGGGAAGGCATATAGAAACCGACCAATCCAATCCAGAAGAAAAGCATTCACTGCCAGACGGAGAGGAGAATAAAGTCTGGGGCAACTGGTGATTGTGAGGGGCTGCAAATAAGTCCACCTATGGAGTGCCCCATTGAGCAAATACAGACTGGAGAGTTACAGAGTCGAGAGTACATTCATGAGGTTGAAGAATTCTGCTGAGGTTGTCTACTAGTGAAACCTTCTCTCCTTGAATGTAGACAGCCATCAAGAACAGATTGCGAGCTGTTGCCCAAGTCCAAATTTTCTGGGCCTCCTGACACAACAGGAGAGAACCCGTGCCTCCTTGCTTGTTTACATTATATTACATTAGAAATTTCTATTCCGCCATTACCTTGCGGTTCAAGACGGATTACAAAAGAGTTATAAACGGGGGGTTACAATGGAAGATCATTGGAGATTTCTGGAGGATGTAAGGATTAGGATAGGTAAAATCTGTGAAATAGAGAGTAGGTGGGAGGAAGGGAGGTAACTGATGTTAAGACTGTTTCAGGGATTTCTTGAAGAGTATAATTTTTATTTCTTTTCTGAACATCTTGTAGTCTGGAGTGGTTATCAGTAGGTTGGAGATTTGGTTATCTAATTTTGCTGCTTGAGTGGCTAGTAGGCCATCATATAGTTATGTATTACATTGCTACTTGATTGTCCGTGCAAAGGAGGAGAACTTGAAGACGTTGAAACGCCTTTAGGGCATAAAATATCGCTCTGAGTTCCAGGAAATTGATGTGAAATTTTCGCTCCCTGGCAGTCCAAAGACCCTGAGTCTGCAGATCGTCTATGTGTGCCCCCCATACATAAGGAGACGCGTCCGTCATGCTGATTTCGTGATGAGGAGGCAAGTGAAAAAGAAGACCTCTGGAAAGATTAGAGGAGGTCAACAACCATTGAAGCGACTGCAGAAGAGACGATGTCACAGATATGTGCTGTGAAAAATGATCTGTCACCTGAGACCACTGAGAAGCCAGAGTCCACTGAGGAGTACGCAGAAGGAGTCTTGACAATGGCGTGATATGAACTGTGGAAGTCATGTGGCCTTGAAGAACCATCATGTGTCTGGCAGAGATGGTTTGAAGTGGAAGCACTTGCTGACAGAGACGTATGAAAATCTGAAGACGATCCAGTAGGAGGAACGCTCTCATGAGAGTGGTGTCCAGGATTGCCCCAATGAACTGAAGATGCTGAGTCGGAATGAAATGTGATTTGGGGAAGTTGACTTCGAATCTCAGAAGCTGAAGAAAAGAAATGATCTGAGATGTTGCTTGGACTACTTCCTGAGATGAAGGAGCCTTGATCAACCAGACATCCAGGTAAGGAAAGCCTTGGAGGCCGTGTGAACGGAGGGATGTGGCCATTACAATCAGACACTTCATGAAAACTCTGGTAGAAGATGCCAGACCGAAGGGGAGTACCTTTTATTGGTAATGACAACGATTGATCTGAAACCTGAGGTATTTCCTGGAAGCTGGATGAATAGGTATACGTAGGAAGCTGAGATCTAGGGAGCATAGCCAGTCATTCTGATTGAGGAGAGGATAAAGAAGTGCAAGAGACAACATCCTGAACTTCTCCTTCACCAGAAATTTGTTGAGATCTCTGAGATCCAAGATGGGTCTCAGTCCTCCAGTCTTCTTGGGAACCAAGAAGTAACGGGAGTAGAATCCCTGGCCCCGCTGATCGAGAGGAACTTCCTCAATGGCATTCAGCAGAAGGGAATGCACCTCCTGCAGAAGAAGGGAGGACTGTGCAGGGTTCAAAGCAGACTCTATTTGAGGACTGTCTGGTGAAAGAGTCTGAAAATTTAGAGAGTAACACTGACAAATGATATTGAGGACCCAAAGGTCCGAGGTTATGAGTTCCCAACGATTGATGAACAACTGAAGTTGACCTCCGATGGGCTGAGGGCAAAGTTGAAAAATAAGAAGACTGGCTACGCCCGAAGAAACATGTCAAAAAGTCTGTGCAGCTTTGGGTTGCGCAGCTTGTTGCTTCTGCTGTTGCTGCTGACATGGTTGCTGCTGCTGCTGTTGCCTTTGTCTACAAGGTTGAGACTGAGAGGTCTGCAGAGGATGAGCAGTAAAACGTCTCTGATAAGAAGACTGTGGCCTGAAAGGGCGAGCAGGTGGAGGCTTCTTGTTCTTAAAGCACAGTTACTTACCGTAACAGGTGTTATCCAGGGACAACAGGCAGCTATTCTCACATATGGGTGACGTAATCAGCGGAGCCTGGATGCGGAAGCTCGCAAGCAGACTTGCTTGAAAAAACTAGAAGTTTCGAGTCGACCGCATCGTGCATGCACGAGTGCCTTACCGCCCAGCGTGGGGCGCGTCTCCTCAGTTCAGATAGCTAGCAGAGAAGCCAACCAGGGGAGATGGGTGGGTTGTGAGAATAGCTGCCTCCTGTCCCTGGATAACACCTGTTACAGGAAGTAACTGTGCTTTATCCCAGGACAAGCAGGCAGCCTATTCTCACATATGGGTGACCTCCAAGCTAACCCAAATGGGATGGTGGGAGTGTTAGCAATTTAGGAGAATAATTTTTGTAATACTGTTTGGCCAAACTGGCCATCCCATCTGGAAAGTATCCAGACAATAGTGAGACGTGAAAGTATGAACCGAGGACCAAGTGGCAGCCTTGCAAATCTCTTCAATCGGAGTTGATCTGAGGAAAGCTATGGAAGCTGCCATTGCTCTGACCTTATGGGCTATGACTCTACTGTGTAGGGGTAATCCAGCCTGGGCATAGCAGAATGAAATATAAGCAGCCATCCAGTTGGAGATGGTACGCTTAGAGATAGGATGTCCCAACTTATTTGGATCAACGGAGACAAAAAGTTGAGGAGCAGTTCTGTGTGGTTTGGTGTGTTCCAAATAGAAGGCCAAAGCACATTTACAGTCCAGAGTATGAAGAGCTACTTCTCCAGGATGAGAATGAGGCTTTGGAAAGAACACTGGAAGAACAACAAATTGGTTGAGATGAAATTCCAATACCATTTTAGAGAGGAATTTTGGATGAGTACGTAGGACCACTTTGTCATGATGAAACATCGTGAAAGGTGGATCAGCGACTAAAGCTTGCAGCTCACTGACTCATCGAGCAGAAGTGAGGGCAATGAGACACATCACTTTCCAAGTGAGATACTTCAGATGAGCCTTGTCAATTGGTTCAAATGGAGGCTTCATCAGCTGAGCAAGGACAACATTGAGGTCCCAAACCACAGGAGGCGGTTTGAGAGGAGGTTTGACATTGAAAAGTCCTTTCATGAATCTGGAAACCACCGGATGAGCAGAGAGGGGTTTCCCTTCAATAGGTTGATGGAAAGCCACAATTGCACTGAGATGGACTCGGATCGATGTAGACTTAAGGTCAGAAGTGGATAAGTGCAAAATGTAATCCAAAACAGAAGATAAGGAGGAATGTTGAGGCTCCTTATCATGAGAAAAGCACCATGAAGAAAATCTAGTCCATTTTTGGTGATAGCATTGTCTAGTGGCAGGTTTTCTAGAAGCCTCTAAAACGTCTCTTACAGATTAAGAAAACTGAAGAGGAGTCATGTTGAGAGGTACCAAGCTGTCAGGTGTAGAGACTGCAGGTTGGGATGAAGGAGAGACCCTTGACTCTGTGTAAGGAGAGATGGAAAAACTGGTAGAAGGTATGGCTCACTGCTGCTGAGTTGAAGTAGAAGGGAGTGCCAAGGTTGTCTCGGCCACTGAGGAACAATCAGAATCATGGTGGCATGATCATTCTTCAACTTGACCAGAGTCTTGAAAATGAGAGGGAATGGAGGGAATGCATATAGGAAGAGATTCATCCATTCCAGAAGAAAAGCATCTGCCTCGAGGCGATGAGGAGAGTATATCCTGGAACAAAACTGAGGCAGTTTGTAGTTGTGGGGAGCTGCAAAGAGGTCTATCTGAGGCGTTCCCCACTGTGAAAATGTGATGAAGATGCGAGTGTCCATTCATGAGGTTGCAGAAGATGACTCAAGTTGTCCGCCAAGCAATTCTTCGCCCCTTGTATATAGACAGCTTTGAGGAAGGCATTGTGGCGGATTGCCCAATCCCAAACCTTCAGAGCTTCTTGACAAAGGAAGGCAGATCCCGTCCCTCCCTGTTTGTTGGCATAATACATGGCGACTTAGTTGTCCATCCGAATGAGGACTACCTGGTTGTGAAGATGTTGAAAAGCGTTGAGAGCCTTGAGGATCGCTCTGAGTTCCAACAGATTGATATGACACTGATGATCCGTACTGGTCCAGTGGCCTTGTGTATGGAGACCATCGAGATGAGCGCCCCAAGCGTAGGTCAAAGAATCTGTCATGAGGACCTTCTGATGGGGGGGGCATTTGAAAAAGTAAGCCTCTGGAGAGATTGGAAGAGAGCACCCACCAACGGAGAGATTGCTTCAATAAAGGAGTGACTGTTATGTGTCGAGAAAGTGGGTCGCAAACCTGCGTCCATTGAGATGCCAGGGTCCACTGAGGAATTCTGATGTGAAGTCTGGCAAAAGGAGTCACATGTACTGTGGAGGCCATGTGACCCAGGAGTACCATCATGTGTCTCGCTGAGACGGAAGAGCGGGAAGACAATGTAAGACACAGTTGAAGAACTTCCAGATGTTGTTGTGGGAGGAATGCTCTGAGTTGGACAGTGTCCAGAACAGCTCCGATAAATTGTAGATTCTGTGAGGGCTGAAGTTGGGATTTGGGAAAGTTGATTTCGAATCCCAAACTTTGTAGGAACCAGGTAGTCCATTGGGTCACTACAATAACCCCCTGAGATGTTGAATCTTTGATGAGCCAGTCGTCGAGGTAGGGAAATACCTGAAGACCATGGTTCCTTAGAGCTGCTGCTGCCACTACCAGGCACTTGGTGAACACTCTGGGAGATGAAGCCAGGCCGAAGGACAGTACTCTGTATTGATAATGCAGATTCCCCACCCGAAATCTGAGATACTGACGGGAGGCCGGATGAATGGGAATATGAGTATAGGCTTCCATGAGATCCAGAGAGCATAACCAGTCGTTCTGCTCGAGAAGGGGATAAAGGGATGCCAGGGACAACATTCAAAATTTTTCTTTGACCAAAAATTTGTTGAGAGCCCTGAGATCCAGAATGGGCCGCAGATCGCCCGTCTTCTTCGGAACAATGAAGTAACAGGAGTAAAACCCCCTGTTCTGTTGTTCCAAAGGAACTGGTTTGATGGCATGGAGATGAAGCAGAGCTTGAACTTCCTGAAGAAGGGCGGTCTGAGAAGGATTGGAAGGATACTCTCTTGGAGGAAGCTCTGGTGGAACCTGAGTTCAATGAAGAAAGTATCCTTCCCTGATGATGGTCAGCACCCAGAGGTCAGATGTAATTGTCATCCATCGATGGTAAAAATGATGGAGACGATCTCCTATAGGGGGAAGAGAAGTCAGAGACAGAACCATGGAGGTTATGCTGTTGTAAACAGTCAAAAAGGCTATGAAACCTTAGGTGCAGAAGGTTGAAATTTTTGTTGCTTCTGAGGCTGCTGTTTCTTAGGAGGGGGGCGAGTATAAGGAGCCGCCCTTGGAGCAAAACACCTCTGGTAAATGGGAGGAGGACGTGTAGACTTGGCAGGAGTTGGCTTGGGCTTAGGTCTGACAATAGAAGCAAAAGATATTTCATGTTCAGACAAGTTCTTGGTGGCTGCCTTGATAGATTCATCAAAGAGGTCATTGCCTGCACAAGGAATATTAGCCAAGTGGTCCTGAAGATTAGGGTCCATGTCAATGGTACGAAGCCAGGCAAGGCGACTCATTGCTACAGAGCAAGCAGCTGCCTGGGCAGACAACTCGAAGGCATCATAAGACGACTGAAAGAGATGTAAGCTGAGTTGTGATAGAGAAGCAATGACTTCTTGAAATTCAAAGTGTTTTTGAGTATCCAAATAGCTCAAAAATTTAGGTACAAGAGTTATGAGGAACTCAAAATAAGTAATAAAATGAAAATTATAATTAAGGACTTTAGAGGACATCATAGAATTTTGATAGATGCAAAGTCCAAATTTGTCAATAGTTTTCCCTTCCCTTCCAGGAGGAACAGTAGTATAAACCTTGGAAGGATGGGACCTCTTTAAGGATGACTCCACAAGCAGGGATTGATGAGATAACTGTGACTTGTCAAACCCTTTGCGATGGAGAGTTTTATACCTAGAGTCCAATTTGCCTAGAACAGCTGGAATGGTATAAGGGGTCTCCAGGCATCTGGCAAAAGTCTGAGACAAAAGCTTGTGAAGAGGAAGCTTAAGTGACTCTGCGGGAGGTTGAGGTAAATGCATGACTTCGAGATACTCCTTACAGTATTTGGAACCATCATCTAATTGAAGACCCAAGTCAACAGCCATCTGAAGAAGAAAAGATGAAAAAGATAGCTGATCTGCCAATGCTTTGCCTCGAGAAGGACTAAAGGTTGTCGAGGCAGCCTGGGTCGAAGATGAAGCTTCGGCAGGAAAAAAGGCATCAAAAGAATATGGAGACTTGGATGAAGCAATCAAAACCGCTGCATCCTCAAGGTGTGGAAGTGGAGATCTCGATCGAGGAGTCGGCGGTCTAGTCGAAGTAGTAGATCGAGGCTTAGGTGAAGAGGGACGTTCTTTAGAAGAACTACGCCTGGAAGTATGCCTCGATGAAGGCCTTGATCGTCGGTGCTTGGAAGCAGATTTCGAAGATCGAGGAGACTTCGCCTCGGAGACAGAAGCTGCCGATGCCACCAAAGAATGGATAGGACTGGAGGCTGTAGATTGAAGCTCCAGAGGCTTGGTGGAGGAACCTTGATGCACTCCCAAAGACTCTGCTCCTTGTAAAGAGTGTGAAGATTCCTGCCGAGGCACTTGCAAAGAATCTGCTCCTTGCTTTACGTGCTTGGATGCCAGACCAGACACTCGCAGAGACTCTGCTCCCTGCAAAAAGTGTGCAAGCTCAGACTGAGGCAAAGGAAGCGGCTCGACCTCGCGGGAGTCTGCAGAATGCCCAAGCTGGATGAGAGGAAGAAGCTTCGGTCCCATATTAGTAAGGAACTGAATGAATTGCTTCTCCAACATGGTCTGGAAAGAAGCCGGCAAGGATGGATCCGCCTCTGAAACCGGACCACCTGCTTTGGCTGGAGGTTCCACCGAGACTTGGAAGTCTTAGGCACCTTAAGCTTGAACTTTCTGCTGAGCTATCTGACCTGAGGATACAGGGGAAGATACAGCAGATGTCGTCGAGGAGAGAGCCACTGTAAACGATGAAGGTCTGATGAGGCTCGAGGTGGAAGCAGAAGCAGGAGAAGTCTCGGTCGAAGGTGAGGCCGAGGTCGCCTTCAAAGTCGAGGGATCGAGGAAGAATCCATCCCGAAGAGCTTCTCCACCAAAAGACGACGACGTTTAAGGGCTCGAGGTTGAAGAATAGCACAGCACTCGCACGACTTCAGTTGATGATCCCGCCTGTCAGCTAGAGGCCTATGGGAAATTATATCAATCTGACTCTGGCATGGGAAGGCAGATAGACCCTTAGTGCAGGGAAACTGTTTTAAGTATCCCTGATATGTTTTAAGTTTCCCTGATTGAATCATGACTAGCTAAAAGGTGTTAATGTCTGATTAAGAGGGTGCTTAGGACAATGGCCTGCTTGAATGGGACAAAGAAGCCAGAGGCTAATCCCATCACCATGCTTGCAGGTATCTCACCCTCCTTAGCAATTAAATTAACCATTGTTTCAAACAGTTTACAAATTCTAAACAGAAAGATACTGGGACATACAATATTTTCTTTATTCAGAATAAGATTCCAAGGTATAAAAGCCTGCTCTCTGCTCTATCAATGTATCTCTCTTTCTATCTAGCTATCTCTTGGCTCTCGGCTTGGCACTCTGGTTCTCTCTTGGCTCTCCCTCTCTCTGTCTATCCTTCCCTTTATCTATGGAACAGGAAGCTTAGACCATCCCCCTTTTCTCTTTCTCTCTGCCTTTCCCTGAAACTTCACGCTTCCTTCTGAACTCTGTAAGGCAGGGAAACTGCTATGCTCTCTATTCAATTGTAATGCTTAATTGTAATGATTATAAATATTACTTTTCTGTAAGACTATTTCTATAATATATTCTTTATATAATCATCTCTGGTTGTGCTCATTTATTCTACTCCCTGGTGAGTCATCTGTGAGGGAACTGAACTTGGGACCTGGCGTCTGTCAGTGCGCATTTCACTTAACTCCTACCACCATACATTGGGGGGGGGGGGGCCACTAACCGAAACTGACACCGCCCAAGGCCCTTGAGGCACCAACGGTGTGGGTCCGAGAGGGAAATCGCACACTGGCACTGGCTACACTTCTTGAAGCCCTTTGCTGGCCGGGACATAGGAGGAAAAACAGCCGCCGCAAAATCGAAGCCCCTGGGCTGCGGCCGAGCGGCCTGCCCCGGCAGCCGAACGGAAGAAAGTAATTTTTTATTTTTTTTTTAAAGAAAGAAAAAGAAAAAAAACAGTGATTCGTGAAGAAAAAAACACAAACCGCGGTGTAGAGAAGGCACGAAGTAACAAAGTTAAACACAGAGAGTCAAAGACGGACTTCTTGACTCCATAGAAAACTGAGAACCTAGGAGACACGCCCTATGCTGGGCGAGAAGGCACTCTTGTGCATGCGCGGTGCAGTCAACTCGAAACTTCTAGTTTCTTCAAGTAAGTCTGCTTGCGAGCTTCCGCATCCGGGCTCCGCTGATGATGTTACCCATATGTGAGAATAGGCTGCCTGCTTGTCCTGGATAATCAAAGTATCCCACCTGGTTTCATGAGCCGATAACTTTTGAGTAGTGGTATCTAAGGACTCTCTAAAAAGTTCATCGCCCAAACAAGGAACATTGGCTAGGCAATCTTGGTGGTTAACATCCAGCTCAGATACCCGAAGCCAAGCTACGTGCCTGATAGCCACAGACATGGCGGTAGCTCAAGATGTAAGCTCAAAGGTGTCATAAATTGAGCGTACTAAAAACTTTCGCAGTTGTAACAAACTGGAAGTGTACTGTTGTAGAAGAGGTACCTTGTCCTCAGGGAGATACTTCTGAAGGACAGACACTTGCTGAACCAAGTGTTTGAGATAAAAGGAAAAATGGAAAGCATAATTGCCAGACCGGCAATTTTGAAATAAACCCTTGCCAAATCGGTCCATTGTTTTTCCCTCTGCCAGGAGGAACAGAAGCATAAACACTGGCCTCTGCAGGCTTTTTCAGAGTGGACTCCACCAGGAAGGACTCATGAGGAAGTTGAGGCTTGTCAAAGCCTGGAACAGAAATCACCCTATAAAGGGCGTCAAGCTTACGAGGAGCCCCAGGGATGGTCAAAGGAGTTTCAAGGTTTTTATAAAAAAAAGTCTCCCGTAGAATATCATGAAGGGGGAGCTTGAGGAACTCCTTAGGCAGCTGATCAATATCCAAGATCAATATCCAAGATCCAATATCCAAGATCAATATCCAAGCGACCGAAATGCAAGGGACCTGGGGAGAGGAAGAAGCGATATGGATTGCTCTGAAAAGAGAAGATGGAACTTCTATCTACGTGGGTGTAGTCTATAGACCTCCGACTCAATCGCAGCAAATTGATAAGGATCTGATTGTGGATATACAAAAGTTTGGAAAGAAAGAGGAGGTTCTGCTGTTGGGAGATTTCAACCTGCCGGATGTGGACTGGAATGTTCCGTCTGCGGAATCGGAAAGAAGTAGGGAGATTGTAGATGCCTTTCAAGAGGCTTTGCTCAGAGAAATGGTGATGGAACCCACAAGGGAAAAAGCGATATTGGATCTGGTCCTCACAAATGGAGAGAGTATCTCTAATGTTCGAGTGGGTGCTCACCTGGGTAGTAGTGATCATCAAACGGTTTGGTTTGATATAACGGCTAAAGTGGAGAGCGGCCGCACGATACTTAAAGTCCTAGATTTCAAACGTACAGACTTCAATGCAATGGGAAAGTACCTGAAGAAAGAGCTGTTAAGATGGGAGGACATAAGAGAAATGGAAAGACAGTGGTCTAAGCTGAAAGGAGCGATAAAAATGGCTACGGACCTTTATGTGAAGAAAATCAATAAAAACAAGAGAAAAAGGAAGCCAATATGGTTCTCCAACCTAGTGGCTGAGAAAATAAAGGCGAAAGAGTTGGCGTTCATGAAATATAAAAAAACCCAAGAAGAGGAGAGCAGAAAGGATTACAGGGTGAAACTGAAAGAAGCCAAGAGAGAGATACGTTTGGCGAAGGCACAGGCGGAAGAACAAATGGCTAAAAATGTAAAAAAGGGAGATAAAAATTTTTTCAGATATATTAGTGAAAGGAGGAAGATAAAAAATGGAATTGCTAGGCTAAAAGATGCTGGGAACAAATATGTGGAGAGTGATGAGGAGAAAGCAAATGTGCTAAACAAATACTTCTGTTCTGTGTTCACAGAAGAAAATCCTGGAGAAGGACCGAGATTGTCTGGCAAAGTTACACGAGAAAATGGAGTAGATTCTGCGCCGTTTACGGAGGAGGGTGTTTATGAGCAACTTGAAAAACTGAAGGTGGACAAAGCGATGGGACCCAGGATACTAAGGGAGCTCAGAGAGGTTCTGGCGAGTCCTATTAAAGATTTGTTCAACAAATCTCTGGAGACGGGAGTGATTCCTGGGGATTGGAGGAGGGCGGATATGGTCCCTATTCATAAAAGTGGTCACAGGGATGAAGCAGGAAACTACAGGCCGGTGAGCCTCACTTCAGTTGTTGGAAAAATAATGGAAGTGTTGCTGAAAGAAAGGATAGTGTACTTCCTTGAATCTAATGGGCTACAGGATCCGAGGCAACATGGCTTTACAAAAGGTAAATCGTGCCAAAAGAACCTGATTGAATTTTTTGATTGGGTGACCAGAGAGCTGGATCGAGGACATATGCTAGATGTAATTTACTTGGATTTCAGCAAAGCCTTTGATACAGTTCCTCATAGGAGACTGTTGAACAAACTTGAAGGGCTGAAGTTAGAACCCAAAGTGGTGAACTGGGTCAGAAACTGGCTGTCGGACAGACGCCAGAGGGTGGTGGTTAATGGAAGTCGCTCGAAGGAAGGAAAGGTGACTAGTGGAGTCCCTCAGGGTTCGGTGCTGGGGCCAATCCTGTTCAATATGTATGTGAGTGACATTGCTGAAGGGTTAGAAGGAAAAGTGTGCCTTTTTGCAGATGATACCAAGATTTGTAACAGAGTAGACACCGAAGAGGGAGTGGAAAATATGAAAAAGGATCTGCAAAAGTTAGAAGAATGGTCTAATGCCTGGCAACTAAAATTCAATGCAAAGAAATGCAGAGTAATGCATTTGGGGATTAATAATAGGAAGGAACCGTATATGCTGGGAGGAGAGAAGCTGATATGCACGGACGGGGAGAGGGACCTTGGGGTGATAGTGTCCGAAGATCTAAAGGCGAAAAAACAGTGTGACAAGGCAAGCTTTGGATTCTTGCCCAGAAATAGCTAAGAAGAAAAATAAAAAAAAATAAAATAAAATAAAATTTTTAAATTGAATCAGGTTGGGCAGACTGGATGGACCATTCGGGTCTTTATCTGCCGTCATCTACTATATATTACTATGTTACTATGATCAAAATCCAATGCATCTAAAAATGCTTTAGATTTTTTTGAATCAGACTCCAGAGGGATAGAAAGTGTCTCTGACTAATAGATTGCCAGCTGTTTCACTGTAGAAGCTGTAAGTGGTCCTCCACAGACCTGAGGCCATCCTCAAAAATCTATAACTCTATAACAAAATCCAATGAGGATCAAGAGATAGCTTATATCTTATAACCGAATCCAAAATCTCTTGTTGAAGCCAGATTAAGAAAGTCCCACTCTGCATTTTGTGCAAGCACTATATTGAGAGTATCTGCACTATTGAATTATTGATGTTATTTATTTATAAAGTTATTTATTCAATACGTAAAAAATACAAAAAATATAAAATTTAAATTTAAATAAAAGTTTCAAGATAAAAAATAAAAAAGTTTTAAGTTAAAAATAGAGAATTACTAGGAGTTTTTTTGGTCAATAATAGACACCGGAATCCCATTCGTATGCGAATGATTATTATCCCTTGTGGATGGTTTGCGGGATTACTGAGACCTTTTTCCTCCACGTTAATTACCTATCTTTGGCTTCAACAAGAGATTTTGGATTCGGTTATAAGATATAAGCTATCTCTTGATCCTCATTGGATTTTCTTATAGAGTTATAGCTCTTCAGAATCTTCCCATAGATCCGAGTCTCGCACCGGTGGTAAACAATCTCGAGAACCCAGTGTCAAGGACTCAACATGCTTAGTCTTCTGCACCGATTTTCCTGATTTGACCGACATCATGTCAGGGGAGGTATGGGCAGAAGAACGATGTCGAACTGGCTCCGACATCAACCCCTGGACTGGCGGCATCGAATAAGACCTTTGCTGAGGCAGCACAACCATGGACCGTTCTGCAAAGGTTGGTGCTGACAAGACAGGTTCAGACCGCACCGGAGCCGGAAAGGTCAGAGTTGGAAACCAGTGCCGCAAGGGTCGATGCCGATAACAAAGGCTCAGACTGGACCAGCACCGGAGGAGCCGGTGTTGCCAAGACAAGGAGTAGGAGTTGTAACTGCCCCTGTAATTGGACTTACATTATTGCTGCAATTTTGTCCAACAGAGATAGCAACGGTATCACTAGCTTTTTCACCGGTACCCTTGGTGCCGCTCTGCGCTCCGGAAATGAGGAGGCCAATGACGAGGCACTCATCTCAATGGGAGTCGAGCATTTCTTAGGATGCCTCGAGGGCTGCAGAACTTGGCTCACTGCTGATGAGACCTGAGGGCCCAAAAGGATGGAGGAAGGCTTCTTATCCAGCTTACCCACTGGCTGCGACACCGAGGTGGATTCCTGCGGTGTCGACTGATGAATTTGACGATTCTGAAGAGAAGCATAACGGGTGCAGGAATCAGCCCTATGGTCTGGACCAAAACACTGGAGGCACCAATGATGCGGATCCATGAGGGAAATAGTGCGAGCACACCGTTGGCACTTTTTGAAACCCGATTGTAGACGGGACATGAATAGAAACACGGCTTCTGCAAAATCTAAGGTCAAGGCCTGAATCGTGGCAACAGGCCCTGCCGGGCCACAGCTGTGAGAATGCAAAAATTAACAAGATTTTTTTTTTTTAAAACAATGGTAAAAGAAAAAGAAAATCGAAAGATGACAAGTCAGAAAAAATAGCCATGCAAGTGGGAAGGCAGCAAATAAAGTTCAACAGCCGTTGAAACGTGACTTCTTAGCTCCACGGAAACTAAGAAACTGAGGGACCGCACGCCTACGTCTGGCGGGAAGGCACTCGCGCATGCGCGATGCGGTCTAGCCAGAACTTTCTAAGTTCTTAGAGTGCAATTCACTCTAAAGTGTCTGTATCGGGGCTCTACGGTGCCGTCACCCATCAGTGAGAATATGCTGCCTGCTTGTCTTGGGATAACCACCTTATCATGGTGAAAAACTGTAAAAGGTGGGTCCGACACCAAGGCTTGAAGCTCACTCACTTGACTTGCAGAAGCGATAGAGATTAAAAAGACCACTTTCCAAGTGAGGAATTTAAGATGAGCTGATGACATTGGTTCAAATGAAGGCTTCATTAGTCAGGAGAGAACAACATTAAGTTCCCAAGCCACCTGAGGCAGTTTGAGAGGCAATTTGATGTTAAAAAGACCTTTCATAAACCTAGAAACAAGAAAAAGTGAAGTCAGAGCTTTGTTGTTGATCTGAATATGGAACGCACTGATAGCACTAAGATGAACTCTGACTGAAGTGGTTTTAAGACCTGAGTTTGATAATATCATCAGCAACGCAGCACACGGAATGCCTTTGCGGAAGACAGCTGCAAAGCAGCCTGTCTAGGTGCTGTCGATATTGCCGTTTAGAAAAAGGTATTTTGGTCTCATGGTCAGCAGGGTTTGGATGGGAGGGAGAAATAGAAGGGTCAGTGTGGGGGGTGGGTGCGTGGCAGCGGTAGTGGGGGGGGAAGCTAGCAGATTGATCAAGTACGCATTTTTGAGCTATGGTACCATAGTAAGGTGTGAGGAGATTACTATAATATGTAGCTCATGTTCTGTCAGTTTTTGCACAATAAAGCTATGTTTGTGGAAGGAAAAAAAAAACTATCTAAATACAGTCTTTCTAAATTTACTCAGAAGTGTGCTACACGTAGCACTGTTAATAAAGCGGATTGTGCTCTTTAGTCTCATTGAGGTTACAGCTTCAGCAGATAAGCAAGTTGTTATGAGAAGCACCTTACAATTTTTAATTGTTCAGGTTTTTAATTTGCCTTTGAAATGGCTGCTGAAATACCGTGTTTCCCCCAAAATAAGACCTAGTATGTTTTTTGGGCCCAAAATTAATATGACAGTATCTTATTTTTGGGGAAACATGGTATTAAACGACCCTGAAACAGTACCACAAAAAGTGCAATAATTTGTACAATAAGCCTTACGTTTTCATGCTTTGCTGCCTTTTAAAGACCAAAACCTTTTATGTTATGACATTTACATTTAATTTATATTAGTTCACACAAACACTCCATTGATCTGCTCTTGGTCCAGCCCCTCTGTCAAATTTAAGAACCCATTGTGGCCCATGAGTCAAAATGTTTACCCACCCCTGCCTTAGACGGTATATAAATTCTAAAAATAAATAAATAAGTAGTGTATCTAGATTAGGACTTGGTTATCGAATAAAAAACAGAGGGTAAGATTAAATGGTCATTTTTCTCAATGGAGGAGAGTAAACAGTGGAGTGCCGCAGGGATCAATGCTATTTAACTTATTTATAAATGATCCGGAAATTGAAACGATGAGTGAGGTGATTAAATTTGCAGATGATACTAAACTATTCAAAGTTGTTAAAACGCATGCAGATTGTGAAAAATTGCAGCTAGACCTTAGGAAACTGGAAGACTGGGCATCCAAGTGGCAGATGAAATTTAGTGGACAAATGTAAAGTGATGTACATTGGGAAGAATAACCCAAACCACAGTTACTGGATGCTAGGGATTAGTGCCCAAGAAAAGGATCTGGGTGTAATTGTAGCCGATACGATAAAACCTTCCGGCCAATGTGCGGCGGCGGCCAAAAAAGCAAACAAGATGCTAGTAATTATTTTAAAAAAGGATAGTTAACAAGACTAAGTCTCCTTTTACTAAGCTTCGAAAGCGTTTTTAGCTCGCACCGAATATTAGCGCACGCTAACCCTGAGCTATGCAGCTAGAACTAACGCCAGCTCAATGGTGGCGTTAGGGTCAAGCACGCATGCTAAAACCACTATCGCAACTTAGTAAAAGGAGCCCTAAGAATGTTATAATGCCTCTGTATCGCTCAATGGTGCGACCTCACCTGGAGTATTGCATTCAATTACAGTCTCCTCTCAAGAAAGATATAGCGGCACTAGAAAAAGTTCAAAGATGAGCGACCAAGATGATAAAGGGGATGGAACTCCTCTCATATAAGGAAAGACTAAAAAGGGCTCTTCAGTTTGGAAAAGAGACAGCTGAGCAGAGATGTGATTGAAGTCTACAAAATCTAATCCAATCCAATCCTTAGATTTATATATCAGATCATCCCTAATATAAGGGCTTGACTCAGTTTACAGATTAGATATTTAAAAGATAGGTAACTAATACTATTAAAGGTTTACAGAATGAAAATCTCAGGTACAAGTAGATCGATTTTTTATTCTGTCAAAAATGACAAAGACTAGGGGACACTCGATAAAGGTAAGGGAAATATTTTTCAAACCAATAGGAGGAAATATTTTTGCACTTACAGAATAGTTAAGCTCTGGAACACATTGACTGAGGTTGTGGTAAGAGTGAATAGCATAGCTGGTTTTAAGAAGGGTTTTGACAATTTCCTGGAGGAAAAGTCCATAGTCTGTTATTGAGAAATTTTAGGATAGGTTTTGTGAAAAGGGATTGATTACTACCTCTTGTAGGTATAACCGTTGTAATGACAGGCATTGGAAGGTTTTAAACATATAATTTATAAAGGCAGAGATAAATTCTCTTAGCTGAACTTATGCTTCCTGTTTTTTACTTTTAAACAGTGACAGAAGGGGGGAGGTAAAATAAGAAAGTTTAATAACTGAATGGAAAGAGGAAGTAAGTTAATCATAGATGAAGAAAAGCTGAAGAAATGTAGTAGATTAGTGAGGCAAGATTTTCCTTGACTAAGGCCAGGATTTTAAAAAACCCACGTTAAAAAGTGACGGTCTGCTAATGCAGCCATTTTAATAGAGAATTGAAAAAAGTGAGACATTTTCAAAAAATCACACATGCAAATGAGGTTGGTGGGGAGCAGCAAAGATTCGCTAAATTTGCTTGTGCCTATCTTTGGAGATAGCGATGGGCACATGCACAGATAAAATGCGTAAAGAAAAAAAAAACTCAAAACACAACAGCGGCAGAGATGCCCACACTCTCTCGCTGCTATGAAATCCCAGCCACAACCCCTCCCCCTTCACAACGGGAGATGCTCACACTCTTTCGCTGCCAAGAAATCCTGACCGTGCACCCCCCCTCCAACGGGAGAGATGCCCACTCTCCCCCACTGACAAGTGACCCCCCCCTCCGCCTCCGATGCCCTTACCTCCAAATTGATGCATGGAGGGATGTGGACTCTCTCCTCCCAGATGTCCTGCATCATCAAAAATGGGCCTTCCACTCCCCAGTGCCCCATGGGAGCGGCCTTATACAACCTGGGCCAATCAGAGCCTCAGGCTCCTCCCCAGATGCACTGCAAAGGGGCCTAAAGCTCTGATTGGCCCAGACACCACATAGGAGGGGCCTTAGGCATCCAGGCCAATTAGAGCCTTAGGCCCCTTCCTGGTGCATCTGGGGAGAAGCCTGAGGCTCTGACTGACCCAGGTTGTATAAGGCTCCTCCCATGGGAGGGGCCTTAAACAACTTGAGCCAATCAGGATTTCTTGGCAGCGGGAGAGTGTAGGTATCTCTTCCGCTGCACAGAGGATGTTGCCACCGTTCCAAGGGAATGTCTGCTGCCACTGCAGGGGAGAGGTGTGATGCCACTGGAGAGAATGGGTATCTCTTGCGCAGCATCACAACACAAGCTTTCTAGCAGTCTCTGACACTGACTGGCACCTCTGGACCAGTCGCTTTTTTTGTCGCCAAAATCTAACGCTGCTTTTAGAAAATGGCTCAGCATTTTTGAAGAATCCACTGGAGGGCTCATTTCAATGTTGAAGACAGATTGGGATGTAGTAGAGACTGATGCTGCTGTGTAAGAAGAGTAGGAAACACAGGAAGAGGAATGGGCTCCCTGGAGCTGAGCTGAAGCAGGAGGGAGAACCAGTGTTGTCGGGGCCACCGGGGAGCGATGAGAATCATGGTGGCCCTGTCCTTGCGGAGTTTGAATAAGGTCCGCAACATCAGAGGCAGTGGAGGAAAGGCATAGAGGAACCGATCCGTCCAGTCGAGCAGGAATGCATCCGGGGCCAGACGATGCGGAGAGAAGAGTCTGGAACAGAACTGGGGTAGCTGATGGTTGTGAGGAGCTGCAAAAAGATCCACCTGCGGAGTGCCCCAGCGAGCAAAGATGGAGTGGAGTGTGGGAGGGTCCAGAATCCACTCGTGAGGTTGAAGGATGCGGCTGAGTTGGTCGGCCAGGGAGTTCTGTTCGCCCTGGATATAGACAGCCTTGAGGTAAAGATTGCGGGCCGTGACCCAGGTCCAGATACGGAGGGCCTCCTGACAAAGGAGATGAGATCCGGTGCCGCCTTGTTTGTTTATGTAGTACATGGCGACTTGGTTGTCCGTGCACAGGAGAAGAACCTGAGGGTAGAGGAGGTGCTGGAAGGCCTTCAGGGCATAAAACATGGCTCTGAGCTCCAGGAAATTGATGTGATGTTGACGCTCCTGAGGGGTCCAGAGTCCCTGGGTGCGGAGATCCCCCATGTGAGCCCCCCATGCATAGGGGGAGGCATCTGTGGTTATGATCATGGAATGAGGGGGCGGATGAAAGAGGAGGCCCTTGGAAAGATTTGAGGAGTTCAACCACCATTGAAGAGATTGCTGAAGAGACGATGTCACAGAGATGGGATGAGAAAGAAGATTTGTGGTCTGGGACCAATGGTTGGCAAGGGTCCATTGAGGTATCCTGAGGTGGAGTCGTGCCAGAGGAATCACATGGACAGTCGAGGCCATGTGGCCCAGAAGGACCATCATCTGGCGAGCAGGGATGGATGGATGGAGGAGCACCTGCCGGCAGAAGTGAAGCAGAGTCCAGTGCCGATCGGCAGGAAGGAACGCCCTCATCTGATTGGTATCGAGAACTGCTCCGATGAACTGAAGGCGCTGTGTGGGAAGCAGATGTGACTTGGGATAATTGATCTCGAACCCCAAGAGATGGAAGAAAGAGATGGTGTGATGAGTGGCTTGCAGCACAAGTGGGGACGTAGTTGCTTTCACCAACCAGTCGTCCAAGTAGGGGAATACTTGTAGGTTGTGGGACCTGAGAAAGGCCGCCACCACAATCAGGCACTTGGTGAACACCCTGGGTGATGATGCGAGACCAAAGGGCAGCACCTTGTACTGATAGTGGTGATTCTGTATCTGGAATCGGAGGTAGCGACGTGAAGCCTGATGGATCGGAATGTGAGTGTAGGCCTCTTTGAGGTCCAGGGAACATAGCCAGTCGTGCTGAGATAGAAGAGGATAAAGCGTGGCAAGGGAGAGCATTTTGAACTTCTCCTTGACCAAACACTTGTTGAGGTTCCTGAGGTCGAGGATAGGACGAAGATCTCCCGTTTTCTTGGGTACCAGGAAGTAGCGGGAGTAAAATCCCTGACCTCTTTGGTCCAGTGGAACTTCTTCGATGGCATTGAGGAGGAGAAGGGATTGGACCTCCCTGAGGAGGAGTGGAGTTTGGGAGGAGTGAGAAGCAGACTCTACGGGAGGATGATCTATGGGAAGAGTCTGGAACCTTAGTGAGTATCCGTGACGGATGATGTTGAGAACCCACAGGTCTGATGTGATGGCCACCCAGCGTTGGAGAAAGATGGTGAGGCGGCCTCCGATAGGTTGAGGAAGAGGCATCGAAGGGTGGAGACTGGCTATGCCCTGGAGAAAGGAGTCAAAAGGGCTGAGGAGGTTTAGTCTGAGGGAGAGGCTTGGTCGCCTGGTGAGACTGAGAGCGAGCCTGAGTGTGTTGTTGTTGGCGAGGACGGCGAGATTGCTGCTGAGGAGGATTCAGCGGTCTGGCAGAGAATCGACGTTGATAAGAGGACTGAGGCCTGTATGGTCGCGCAGGTGGAGTCTTCTTTTTAGGCTTAATGAGAGTGTCCCATCTGGTCTCATGAGCCGAAAGCTTTTGTGTTGTGGAGTCTAGAGACTCCCCAAAAAGTTCATCCCCAAGGCAGGGTGCGTTGGCGAGGCGGTCTTGGTGGTTCACATCAAGGTCAGACACTCTCAGCCAGGCTAGGCGTCGCATGGCCACTGCCAGTGCGGAAGCTCGAGAAGTGAGCTCGAAGGAATCGTAAATCGAGCGCACCATGAATTTCCTGAGCTGGAGGAGGTTGGAAATCTGTTGTTGGAAGAGTGGGACCTTACGCTCAGGAACATATTTTTGTAGAGCAGAAAGTTGTTGGACTAGGTGTTTCATATAAAATGAAAAATGGAAGGTGTAATTGTTCGCCCTGTTAGCCAGCATGGCATTCTGGTACAGGCGCTTTCCAAATTTGTCCATTGTCTTCCCTTCTCTGCCAGGAGGGGTGGAGGCGTAGACACTGGAACCCTGGGATTTTTTGAGAGTGGACTCTACGAGGAGGCTCTCATGGGGCAATTGGGGTTTATCAAATCCCGGAATAGGGATGACCCGGTATAAATTGTCCAGTTTTTTGGGGGCACCCGGAACAGTAAGGGGATTTTCCAAATTTTTATAAAACGTTTCCCGTAGGATATCATGTACGGGCAGTTTGAGAAATTCCTTGGGAGGTTGGTCGAAGTCCAAGGCATCTAAAAAGGCCTGGGACTTCTTAGAGTCGGACTCAAGTGGTATTGAGAGAGCCGCAGACATCTCCCGAAGGAATTTCGTGAAGGAGGATTGCTCAGGCTTGGAAGTGGTTTCAGCCATGGAGGGTTCCTCATCAGTAGAAGAGGCATCCTCCTCGGTACCGAGTGGGGATTGCTCCCATAAGTCTGGGTCCCTGATAGCCGGTTCAGTATGGTGGGTTTTAGAAAGGGACTTGCCAGATCGCATGGATACGGTGCCGGGGGATGAAGACCGGCGTCGATCCCTGTCCCGGGAGGAATGGTGCCGATCCCGGTCCCGAGACGACCGGCGTCGATCTTGGGCCCGGGAAGGGTCCTCTGCAGAACAAGTCTGGAGTTCAGGTTGTGCAGATAAGACCGGCATGGAAGTGTTCATCGGTACCGAGGGGGTGGACACCGAAGGAATGGTGCGAGGCTCGGACCGGTCTGGTACCGTAAGGAGAGGTGCCAGTATAGTCGGAAGGAGCTGTTGGAGTTGCTTTTGTAGCTGCTCCTGTAATTTGTCCTGGAGGATGGCCGAGATGCGGTCTTCCAATGGGGGCACCGGTACCGTTTTAGTTTTCTTCGGTACCATAGGTGCTGCTCGACGCTCCGGCGATGAGGAGGCCGATGACGAGGCACTCACCGAGATCGGAGCAGAGCGTTTGCGGGATCGGCGGGACGCCGGAAGGACCGGAGTCGCCACTGTACTTGGAGGGCGCTCTAGGGAAGTGGAAGGCTTCTTAGCCGGCTTACCTGGCGCTATCGACCCCGAAGCAGGATCAGGCGGTGTCGATGTGGTCGGTGCCGATTTAGGCGGTGCCGTCGACGTCGGGGCCTGATCCATGGCAGAACCGGTGCCGAAAAGGATATTCTGTTGGATTTGCCGGTTCTTAAGAGTGCGTTTCTTTAGAGTTGCACAGCGGGTGCAGGTGTCAGCCCGATGCTCTGGACCCAAACACTGAAGGCACCAATTGTGTGGGTCAGTTAGAGAGATCGGGCGTGCACACCGCTGGCACTTCTTGAAGCCCGGTTGGGGGGGCATGAAGGGAAACACGGCCTCCGCGAAATCAAACCCGGAGGCTTGTATGATTACAACAGGCCCCGCCGGGGCCGGCTGCAAAAACAAAAGAAAAGACACGAGGTTTTTTTTTATTTTTTTTTTAAAGGAAATGAAAGTCGAAAGACAAAATATAAAATCAAAAGGAATCAAAAAATCGCGAGTGGGAAGGCAAAAATAGAGTTTTCAACAGCCGTTGAAAGCACATGCGTCTTCTTCGCTCCGCGGAAACGAAGAAACTGGAGACCACGCACTCCTCCGTCGGGCGGGAAGGCACCCGCGCATGCGCGGTGCGGCCAACTAGAACTTTCTAGTTAAAAAGGTCCGTACCGGGGCTCCGTCGGTGACGTCACCCATACGTTAAGAATATGCTGCCTGCTTGTCCTGGGATAAAGAGAGATGCTGGACTGCGGGGGTGGGGAGAAAAGGTTAGGAAAGATGCCAGACCTCCGAGGGAATGGAATGGGCAGATAAAGATGCCAGACCACAGGAGGAGGGAAAGGGGAGGGGGAAGGGGGAGGGGGAAGAAGAGTGATGTAAAACCAGGAAAGGAAGGAGGGATTCCAGACTAAGGCAGGGGGAGGGGAGGGGAAAGACAGAGAGATGCCAGACCACAAAGTGAGAAAAAGAGAAAGGAAAGAGTTGAGAGATACCAGACTGTGGGAAGGAGATGATCGAGATCCCTGACCATAGGAAGGGGAAAGGGGGAAGACAGATGTCAGACCATTGAAGAGAGAAAGAGAGGGAGGATATGGTACACAGGGATAGAGGGGAAGGGGAGAGAGAGGGAAGACATGGTGCACAGGGAAGAGATGAGTGAGAAAGGGAAGAGAGATGGAAGAAATGCTGTTTATGGATAGATGGGACTAAGGGAGAAGAAAGAGAAAGGAGATAGCACACATGGATGGTGGGGAAGGGCAGAGAGAGGAAGGAATAGTATGCATGGATAGATAGGAAGGGAAGACATGGAAAAGTAGATAGATCTGAGGAGGAAGTAGAAAAATGGAAGAAAGTTGAATATTAAAATTTACTGCCAAAAATGGATGTAGGGCAGAAAGTGAAGGAGAGAAAACAGCAAATGGATAATAAGGCCTTGGAAACAGAATTAAGAGCACAGACAAAAGGAAGTTCAACCAGACTGGGAAAAGATGAGTAGAAAAATAAAAATCACCAGAAAACAAAGGTAGGAAAAGTGATTTATTTTCAATTTAGTGATTGAAATTTGTGTTTTCAGAATTTACATCTGTTGTCTATATTTTGCACTGTTCAGGAAGAAATGTATTTCTATTTCTCTGTTGTTGTACTGCATGCAGAGTCTGCCATCTTAGAGTTTCATTTGTTATATTAGGACTTTTAGTTTGTGGTCCTGTATTTGCCTAGAGTTTATCTGTGTTCTGCACATGTAACCAAGGTCAGGTGTTCTTGTACGAATGAATGTCATGAAGCGTTATTGGCACATGACCCCAAGTAGGAAGATATTTATTGGCAGTTTGCCTGGATTTTAGAAGGCCCCGAACTCGGGGCCACCGTTTGGAGGGCCTCTGCACATGTGCCTAGTCTTTCCTCCCCAGGAGCTGTTCTCGAATAAGTACCCCTGAATATCAGGTAGTATACCTGCGGCTAGCCACAGGTAGCCATGAGTAACCCGCCAAAACGGGGAGGAAAAAAATGGTTGCTGTGGGTACAGGGACAGTCATTCACCGCCCCGTGGAGCGGTGAATGGCCTTGTCCTTGCAGTTAAATATTTTGTGCACGTTGCCTCACTTATCACCCCTCATGATCGCATGGTCCAGCAGCCCCATATCTCCTTCCTCATGATCACCGCAGTCCGGGCATCTCCCTCCCTTCCCCTCACCTTCACTGGTGATTTTCATTTTTCTGTCACCAAGCAGCACAAACCTTTAAACAAGTTGCACATAACTGCCTGAAACTTCTCATCTGACGCAAACAGAAACCAGAAGTTGCGTCAGAGGAGAAGTTTCAGTGCAGCCACATGTGACTTGAGAAATGGCTCAGGCCGCTCGGAGAAAAATGAAAATCACCAGCGAAGGTGAAGGTGAAGGGAAGGGAGGGAGGGAGATGCTCAGACCACAACTATTGGGAGGGAGGGGGCTGCTGGACCATGTGAAGAGCTCTGAAGGGAAGTGGAGAGAGAGGGGGAGGGGAGAGAGAAACAGACGCTGAAGGGAAATGGAGTGGAGAGAGTGGGGAGAAGATGCTGCATGGAAGTGGGTAGGAGAGAGAGAGGGGAACATGCTGGAAGGAAGTGGAGAGAGAGGGGAGGGGAGGGGAGGGAGGAGCAGATGCTGCATGGAAGTGGGTAGGAGAGGGGAGAAGACGTTGAAGGAAAGTGGGGAAGAGAGAGTGGAACAGATGTTGAAGCAAAGAGGGGAGGAGAGAGAGAGAGGGGAGCACATACTGAAAGGAAGGAGGGGATAAAGAAAAAAAGGGCACATGCTGGATTGGGGAGACAGATACCAGATCTGAGAGAAGGAAAGCAGGAGAGAGATGCTAAAAACCACCTGGGGGAGGGAAGGAAAGATGGAAGGGAATAAGACAGAGATGCCAGACTATGGGAGGAGTGGAGGGAAGAAGATGGGTACCAGACCAATGGGGGTGGGGGGATGGAGGGAGAGATGGAAAAGAGAGGCACAGTTTCTGGTAGAAGCATAGAAATAGAGCAGATTCTATATGAATGAGGAAGAGAGAAGGCAGACAGTGGATGGAAGAAATAGAATGATGAAAAGATGAGGAAAGCAGAAACCAGACAACAAAGGTAGAAAAAAAAATTTCTATTTCTTTTCTGGTTTTTTGCTTTAGGATAAAGTAGTATATTAGTTGTGTTGATAAACATTTATAAACAAAGCCCTGCCAGCTGAAGATCTCTTCCTCTAGTTTGGCAGCCAGAACTTTGATTTATAAAATGACAATTGTACAGAATATTGTTTCTTTTTATACTTTAATAAGTTCAGTATAAAACTGTTTGAGGCTTGTGCAGATGGGATCAGATGGTTTGCGGAGACAGGGCGGAGAAGGGGAACGAGCTTACAAGGACGGGGACCGAGCTCGTGGGGACAGGATGGGGCCAGAGCTGAGCTCGCGGGGATGAGGCAGAGACAAATTTTTTCCCCATGTCTTTCTCTAGTATAAATATAGCCTGGAGAATATGATTTAGTAAAATCATTATTCACTGATGTTTCAGGGATTTATACACTATTTGATATCCAGTATGCACGTATGTACCTTTACAAACGTAGCTTTCTAGATAGTCACCATACAAAGTTACATCTGCTGCAAGGAAGCTGGTATTTTTCTACCTGTGTTTGTGTAGATAAGAATATATTTTACAGTATGACTTACATATGTATCTTACAACTCCAGTCCATTTAGAACTAATTGCTCCCCTGGGAAATCCTACATATAGTCTGTATATAAATATGTGGTACACATTGGCAGGATGTACTTTTACATATGCATTATATACCTTGGGCAATTTTACGAGTATCAATATTGGCATATGCAAAAAAAAATGTTATAAAATAATCCTCTAATTCTGTCCATTCTAACATTTACTAAAATGAACATGGCTTCTTAATCTCTCAGGAGACAGGAATCTTTGCTTTATTATCTACAGTATCACAAGCACTGGCATAGTAAAGGGGGCAGGGGGTTTCGGACCGCCATGGGCACCATCTTCAAGTGAGTGCCAGGGCCTCTCCTCCTTTCTGCCCCCCTTGCATATCTGTTTAAACGTTCACAGGATGAGCAGCATCTTCCACTTACTGCTCGCTCTGGCCTCGGCTCCCTTTTGACGTCAGTTCCTGGTTGTGGGACCAAGACATGATATCAAAAAGGAGCCAAGGCCAGAATGAGCAGCTGGTGGAAGATACTGCTCACATTGGTGAACGTTTCAAGAGGTACATGGGGGCAGGGGCAGGTGCTCAAGCATTGGGGAAGAGCAGGGGGAATGTACGGTGCAGCGATGCTGGGCGCCATCAACCTAGCTATACCACTGATCACAAGTGTTAGTTTCATTGATATACAAGGAATTAAAACACATTTGTAGAATATTCATACAGAAAGCTTTATTTTGTTTCTATGTACTTGAACTGCTTCATGTATTTTTCAAAATACTTAATAAAAATTATTGAACTCAAAAAAAAAAATAAAAAACACAAGTTGGGACAGACCAAAGGTCCATCAAGCCCAGTATCCTGTTTCCAGTAGTGGCCAATCCAGGTCACAAGTACCTGGCAAAATCCCAACAGAGTAAAGCAGATTTTATGCTGCTTATCTTAGAAGGCACATGTCTCAGATTCTGTGCCACATGAAAACCTGCAAGGGACATGAAAGAAGAGGGGGGAAAAGAAAGGAACAAGGAAGAAACTGAATTAGTAAATATGCAGCGTGTATGTTTCTCTTCTTTACAAGCTGTTTATAAAAAGCCTGCTCCTATGGAATTAAAACTGTTAAAATATTTCAGCAAAACTACCAGGAAGCATTTATGCAGCTAAAAGATTTCAAAACCAATGACATTATTAAGTTAACCTAAAAATGCATTTTCAAGAGCATAAATAATATGTGGCGAGCATCCAGTAGCCATCTAAGCCAGATTGCATGCCTCATTTCAGAAAAATGGAATAACAATGCAGTGGAAGGGGGTCCATTTCTTAGGATTTCCCAATCCACTTCACTTACTGTTATTAGAAATAAGAATCCACTCCTTTCCCATCACATCTTAGTTAATTATCCATCACTACAGGATTATTTAAACTCAAAGCAAATTTATTATAATCAGAGCTATAGCAAACAGGTTTTGTTTGACTTTAACCTGAATGTCAGTTATTGCACTGCTGATGTACATACCAAATTACCAGCTGATTGCTTTTAGCCTCTCTCTAGCAGTGTGAAATATTTAATGTCAGAAGGAGCCAATCAGCAAGCAGAGAGGGATCTGGGATGTGTGCATTAATTTATTTCAACTTGAAAAGCAGTAAAGTAGGTCATAAACATGAGACCTTCCCTTCCCCCCAATCCTCAAACAAAACATAACACAGCATAGCCAAGAGTTTCATGGCCATTTTATGTCACTCCAGACTGGAGATATAGGAGGAAATTATTCACTACTGCCTACGAATGATAAATGTTGCTTAAGCACAAAAATAAAATAAAATCGGGTTTTAATCCCTCATTCTTAAGTTCTTTCCATTAGATACAAAACTATATTAACATTAACATTATTTGTAATACAAAAACACTGTAGATTAATATTAGACTTTGTTACAAGGTTCTAACTGCAAACTTAATCTGGGATTGTAAAATAAAACTTTGAAACCAATATATCTATAAATATGAGTTCTGCCCCCACATTCCTGGAAGCAGGTTGTTTGTACTGAAGTGTGTATTTGATATTACCTTTAAGTACGGTATGTAAATAGGGTTTGCAGTCTGTTCCTTTAAAGCAAGCTCCCAGTGTTCACTGCTCTAGCATGCATGGGCTGGCTCCCCCTTCTTTTCTCTGCTGCTCTACTCTGAGCTATACAGTACTGTAGTTGCCTACATGATTCTGGCCACAACATGCTTGTAAAGGGGGACTGTTCCTCCAGCAAGTTGGTTTTTTGTTTGTTTTTTTTACCTTTAGTACTTTGGTTTCTAAAATAGCAAGTAGCTAAATTACACCTCTCAGTTCCCTGAAGCAGGGAAATACTATTTTTTTTATTTATTCAATTTTCTATACCGTTTTCCCAGGGGAGCTCAGAACAGTTTACTTGCATTTATTCAGGTACTCAAGCATTTTTCCCTGTCTGTCCCGGTGGGCTCACAATCTACCTAATGTACCTGGGGCAATGGGGGGATTAAGTGACTTGCCCAGGGTCACAAGGAGCAGCATGGGATTGAACCCACAACCTCAGGGTGCTGAGGCTGTAGCTTTAACCACTGCGCCACACTCTCCAGGTATATTAGTGAAAGAAGGAAGACAAAAAATGAAATTGCGAGATTGAAAGAAGCTATGAACCACTTTGTGGAGAGTGATGAGGAAAAAGCAAACATGCTAAAGAAATACTTCTGTTCTGTGTTCATGGAAGAAAATTCTGGAGGATTGTGATTGGCTAGCCCCAGGACAAGTGCTACAACTTCATACAAGCAACAAATTGAAAATTAATTTATTTCTTTGTTTTGAGTTTTACATTAAAGAAGTTTTCTTAAAGAGTTGAGAGTCCAGTCTGATAATGTTTGGAGATCACAGTAATGATGTTTTCTGTTACTGGGACCTTCTGGGATAGCCAGAATAGTAAAAATCTAAAAAAGAACCTTGATGTTTATGAGCAGTGCCTAGTAAAAACTTGCAACTTGTGAACAGTCCCTAGCAATCAACTTGATGCTTTCTCAGCAAAACTTGTGAGCAGTGCCCAATAGAGATTTAGGACTCCTTTTACTAAGGTGTACTAGTGTTTTTAGCACACGCTGCATTGCCACATGCACTAACCCCGCGCTATGCGCCAAGAACTAACGCCAGCTCAATGCTGGCGTTATCGTCTAGCGTGCGCTAAAACCGCTAGCGCAGCTTAGTAAAAGGAGCCCTTAGATTGAGAGTGTGTGGTGCAGTGGTTAAAGCTACAACCTCAGCACCCTGCAGTTGTGGGTTCAAACCCACACTGCTCCTTGTGACCCTGGGCAAGTCACTTAATTGCCCCAGGTACATTAGGTAGATTGTGAGCCCGCAAGGAGAGACAGGGAAAAAGTGCTTGAGTACCTGAATAAATTAATGTAAAACTGTTCTGAGCTCCCTTGGGAGAACGGTATAGAAAATTAAATAAATCAGTTAAACTGTTCAAGAGATATGTGTGGCAAACAGTTTATTTATTGAAGCCATCTAGTAATACTATATGAATAATTAATAAGGCACATGTAATACAGAGAATGTGGGCTCCTACTAACCCCCTCCCTCTTTATCGAGTAGCCAGCCATAGATATTCACTGTCAGCATACTAGAGACCTCAGAGAGAGATCTAGCAACATATATGGTACACAAAAAGATGATGAACATGGTGCTCATCCAGTTTAACGACCACCCAGAAAAGTACTAAGGGTGGAAATCTGACTTTAAGATGTTTAAGTTTAAGTTTTAAGTTTATTAGGATTTTATATACCGCCTATCAAGGTTATCTAAGCGGTTTTTACAATCAGGTACTCAAGCATTTTTCCCTCTCTGTCCCGGTGGGCTCACAATCTATCTAACGTACCTGGGGCTATGGAGGATTAAGTGACTTGCCCAGGGTCACAAGGAGCAGCGCGGGGTTTGAACCGTTATGAAACCCACACCAATAGATAAACCTAATGATAAAATGGCTGGGACCTGAGTCATCCGAGAAAATGAAAAAACTGCAAGATGCATTTCAGAATGACAACTCCTAAGGCATGCAAGAAATGTGGGAGAGACTCGAACAGCTGTATGGCAGTCCAGAAGCCATCCAGCTGACTCTGATGAAGAGAATAGATAATTTCCCCCAAATTACTAGTAAAGATAATGACAAGCTACTGTATCTAGAAGATTTTCTTCAACAACTGGAAGCACTAAAAGCTTATCAGAGTCTTCCAGGCCTAAGCTACCTAGATACATCATGTGGCATAAAAAAGTTCACAAAAACTGCAGACAATGTACACGATGCAGGCACAAATTTATTGTACCAAAGTTAAAATGCAGTAATAAAAAACCTTTTTACCAACCAACCAAGAGACCCAACACTGTCCGTGTTTCGGACAACACGCCTTCGTCAGGGGTCCATGTTAAATAAGGTATTCAGTTGGATTTCTTTTTTTGTTGCTCTATAAAAAAGTTCACAGCAAAGCTGCTGTATGACATCAAAGAGAAATGGTCATCTATACGTATATAGTTCCCTCCCCTCCCCTCCCCCCCCCCATTTACTGTCTTCATGAAGTTCATCAGAAAACTTGCAAAAAGGAGAAATTATCCTAGTTTCCAGGATGATGTATCTAAAGTAGGAAAAACAGGCCATTTCCAGAATGAGAAGCCGGTTAAAAATAGAGCAACCCTACCAGAAAGTCTGTAGCTATACAAAAGACAGACATGTTACTCACAGCAATTCCACCAACTGACCGTCCTCCTATTATAGAAAAAAAATAGAGGATCCAGAGCAACAGGGTCCATTACATTAAAAAATGACATCCTCTCCAGAAATGTAGGGGGTTCAGAAAGAAACCCTTAAGAGAATGAAACAGGATTTGCTTCAAATGTTGCTCTTCACCAAACACATGGCTAAAGACTATAAAGTGGCCATTAATTGTACAGTGTGCGACAGTGACTGACATGTAAGTGCCTTATACCCAGACAGTAGCAGGCCTATTTCAGAGAAAGGGCGGGACCGCCGGAAGAGGAAGCAGCGCAGACGCAGGGCTCACAGAAGGGCCGGGACCGCCGGAAGAGGAAGCAGCAGGACAACGGTAGGAGCTTCTACATGATGGGGGGGGGTCGGGAGGCTGTGGGGGTGCGAGCGGTCCTTCGGGGTGGGGGTGCGGGTGCAGATGCGAATGCATGCGAGTGGTCCTTCAGGGTGGGGGTGCGAGCGGTCCTGCGGAGGGGGGAGTGAATCAGACGTCGGGGGGGGCTGCGCAGTATACGGGTGTGCATGGTATATAAAAATGTATTTACATAAATTACAGTTTCCCGCGCGTTATACCCGTGTGCACGTTTTACACAGGTGCGCGGTATATGAGTGAAAATACGGTAGTTCTAGCCGCGTAGCAGCTTAGTAAAAGGAGCCCTTAGTAAGAATCCCATTCAATTTTTTTTTTGTAAAAGGACCCTTGGAAGTAAACTGGCAACATACTCATTTGGTAGCAAACTACAGGCGAGCTCATCATTTTGACGGTTTGGACTCTCCCCCACCAAGAAAGATGTAGTGGGTTCCAATGCTCACACATTTCTTTGACTTTCAACAATAAGGATTTTTCATTTACTGTCATTGTATCTTCCAGAGATTTTTGAACCATTATACCCAATTATTCCCTCTTCTTTCCAAAGGAATAGGAATGGATCAAATAAACCTTTTACACAGTATACATTCAATGGAAGAACCTCTGATTTACTCCAATTTATCTTATATCCAGAAAATTTTCCAAAACATAGAAAACAATCAATTAATTCCAGTAAATGAGGCTAAATTATTGACTCTAAGATTAGCCAAGGCTCTCCCTTATATGATTGATATGTGATGATCTTAAGGTGGCCAAACAGGTTGAAAAAGTGACGGCGAAAGCTAGAAGGATGCTAGGTTGCATAGGGAGAGGTATGGCCAGTAGGATAAAGGAGGCATTGATGCCTCTGTATAAGACTCTGGTGAGATCTCATTTAGAATAGTGTGTGCATTTCTGGAGGCCGCACCTTCAAAAAGATATAAAAAGGATGGAGTTGGTCCAGAGGAAGGCTACTAAAATGGTGTGTGGTCTTCTTGATAAGGCATATGGGGACAGACTTAAAGATCTCAATTTGTATACTTTGAAGGAAAGGCGGGAGAGGGGAGATATGATAGAGATGTTTAAATGCCTACGTAATAAAAATGTGCATGTGTTGAGTCTCTTTCATTTGAAAGAAAACTCTGCAATGAGAGGGCATAGGATGAAGTTAAGAGGTGATAGGCTCCGGAGTAATCTGAGGGAATACTTTTTTACAGAAAGGGTAGTAGATGCGTGGAACAGTCTCTCGGAAGAGGTGCAGCACCTCAGTTCATTGCTTGCCAGAGCGCTAAGAAGTGCTTCTTCATTTAAAAAAAAAAAAAGAAGAGAGGAGGGTTTTTTTTTCTCTCAGCCATTGAGTTTGACTTGGCTGACATGGTATTTCTGTCCATATCCAGGCCATTAACGGGCTTCAAAAAATGCTGTAGGTGCCAAAGGCCAATTTCTATTACTGACCCACATAGTTAGTGCTTGCAATGCCTTGGGCCTGAACACCGAGTGGAATCCTGTGCTCTGTGTTGTACCCTAAAGAAACATTCCATCAGAAGTTTCTAATCATGGACTCAACCACCTACGCTTGGGGAGCTCATCTGGACAATCTTTGCATTCAAGGTCTACCTAGGATCAGCTTTTCCATATCAATCTCTTAGAACTCTGAGCGATTTACAATGCTCTCAAAGCATTTCAGCACATTGTGCCCAACCATGTCCTTCTAATTCACATGGACAATCAGGTGGCAATGTATACAATAAACAAGAATGGAGGCACGGGATTTCTCCTTCTTTGTCAGGAGGCCCAGAAGATTTAGAACTGGGTGAATGCTTGCAACATATTTTTGAAAACAGTATACATTCAAGGGGAACAAAATTCTCTTGCAGACAGATTCAGCAGGTTTCTTCAGCCACACAAGTGGACGCTCAACTCTGCAGTTCTGAATCATAGAAACATAGAAACATGATGGCAGATAAAGGCCAAATGGCCCATTAGTCTGCCCATCTGCAGTTACCATTATCTCTTTCTCTCTCTCTCTCAGAGATCCCACATGCCTATCCCAGGCCCTCTTGAATTCAGATACAGTCTCTGTTTCCACCACCTCTTCCGAGAGACTGTTCCACGCATCTACTACCCTTTCTGTAAAAAAGTATTCCCTCAGATTACTCCGTGCCATTTGCAAGCTTTCTCAGGTTCTTAAAGTGGCGATGCACTTTTAAAGCTGTCCGTGCTGGGGCTCCGTGGTGATGTCACCCACATGTGAGAATATAATAATAATAATTTTATTTTTATATACCGCCAAAGCCATAGTAGTTCGAGGCAGTTTACAATAAGAAGAGCTGGACAGTCAGCGAAAAAAATAACAATGAAGTCTTTGAATACATGAATATATAGAGAGAGGGAGAGAGACAGAGTAAAAGTAAAAGTCACAATGTAGGGACATCGAGTACATGTAAGTAGTATACAGGGATAAGGCTTTAAGAGTTCTTGGTTACAAATCGGTTAAACAGGTTGGTTTTAACTAGTTTTCTGAAGTTAAAATAAGATGAGGAGTGCTTGATGATGTTGCCTAGCCAGCCGTACTGTTGACTTGCTTGGAAAGCAAGAGTTCTGTCAAGGAATCTTTTGTATTGGCAGGTTTTTATTGTAGGGTGGCTAAACATATGTATTCTGCGTGTAGGCCTGGTGGAACAATTCAATTTAAAATGGGAGACCAGGTATAGGGGGGCCAAACCAAGAATAGATTTGAAACATAGACAAGCAAATTTAAACAACACTCTTGCTTCTAGGGGCAGCCAATGAAATTTTTGGTAGTAGGGGGTTATGTGATCCCAATTTTTTATACCGAAAATCAGTCGCACAGCAGAATTTTGTATGATTCAGAGTCTTTGAATGGTTTTTTTGAGAGACCTCAGATAAATGATGTTGCAATAGTCGAGCAGGCTTAAAATGGAGGATGGCACCAGTAAGCGGAATGATGCTGCATCGAAGTACTTTCTGATGGTTCTTAATTTCCATAGTATCGAGAAGCCTTTTTTGATCAGTAACTCTGTGTGAATATCTAGAATGCCTGTTTGTCCTGGGATAATATTGTTTCTTTTTATACTTTAATAAAGTAAGTTCAATATAAAATCACAACTATTCGAGGCTTGTGCGGATGGGATCATACAGTTTGCGGGGATGAGGACTGAGTTTGCAGGGACAGGGTCCAAGGTCGGAGGGATGGGGTGGGGCAGGGACAAATTTTTTCCCTGTGTTATTCTCTACTCTCATTCTGCTTCCCCCGCAGATGACAGAGGATATCCCTAGAAAGCCTAGCTCATGACTTCCAACATCCACCCCATAATAAGGCAGGTGATTGTGGTATTTAAATATATAGCAAAAAAACACAGATATAGTTGGGAGTGGAAAAAGCCTCATATACAAGCCTTTCCCACCATCCATGAACATATTTAAATATATGCTTCCTGTATGTGATGCACAGCAGCATCAGGGGGGGGGGTGGAGGGAGGGTAACTAGGTTCACTCCTGATGGACATACTCTTCTTATCTCTCCTATATGTCCTCTCTCTCCTATCCATCTCTTTCCTGACTCTCTCTACTTCTCTCCCTTCTCCTCTATCTCTATTTCTCTCTCTGCCTCTAGCTCTGCCTCTCTTCCTCTATTTTTCTCTCTCTACCCTCTCTCACACATTCTCCCTCCTCAATGTCTCTATATATCCACTATATATATCTACTCTTCTCCTCTCTCCATCTCCTCACTCCCATAAAGAAACATTTCTCCACATGTATTACTATACCTGTATATACACATACAGCACTTTGCAGGGATGTCGTTTTGCTACCATGGTAGTGTGTTGACATCATCATTGACATTCTCTATATACGGTAATGCTGCAGACAATTTCCATGGTGATTTTTGATGCAAAGTGCCATTTAATGGTGAACAGTGACATAGCCTCTAGATGCTGATTTTACAGATGTTTATTTCTGCGATTTTCAAAACACACCATAAGTACAAGTTGTTTCTAAATTATTGCTGTTATATTTTGGTTATCTTCCAGATGATGCCTAACCTTGAATTTATTTATTTATTTAATGTTTTATATCCCGTCTTCCCCAGAGAGCTCAGAATGGGTTACAGTATAACATACATAATAACTAAACAAACAAAATTCAGATAATTAAGGCTATACAGACAATTAATGTACAATACCTAGTAATTAGACAGACAGGATATAGACAATTTGTATTACAGAATGTATGGAAGGTGGAGGACAGGGGTTGAATGTTCTGGTAGACAGTTTAATAGTGCTAACGAGCAGAGGATATTGGAGTCTAGGTGTTATGCTGTACAGATACTTGGCTAACGAAATTAGAAGAGGAAGGTTTTTATTGCTTCCCTAAAGCTCAAAAGTCCTTCAAGGGATTTTATGTGTGGAGGCAGTTGGTTCCATTTTAGATGTTATATTGAAAATGCCCCTCATTGTCACCAATGCAGATAGTACAGATGTTGTAAGTATATAAGTGCTGTCATTGCACTTACCATTTAGTAAAGAGATTTTTTTTGTGCAATAACTATGGGCCCGTTTTACAAAGCCACAGTAGCAATGTTGTAATGTAATGTAATGTAATGTAATTTATTTCTTATATACCGCTACATCCGTTAGGAATTGAAGGGGCTTCAGTGCATTTTCCACAGCAGCACTGCTACTGTGGCTTTATAAAAAGGGCTGTATATATGAAGATGTTTAGAATGCCCCCAACAGATACTGCTCATGCTGTAATAATTAGGGCACTTATGATGCAGTAACTGTAAAATTTTATCAGATTTTAGTGAAAGGTTTCCAAGTTTGTCTTTCCCTTGCAGTATTCAACTGCTAATGCAAAATATCTCAACATGGCATGCTCATACATTTGAAAAATAATGTTCAAAATTAAATATTTACAAAGAAAATACACATGAGTATTTATTTATTTAAACTTGATTTCACATCCTGTTAGTATGCCCAGAACAAGTTTCAATAAAAAATAATATACAAGATAATCATTATTATATAAACAATACAGCAATAAAAAGTAGTAACAATTAGTATACATTTTATCATTTCTGCTGTAATGCATATTTCCTTAATCACATGCTTTTCTGGCAAACTATTTCTTTACCAGAACAAAAATAGTTGACAAAAGCTGCCAGCATGTATTATCAAGGAAATGCATTCTTGATTTTGTTCTTTCCTTTTTGTGTCTCCCTTTTCAGCTCTCTCCTGAAGGATAATTGGAAGAAGCATTAGAGAAACAGCTGGTTGTTTATACAAATGGTTTTAAGAAGAGAGTTACCAAGAGAACTAACATTCTCACAAAATGTCAGGTCACAAAAAAGATTTACCAAACATTTTGTCAGATTATCGTCTACTCTCAATTATCAAAGACAAATGCAGTGGCAAAAAACAAATATATAAAATGTTTACTGTTAAAGAACTGCACCATTCATAATCACCTAGACGTTTTTAAATGCAAGTACACAGTAGAGGTAGAACTTTCATGCTTAATTTATAAAAAGGAGTGACTTAAAAGACGCCTGAAGGATATTTGTTTATAACTTAATTTATAAAACTGCCTATCTAATAAAGCTTTCCTTCAAATACAATACATATAACAATAAAACAATTAAGTACCACCTATCACAAAATTTTATTTTAAAAGAATACTAAAAAAGAATAATGTGACAAACCCAAGTCCGTTTCGGGTCTTGTCTTTAACAAACCCGAATCCGTCCCGGGTTTTGTCCCAGGAATAGAGATAAAACACAATGAGCCCAGATGTAGGAGAGCTAATCAGGTGAAATGCCCATCTGCAGAGTTAAATGATTACTGCTCAGATAGTGAGATGATGTCAGATGAAGCACGGCGGGGAAAGGATAGGCAGAAAAGCTGTGCCCAGTGTAAACCTGTTCTTGCCACTGTTAGAGGTTTGCTACCTTTTGCACAGCCTGCCCCTGTTAGAACTAAGGCTAGAAAGAATCCTGCCTGTAATCATAAGGAGCAGGCTAGTATGTGGAAGGCCCTTCCCCCTCCCAGTCTTAGGGGGAGTGGCTCTCCACAGGTTAAAGTGAGTCTCTTCAAAACAGGAAGGGGAAGGAGGCAATCAGGAGAGGAGAGCAAGTTCCTCTCTTCCCTGCCAGTGTTAGCTAGTGATACAAATTGGCTAATGACTGATGCAGAGGAGTTTTCTTCCTCTGAGCTTTGGGAGAAGGATCAGGGATAGAGAATGACACGGGGAGCGATCCCCGCAGCGAACCGCTGCGTGGCTGCGGTTTGGCTGCGGGTTATGGTGACCTCATTAGCAAATCGCCGCAGACGCGGGGACAAATCCTTTCACCGCCCGCAAAAACGGTGAATAGATTTGTCCCCGCAGGCCAATGTCCCCCCTTCTAGGAACCGCTATTTACCTGTGTTTCACCGTGCTCCTCATTTGTCAGATCAACCCTTCCTGCCAATAGAACCCGCCCCCCCCCCGACGATCGCCCTCAGCCCTTCATGCCGACAGAACCAGCCCTCCCCAACGATCGCGGCAGGAGGGTACCCATCCCCTCCTGCCTACCCCAACAGCCCCCCCGACGATCGCAGCAGGAGGATATCCAACCCCTCCTGCCAGCTCCCCAACAGCCCCCCTATGATCACTGGTAGGAGGGTGCCCAACCCCTCCTGCCGGCACCCCCAACGGCCCCCTATATCGCCAATAGGAGGGTGCCCAACCCCTCCTGCCGGACCCTCCCCCAACAAACCCCGCCATCCCGAAACACCACCCTTAGTCTTACTTTCCAAGTTGGACCGGACAGCTCCTCGCCCGTCTGGCCAGCAGGCCTGCCTCCGTCCAAATGAGGCGGGCCCGCCCCTCCCCTCCCCTGCCTAACCCACAGGATCCTAGGGCCTGATTGGCCCAAGCACCTAAGGCCCCTCCTATAGCGGGAGTGGCTTTAGGTGCCTAGACCAATCAGGCCCTAGGATCCTGTGGGTTGGGCAGGGTAGGGGCGGGCCCGCCTCATTTGGACGGAGGCAAGCCTGCTGGCCATACGTGTGAGGAGCCGTCCGGTCCAACTTGGAAAGTAAGACTAAGGGGGTTCCGGGGTGGGAGGGTTCGTTGGGGGGGGGTCCAGCAGGAGGGGTTGGGTACCCTCCTGCTGGCGATCTTAGGGGAGGCCATTGGGAGGACCGGCAGGAGGGGTTGGGTACCCTTCTGCTGCGATTGTCGGGAGGGCCGTTGGGGGGGGTCTACAGGAGGGGTTGGGTGCCCTCCTGCCGTGATCGCTGGGGGGAGGGGAGACTTGCAGCCATAGCCGCGGTCACTATGCTAATCACGGCAGGGAGATCTTTGCCGCGATTAGGTACAGCGGCCGCATCTACTTACCATGTAGGCTAACATTGTAAGCATTTAAAGTACATGTCGTGTTTGTTTTTGCATTGCTAGCCCCAGGGGTGGTGGAAGATTAGTGATTGAAAAACTGTATGAAAAATAACTATTTTAAATTTAGTGATCAAAATGTGTCAGTTTTGAGAATTTATATTAATTAATTTTTTCTCTGCGTGTTTTGTTTTTGTATAGTTATTAACTAATATTTAACTAAGTTTTAAAGTTTTAAAGAATGTTTCCTTTATACGTAAATAAAGAAAAGTATATAAAATCGTACCCGTTTGAGGCTTTTATGTATGCAGTGGTGACGGTGACGGGGCGGTGAATGGGGTTGCAGTGGCGGTGACGGGGCGGTGAATGGGGTGGCAGTGGCGGTGACGGGGCGGTGAAGGGAATGGCGGTGACGGGGCGGTGCAGAGGATGGTGAGACGGGGACGGGGCGGTGACGGGGACCAATTTTTTCACCGTGTCATTCTCTAATCAGGGAGAAGCCATGGATGTTCAGGAAAGCCATGTAGGAACTGAGTCCTGTCCAATAGCTATGGAAATACAGTGAAGCATAAGAGTTTTGTTTGCTGCCTTCAGTCTTTGAGCTTCTAGTTAAACTGTATGTTTGTTTTGAAGAGAGTTTAGTATCTTTCCTTGAAAACTGAACTCTGAAATCTTACCTGAAAGCATTGAAGTATTTGTTTCCAACAAACGTGTGCATGGTTCCTGGCTTGTTGCCAAGCTGGGTAATTACGTTGCTCTCTCTCAGCTGTGTGTGGTTACTGCAGCAACGTTTCAGAGGGAAACGAATGTATAATACCTGCATTTCACCAGGACAGTGTTTTGAATAATAGACTGTGGGATAAAACGTTGCCAGCGTAGAAGGGGTCTGCTCTGGTGAAGAGGACTAAGTTATATTATACTGCTAAGCCCAGAAGCAGGGGACTACATTGCAACCACTGCTGACAAACGTGAGCACTTTGATTTTGATGTTTTGTTTCTTATATGATCTCATGGAAAGTATGTGTTCCTGCAACTGCAAGGCTGAAACCTGTATTTTTTGTTTACTGGGCCAGTGGCCGGAATAAAGTGATTATTTTTGCCATTTCTGACTTGAACTCATTACCTGCATGCCCTATTAGGCAGTTACCTTGCCAGAATAAAGTCCTGAAGGGTCCCTTAGTAGCAAGGGGCATACTGGGTCAGAGGTTTTATCATGTCCCCATGAGCTCGCTGTGCATTTCAGGGGCACGGGTGTGACAATAAACACATAAATCATAGGGGAGTTACTGTAAGGTACAAACAAGTGGAAGCAGGCATCTGCGGAGACACCTGAACCTCCAATCCCATCACAGAAGCTGCTATATCTGTGTCCACTGTTCCGCAGAACATGATTTCGGGGTCGTGACCAAAGGGGTATGCCCCTTAGAGCATTAGAGGAGTGTGGAGTGTGCCATTCTGCTTCACTCGAATGAAGAAAAGGAAAGGGGGATCAAAAGGCATAATCACTCCAACAGTGGCTAGAGGTCCAATGGACAAATATTTAACAGTAGTTTTGACACCGTTATCTGAATTGCCATCTCTCCCTTACACTTCCCTTTCTTCAGGGGGACCTTACCCTTCCTCTCAACCTGTTTATCAGAGGAAAGAAAATCGCACTCAGAAGGATGAGAGTGTTATAGGTCCTCAAGAAATCACATCGAGCCAAACTTCATTTCCCTCTCAATCATGTGGATTAATCAAGGTACCATCTCCAGTTAAATTTACTTTTCAGTCTTTTAATGATACATCTTCTTATATTTCTCAAGAAATATCATTAAAGGATATATGGATGGCTATCAATAAGATCGACCAAACTTTGCAAAATAATTTACAGAAGAAAATTAGAAACATAGAAACATAGAAAGATGACGGCAGAAAAGGGCTATAGCCCATCAAGTCTGCCCACTCTACTGACCCACCCCACTAAGTCAGAGTGTTGCTCGACCCACGTAGAGATCCCACGTGGATGTCCCATTTATTCTTAAAGTCGAGCACGCTAGTGGCCTTGATCACCTGCACCGGTAGTTTGTTCCAGTGATCTACCACCCTTTCTGTGAAGAAATACTTCCTGGTGTCACCACCAAATCTCCCTTGTGACTGAAAGTCCCTTAGGAAAGAATATGTCATTTTCCACCTCGACACGACCTGTGACGTACTTAAATGTCTCAATCATGTCACCCCTCTCCCTGCACTCCTCTAGAGTAGAGCTGCAACTTGCCCAGTCTTTCCTCGTATGAGAGACCCTTGAGTCCGGAGACCATCCTAGTGGCCATTCGCTGGACTGACTCAGCTCGAAGTACATCTTTACGGTAATGTGGCCTCCAGAATTGCACACAGTACTCCAGATGAGGTCTCACCATGGTTCTGTACAGTGGCATTATGACTTCAGGTTTACGGCTGACGAAGCTTCTATTGATACATCCCATCATTCGCCTTGCCTTGGATGAGGCCTTCTCTACCTGTTTGGCAGCCTTCATGTCTGCACTGATGATTACTCCCAAGTCCCGTTCTTCTGAAGTCGTAGCTAGTGTTTCTCCATTCAAGGTGTATGTTCTGCATGGATTTCTGCTGCCGAGATGCATCACCTTACACTTCTTTGCGTTGAAGCCCAGCTGCCATGTTGAGGACCAGTTTTCCAACTTGATCAGATCCTGCGTCATACCATCCGTGAGATCGCTTTCACCTACTATATTACACAGTTTGGCGTCGTCGGCAAACAGCGCTACTTTTCCCGGAAGCCCTCGGGTCAAGTCTCTTATGAATATGTTAAAAAGGGATGGTCCCAGGACTGAGCCCTGTGGCACTCCACTAGTCACCTCCGATGTCTTAGAGAGGGTGCCATTGACCACCACCCTCTGAAGTCTTCCACTCAGCCAATCATTGACCCATGCAGTTAGTTTCTCACCTAACCCCATCGATTTCATCTTGTTTAATAGTCTACGGTGTGGGACACTGTCAAACGCTTTACTGAAATCCAAGTACACTCTGTCCAGAGACTCTCCCGAGTCTAGCTTTCCTGTCACCCAGTCAAAGAAGCTGATAAGATTGGATTGGCATGACCTGCCCCTAGTGAATCCATGTTGACAGGGATCCCTCAGATTCCCCTCATCCAATATTGTGTCTAATTTCCCTTTAAGTAGAGTTTCCATGAATTTACACACTATTGATGTGAGACTTACTGGTCTGTAATTTGCAGCCTCCGCTCTGCAACCCTTTTTGTGCAGAGGAACAAAACGATTCTGCAAAGTTCTCTGAATATGAATCTAGAATGAGTACTTTAGAACAGAATCAAATAAAGCATGAATCTCAAATTAAAACTTGTTAGACTATGGTGGCATCCTCAGTGAAAGCTAATTTGATTATTCATATGCAATTGGATTTGCTTAAAAACACCTCAAGAGCAGCCAATTTAAGGTTGATCAATTTTCCTGTTATACATTATCTTTCAGCTACAGAATTTTTAAAGATATATATAAAAGATATCTTACAGTTGATGATAAAGACATTGGGCACTAAGCCCATCGATCAAGTCTCGACCACTTAGCGACCCCTTTGCAACCCGATTCTCCTCCGACCCGATTCACTAACCTCTGTCCCGATCATCCTCTGATTCGCGCATGAAATGAGGGGGAACGGCATTCAAATGTAGGTAGGCAGCGCTTCACGATTCACTAAAAAAAATGAGGGACACCGACTGGGCTGACCGATCAAAAAATAAGCGACTGCTGAGAACCAGTCGCTCAGGTCCTTTCCGACTGCTCTGCCTTCTTCTACCCTGCTCTCTGCCCTGCTTATACTGGTTAACAGATATTTTCTATGATGGAAGTATTGTGAGTTTTGATGACCCCACCAAAACAAAAAGGAAGTTGGTTTAGCCATCTTTACAGAGCTTGTGATAAAAGTTTCATCATGCAGAACAGGTTTTTTGAAGCATTAATCTGGAATAAGAAATCATTTAAATATAAATATATATTAACTAGTGTTTAAGCCCGTTACATTAACGGGTGCTAGAATATATGTCTATCTGTCTTTCTTTCTTTGTCTCTCCATTCCCCTGTCTCTCTCTTCCTTTCTTTCTTTCTCCCTCCCGCTGTCTGTTCTTTCTTTCTGGTTCTCTCTCTGGCACCGTCTGTCTTTCTTTCTTTCTGTCTCTCTCCCTGCCCGCTGTCTTTCTATGTGTCTGTCTTTCGTTCTAATGCGCTGCCTGCCTGCCAGTCTTTCTGTCTCTCCATGGCCCCCTTCTGTCTCCCCTCCCCCAAAGCAAACCAAGATTGCTCCCAGGCCCCCTTTCCCTCTCCGTCCCCTCCACTTCCCTGTGCAGCAGCAGCATTTCCCTAGCACCCTTCCCTGTGCAGCAGCAGCATTTCCCCCCCCCACATACACACACACTTCCCTGTGCAAGAGCAGCATTTCCCACCCTTCCCTGTGCAGCAGCAGCATTTCCCGGCCTTTCCTGTGCAACAGCAGCATTTCCCACAGCCCCCTTTCCAGCCGCCGCATTTAAATTCACAGAAAAGTGCCGCGCTACCGCTGTCTTCAGTGTCTTCTATCCACTGCGGCCCACCCTAGCGGAAACAGGAAGTAGTCAGAGAGGGTGGGCCACAGTGGACAGAAGACGGCGAGGCCAGCGGTAACGCGGTGCAGCGCTTTTCTGTGAATTTAAACGTGGGTGAGCCAGCAGAAGGAGAAGGCTTTGGCGGTGGTGGTTTTGGCGGTGAGTGAGGGCGAGAGGGGGGAGTCGCCGGCTGTGCTGTGTCTCTCCATGTTCGAATTCAAAAATGGAATTCAGCACGGAGGGACACAGCACTTGTCAGGTACCCACAGCCTGTTAAGTGCGCATGCGCGCTTAAGAGGATTATTATTATAGATGCTCCTGCATGCTCCTGTTAAATCCTGATGCAGCAGCAGCTTGCAACATGATGGCCATTGTTGGTGGTATGAATTTGAGTTTTTGCTCTGCATTTAAGTTCTTTAAATGTGATAAAATTTGTGTAAAGGATTAAGTTTTTGTAGTGTTTTCTAAAACAATTAAAACATTCAGAAGTTTATTCAAGAATATTTCAGAAGAGGAGGTTTTTTCAGCCAAATACATAAGTATCTACCCTTTCCAGTCAGTGAGCTGAAATTTGTGCTCTTTTAGGGTTCAGAGGTTTTTCCTTCCTCTTCTTTATAAGATCTGATTATTTTAGTAACATTATATGGTCTTAAGAAAATTCCTATTTTTCAAAGAGATTATCTACATCGAGTGGATCTTGTTGTATGGTTGTAAATAGTGGGATTCCCCAGGGGTTTGTGCTAGGACCACTGTTTGTTTTTTTTAATAAATTTATAAATGATCTAGAGATGAGAATAACTAGTGAGGTAATTAAATTTGCTGATGACACAAAGCTGTTGTCATGATGTCTGTTATAAAGGGAGAGAAAAAAAATAGAGGTAAAATATCCAGGACACTTGTAAATAAACGTTCTTAGTACTAGAGGCTATAGACCTGGTTACTACATTACTCTTCCAGTTTAGAAGGAAGAAAACAGACCAAATATTTTAAAACCTCTGCTGCTTTTAGCTTTATTAAACATCTAGATGTTATACAGTATTATAAATGTAATTATATTGCTTTAATTCACCAAAATATTAGCTTCATAGATAAAGAGGATGAGATTGTGATAAATCAGCAGAGGAGCAAGTTAGAATATACATGGAATATTAATATTGGGTTAGGTTCACTTTAACAAGCTTCTCCTATTAGGCTTTATAGCTCAAAACTCCTTATTACCCCAAGTGCAAATATTATGACTAGCAGAACATCTACAGTAATCACTGTTGTTATTGTGTATGTATGTTTGTATTTAATATTCCAGGCTAATGCTATCACTAAGCAATAAAAACCATAGTAGCATTAACATTAGTATTATGAATTTGCATAACGCTGACAAGAATAAAAGTTGGCACACTGCTTGATACATATTGCTTTAGCAGATTTTCGTTATAATGAAAAACAAGATCAGTGAGTCTTCTATCAAGGTCAACAGCTAAACAAATCAAGCATAATCAAGTTTATCAAGAAATAAGACAAAAAGCACAGTTACTTACCGTAACAGGTGTTATCCAGGGACAGCAGGCAGATATTCTTAACGTATGGGTGACGTCACCGACGGAGCCCCGGTACGGACATTTCTTAACTAGAAAGTTCTAGTTGGCCGCACCGCGCATGCGCGAGTGCCTTCCCGCTAGAGAGCTGCACGGGAACGGGGATGACGGGAATCCCGCGGGACCCGCGGGGATCCCGCGGGTTCCCCCTTTGGGTCACGGGGATCCCGTGGGGACGCCCCCTAGGGTCGCGGGGATCCCATGGGGACGCCCCCTAGGGTCGCGGGGATCCCGTGGGGACGCCTCCGAGGGTCGCGGGGTTCCTGCGGGGTTGGATCGCAGTGCACTGCATTCGAGCCGCGAGGGTAGTCTCCTCCTCCTTACCTGCACTGTCGCAGCACACAGCCGAACGGAAGTCTTCCCGATGTCAGCGCTGACGTCGGAGGGAGGGCTTAAGCAAAGCCCTCCCTTCCTCCGACGTCAGCGCTGACATCAGGAAGACTTCCGGTCGGCTGTGTGCGGCAGGGCAGGTAGGAAGAAGGCAATGGCGAACGAAAGAGGGGGGAGGGGGCGGTCCGCCCCGAAGAATGTGCACAGCTGGTCAGGTCCCCCGATCGACCGACAACAGGCCCGGCCGACAAACCTCCCTGCCCTGTAGCCGCGAATCTAAATTACCTCTTACAGCAGCTCCAATACTCCAGCTGCTGTAAGAAGGTAATTTAGATTCGCGGCTACAGGACAGGGAGATTTGTCCGACCGGGCCTGTTCTGTTGTCGGTCGGGTGCAAAAGCGCCACAAAGGTGGAGGCAGGGAGGGAGGAAAGGTGGAGTGGAGAAGAAAAGACGCTTAAGTGGGGAGAAGGCCGCTGAAAGCACTGGGGAAGACAAAGGGGTGGAGAAGGACGCTGAAAGGACATGGGGTAAACGGGAGGAGGGGGGGAAGGATGCTGAAAGCACATGTGGAAGACAGAGGGGGGTGAAGGACCCTGAAAGCACTGGGGAAGACAAAGGGGTGGAGAATGCCACTGAAAGGACATGGGGAAAACAGGGGTGGAGAAGGCCACTGAAAGGAAATGGGGAAAACAGGGGGGGAGAAGGCCGCTGAAAGGATATGGGGAAGACAGAGGGGGGAGAAGGCCACTGAAAGCACTGGGGAAGACAAAGGGGTGGAGAATGCCACTGAAAGGACATGGGGAAAACAGGGGTGGAGAAGGCCACTGAAAGGAAATGGGGAAAACAGGGGGGGAGAAGGCCGCTGAAAGGATATGGGGAAGACAGAGGGGGGAGAAGGCCGCTGAAAGCACTGGGGAAGACAAAGGGGTGGAGAATGCCACTGAAAGGACATGGGGAAAACAGGGGTGGAGAAGGCCACTGAAAGGAAATGGGGAAAACAGGGGGGGAGAAGGCCGCTGAAAGGATATGGGGAAGACAGAGGGGGGTGAAGGCCGCTGAAAGGACATGGGGAAGACAGAGGGGGGAGAAGGACGCTGAAAGGACATGGGGAAGGCAGAGGGGGGAGAAGGATGCTGCCTGACAGGACATGGGGAAGATGGTGGGGGAGAAGGACACTGGAAGGAAATGGGGAAGAGGGAATGGGGAGAAGACCCTGGCAGGGAAGAAGACAGAGGTGCCAGACTATGGGGGGAGTGGAAGGAAAAAGATGGGTGCCAGACCAATTTGGGAGGGGGGAGAAAGGGAGAGGCACAGTAACAGAGCAAATGGAAGACACAGAGAGAAGAGAGGCAGTGGATGGAAGGAATTGAATGAGAATATGAAGAAAGCAGAAACCAGGCAACAAAGGTAGGAAAAAAATTCTTTTTTTTTTTTTTTTGCTTAAGGATAAAGTAGTATATTAGTTGTGTTGATAAAAATTTATAAACATTAGAGGCTCTGGTAGAAACCCGTTTACAAAGTATGTATTCTTCCCAATTAATATTTCCAAATTAATAAAGTCTTTTTGCTTATTTTTAAATGGGTTTCTACCAGAGCCTTTAATTCAGTAGCATAATTAAATGAAATAACTATTTCTGTAGTTTATAGGGACGGGCGGGGACGTAGGGGATTCCTCGCGGGGACGTAGGGGATTCCTCGCGGGGACGGGCGGGGACGGAGGGATTCCTCGCGGGGACAGGTGGGGACGGAGGGATTCCTCGCGGGGACGGGTGGGGACGGGTGGGAGTCCTCACGGGGACGGGTGGGACTTTGGCGGGGACGGGTGGGGACGGGTGGGATTTCTGTCCCCGCGCAACTCTCTACTTCCCGCCCGACGGAGGAGTGCGTGGTCTCCAGTTAAGATAAGCCAGCTAAGAAGCCAACCCGGGGAGGAGGGTGGGACGTAAGAATATCTGCCTGCTGTCCCTGGATAACACCTGTTACGGTAAGTAACTGTGCTTTATCCCAGGACAAGCAGGCAGCATATTCTTAACGTATGGGTGACCTCCAAGCTAACAGAGAGGGAGGGGGGATGGTTGGCCATTAGGAAAATAAATTTTGTAACACAGATTGGCCGAAGTGTCCATCCCGTCTGGAGAAGGTATCCAGACAGTAGTGAGTAGTGAACGTGTGAACTGAAGACCAAGTGGCCGCCTTGCAGATTTCCTCAATAGGCGTGGAACGGAGGAAAGCCACAGAAGCAGCCATAGCTCTGACCCTGTGGGCCGTGACAGCACCTTCCAGTGAGAGGCCGGCCCGAGCATAGCAGAACGCAATACAGGCAGCAAGCCAATTGGACAGCGTTCGTTTAGAGACAGGACGACCCAGATGGTTCGGATCGAAGGTCAGAAAAAGCTGAGGAGATGAGCGGTTAGCCCTGGTACGGTCAAGGTAGTATGCAAGGGCACGCTTACAATCCAGCGTGTGTAACGCCTGTTCCCCAGGAAGAGAATGGGGTTTTGGGAAAAAGACAGGCAACACAATGGACTGGTTGAGGTGAAAGGCCGAAACCACCTTGGGGAGGAATTTAGGATGGGTACGCAGAACCACCTTGTCATGGTGAAAAACAGTGAACGGTGGATCGGCGACCAGTGCATGCAGCTCACTGACCCTCCTGGCAGAGGTGATGGCAATGAGGAAAAGCACCTTCCATGTGAGAAGTTTGAGCGAAGTAGTAGCAAGAGGCTCAAAAGGAGGTTTCATGAGGGCTGATAAAACCACATTTAGGTCCCAGACGACAGGAGGAGGCTGTAGAGGTGGTTTGATATTGAAGAGGCCTCTCATGAACCGGGAAACCAGAGGATGAGCCGTGAGAGGTTTTCCGAGGATAGGCTCATGAAAGGCAGTGATGGCACTGAGGTGGACTCTGATTGAGGTAGACTTGAGGCCAGCATTGGACAGAGAGAGCAAATAGTCCAGTACGGTTTCCACCGCCAATGAGGTGGGATTGTGATGATGCAGGAGGCACCAAGAGGAAAACCGGGTCCACTTCTGATGGTAACATTGGAGCGTGGCGGGTTTCCGGGAGGCATCCAAAATGCGACGGACAGGCTGGGACAGATTCTCTGGAGAGGTCAGCCCGAGAGAAACCAAGCCGTCAGGTGGAGTGAAGACAGATTGGGATGCAGTAGAGACTGATGCCGCTGCGTAAGTAGAGTAGGAAACACAGGAAGAGGAATGGGCTCCCTGGAGCTGAGCTGAAGCAGGAGGGAGAACCAGTGCTGTCGGGGCCACCGGGGAGCGATGAGAATCATGGTGGCCCTGTCCCTGCGGAGTTTGAACAAGGTCCGCAACATCAGAGGCAGTGGAGGAAAGGCATAGAGGAACCGATCCGTCCAGTCGAGCAGGAATGCATCCGGGGCCAGACGATGCGGAGAGAAGAGTCTGGAACAGAACTGGGGCAGCTGATGGTTGTGAGGAGCTGCAAAGAGGTCCACCTGCGGAGTGCCCCAGCGAGCAAATATGGAGTGGAGTGTGGGGGGGTCCAGAGTCCACTCGTGAGGTTGAAGGATGCGGCTGAGTTGGTCGGCCAGGGAGTTCTGTTCGCCCTGGATATAGACAGCCTTGAGGTAAAGATTGTGGGCCGTGGCCCAGGTCCAGATACAGAAGGCCTCCTGACAAAGGAGGCGAGATCCGGTGCCGCCTTGCTTGTTTATGTAGTACATGACGACTTGGTTGTCCGTGCACAGGAGAAGAACCTGAGGGTAGAGAAGGTGCTGGAAGGCCTTGAGAGCATAAAACATGGCTCTGAGCTCCAGGAAATTGATGTGATGTTGACGCTCCTGAGGGGTCCAGAGTCCCTGGGTGCGCAGATCTCCTATGTGAGCTCCCCATGCATAGGGGGAGGCATCTGTGGTTATGATCATGGAGTGAGGGGGTAGATGAAAGAGGAGACCCCTGGAAAGATTTGAGGAGTTCAACCACCATTGAAGAGATTGCTGAAGAGACGATGTCACAGAGATGGGATGAGAAAGAAGATCCGTGGTCTGTGACCATTGGTTGGCAAGGGTCCATTGAGGTATCCTGAGGTGGAGTCGTGCCAGAGGAATCACATGGACTGTCGAGGCCATGTGGCCCAGAAGGACCATCATCTGTCGAGCAGGAATGGATGGATGAAGGAGCACCTGCCGACAGAGGTGGAGCAGGGTCCGGTGCCGGTCGGAAGGAAGGAACGCCCTCATCAGATTGGTATCGAGAACTGCTCCGATGAACTGAAGGCGCTGCGTGGGAAGCAGATGCGACTTGGGGTAATTGATCTCGAACCCCAAGAGATGGAGGAAAGAGATGGTTTGATGGGTGGCTTGCAGCACAAGTGGAGATGTAGTTGCTTTCACCAACCAATCGTCCAAGTAGGGGAACACCTGTAGGTTGTGGGACCTGAGAAAGGCCGCTACCACAATCAGGCACTTGGTGAACACCCTGGGCGATGATGCGAGACCAAAGGGCAGCACCTTGTACTGATAGTGGTGATTCTTTATCTGGAATCGGAGGTAGCGACGTGAAGCTTGATGGATTGGAATGTGAGTGTAGGCCTCCTTGAGGTCCAGGGAACATAGCCAGTCGTGTTGAGACAGAAGAGGATAAAGCGTGGCAAGGGAGAGCATTCTGAACTTTTCCTTGACCAAACACTTGTTGAGGTTCCTGAGGTCGAGGATGGGACGAAGGTCTCCCGTTTTCTTGGGTACCAGGAAGTAGCGGGAGTAAAATCCCTGACCTCTTTGGTCTGGTGGAACTTCTTCGATGGCATTGAGGAGGAGAAGGGATTGGACCTCCCTGAGGAGGAGTGGAGTTTGGGAGGAGTGAGAAGCAGACTCTACGGGAGGATTGTCTAATGGAAGAGTCTGGAACCTTAGTGAGTATCCGTGACGGATGATGTTGAGAACCCATAGGTCTGATGTGATGGCCTCCCAGCGTTGAAGAAAGATGGTGAGGCGGCCTCCGATAGGTTGAGGGAGAGGCATCGAAGGTTGGAGACTGGCTATGCCCTGGAGAAAGGAGTCAAAAGGGCTGAGGAGGTTTAGTCTGAGAGAGAGGCTTGGTCGCCTGGTGAGATTGAGAGCGAGCCTGAGCGTGCTGTTGTTGGCGAGGACGGCGAGATTGCTGCTGAGGAGGATTAAGCGGTCTGGCAGAGAATCGACGTTGATAAGAGGACTGAGGCCTGTATGGTCGTGCAGGTGGAGTCTTCTTTTTAGGCTTAATGAGGGTGTCCCATCTGGTCTCATGAGCCGAAAGTTTTTTTGTTGTGGAATCTAGAGACTCTCCAAAAAGTTCATCACCAAGGCAGGGCGCGTTGGTGAGGCGGTCTTGGTGGTTCACATCAAGATCAGACACCCTCAGCCAGGCCAGGCGTCGCATGGCCACAGCCAGTGCGGAGGCTCGGGAAGTGAGCTCGAAGGAATCATAAATCGAGCGCACCATGAATTTTCTGAGCTGAAGGAGGCTGGAAATCTGTTGTTGGAAGAGCGGGACCTTACGCTCAGGGACATATTTTTGCAGGGCGGAAAGTTGTTGGACCAGGTGCTTCATATAAAAGGAAAAATGAAAGGTGTAGTTGTTGGCCCTGTTAGCCAGCATGGCATTCTGGTACAGGCGCTTTCCAAATTTGTCCATTGTCTTCCCCTCTCTGCCAGGAGGGTTGGAGGCATAAACACTGGAGCCCTGGGATTTTTTGAGAGTGGACTCTACGAGGAGGTTCTCATGGGGCAATTGAGGTTTATCAAAGCCCGGAATAGGGATGACCCGGTATAAACTGTCCAGTTTTCTGGGGGCACCCGGAACAGTAAGGGGGTTTTCCAAATTTTTATAAAACATTTCCCGTAGGATATCATGTACGGGCAGTTTAAGAAATTCCTTGGGAGGTTGGTCGAAGTCCAAGGCATCTAAAAAAGCCTGGGACTTTTTAGAGTCGGACTCTAGTGGGATTGAGAGAGCCGATGACATCTCCCGAAGGAATTTCGTGAAGGAGGATTGTTCAGGCTTGGAGGTGGTATCAGCCATGGAGGGTTCCTCATCTGTAGAAGAGGCATCCTCCTCGGTACCGAGTGGGGATTGCTCCCATAAATCTGGGTCCCTGATGGCAGGCTCAGTATGGCGGATTTTAGAAAGGGACTTGCCAGAGCGCATGGATACGGTACCGGGAGATGAAGACCGGCGTCGATCCATGTCCCGGGAGGAATGGTGTCGATCACGGTCCCGGGAAGACCGGAGTCGATCCCGGGGCCGGGAGGGGTCCTCCGCAGTGCAAGTCTGAAGTTCAGGCTGGGCAGATAAGACCACCATGGAGGTGTTCATCGGTACCGAGGGGGTGGACACCGGTGGGATGGTGCGAGGCTCGGGCCGGTCTGGTACCGGAAGGAGCGGTGCCAGTAGGGTCGGAAGGAGTTGTTGGAGTTGCTGCTGTAGCTGCTCCTGTAGTTTGTCCTGGAGGATGGCCGAGATGCGGTCCTCCAATGGGGGCACCGGTACCGTTTTAGTTTTCTTTGGTACCATAGGTGCTGCTCGACACTCCGGCGATGAGGAGGCCGATGACGAGGCACTCACCGAGATCGGAGCGGAGCGTTTTCGGGATCGGCGGGACGCCGGAAGGACCGGAGTCGCCGCTGTAACTGGAGGGCGCTCTAGGGAAGTGGAAGGCTTCTTAGCCGGCTTACCTGGCGCTATCGACCCCGAAGAAGGATCAGGCGGTGTCGATGTGGTCGGTGCCGATTTAGGCGGTGCCGTCGACGTCGGGGGCTGATCCATGGCAGAACCGGTGCCGAAGAGGATATTCTGCTGGATTTGCCGGTTCTTAAGAGTGCGTTTCTTGAGAGTAGCACAGCGGGTGCAGGTGTCATAAGAACATAAGAACATAAGAACTGCCATCTCCGGATCAGACCTTTGGTCCATCAAGTCCGGCGAACCGCGCACGCGGAGGCCCTGCCAGGTGTACCATGGCGTAATTTATAGTCCATCATATCTTTATATGCCTCTCTTAAGGAGATATGCATCTAGTTTGCTCTTGAAGCCTAGGACGGTCGATTCCGCAATAATCTCCTCTGGGAGGGCATTCCAGGCGTCAACCACTCTCTGAGTGAAGCAGAACTTCCTGACATTAGTCCCGATGCTCTGGACCCAAACACTGTAGGCACCAATTGTGTGGGTCAGTTAGAGAGATCGGGCGTGCACACCGCTGGCACTTCTTGAAGCCCGGTTGGGGGGGCATGAAGGGAAACACGGCCTCCGCGAAATCAAACCCGGAGGCTTGTATGATTACAACAGGCCCCGCCAGGGCCGGTTGGAAAAACAAAGAAAAAACCACGAGGTTGTTGTTTGTTTGTTTGTTTTTTTTTTGCAGAGAAATTAAAGTCGAAAGGGAAAATTAGAAAAAAGGATCAAAAAAGCGCGAGCGGGAAGGCAAAAAGAGAGTTTTCAACGGCCGTTGAAAGCACATGCGTCTTCTTCGCTCCGCGGAAACGAAGAAACTGGAGACCACGCACTCCTCCGTCGGGCGGGAAGGCACTCGCGCATGCGCGGTGCGGCCAACTAGAACTTTCTAGTTAAGAAATGTCCGTACCGGGGCTCCGTCGGTGACGTCACCCATACGTTAAGAATATGCTGCCTGCTTGTCCTGGGATAAGAAGCATTTATGTAAAGTTTCATGTAGCCAACTGACCCCCCATTTTACAAAAGCACGGAAAAGGTTTTTAGCACCAGCTGGCGCGCTGAATGCTCTGTGCTGCTCCGACCTCATAGAAATGCTCATAGGGGTAAATTATTATAGTGCCATGGTAAAGCATTTAACAAATGGCACCAGTTTGTGCCACCCAATGATTTACAGTAGGTTGCAATTTGTTAGTGTTGTCCATAATTTGAAAAAAATATATATATAGTGTGATAGTTTCATGCCAGTTTAGAAAACATAAAACCCTATTTTGACAATACCAAAAAAAAATCATCATAAATTACTTGGGGAAAAATATAGCACCTTGTAAAAATCTTCACATTCGTGTACATTTTTCACACTCTGATGTTTTAAAAATACAGCTACATTTCAATCACTCTTACTGTGACCTTAAACTGCAGAATGTGAGAAATGTACACTGATGAAAAGTGATGTTAAAAAAAAGGTAATGCATACCAACGTCAGTCTTCTATAGTTGCATATTAAGTGACAGTAGAAAAAGCCCGTTTAGCACATTCAGTTTGCCCAGTTATCCCATTCATATATCACAGCCGTCTGTAACAGAGGAGCTGTGGCAAACAGGCAGAAGCAACAGTTAATGAGAGGTTTATGCATGTGTTATTGCAACAAATCACAAATTAACATCAACCAATTTTATTTAATTTCAACACATTTAACAGTTCAGTGTAGCTTACCATTCACTTCCACCTCAATGGAACTATTTAAACATAAGAACATAAGCAGTGCCTCTGCCGGGTCAGACCAGAGGTCCATCCCGCCCAGCAGTCCGCCCCCGCGGCGGCCCAACAGGTCATGACCTGCCTTAATCACCAGAAGGGGCCCCCTTGCCCCCTAGGTTTCTCATCGAAGTCCTATCTTCCCAACAATGTCCTAACCCTCCGGCCTTTCACCTGCACGACCTGGTGAGCTGTCTATAATTATGCAACACCCCAGCACCTCCCTCAGTACCCCACGATCCCCTTTTCCCTCAGGAATCTGTCCAATCCCTGTTTGAATCCCTGTACTGTACTCTGCCGGATCACTTCCTCCGGGAGCGCATTCCATTTGTCCACGACCCTTTGGGTGAAGAAAAACTTCCTTGCATTTGATTTGAACCTATCTCCCTTCAGTTTCTCTGAGTGCCCCCTCGTACCTGTTGTCCCTTTTAGTCTGAAGAACCTGTCCCTGTCCACCCTCTCTATGCCCCTAAGTATTTTGAAGGTCTCTATCATATCCCCCCTGAGCCTCCTCTTTTCCAGAGAGAAGAGCCCCAGTTTATCCAGCCTCTCAGCATATGGGCAGTTTTCCAGCCCTCTTACCAGTTTCATTGCCCTCCTTTGGACTCTCTCAAGAACTGCCATGTCCTTCTTGAGGTGCGGCGACCAATATTGAACGCAGTATTCCAGATGTGGGCGCACCATCGCTCGATACAGCGGCATGATGACTTCCCGCGTCCTGGTTGATATGCCCCTCTTGATGATGCCCAGCATCCTGTTGGCTTTCTTCGAGGCTGCTGCACACTGTGCGGATGGTTTCATGGATGGATCCACTAGCACACCCAAGTCTCTCTCAAGTCCGGTGTCTTCCAGCAATCTCCCCCCCATTTTATACTCAAACAACGGGTTCTTTTTCCCTATGTACATTTTATCTACGTTAAAGCGCATTTGCCATTTGTTTGCCCAGTCCTCCAGCTTATCGAGGTCCCTTTGCAGTTCCTCACACTCCTCCCTGGTCCTAACTCTGGCGCAGAGCTTGGTATCGTCTGCAAATTTTATAACCTCACACTTTGCCTCCGTTTCCAGGTCATTGATAAATATGTTGAAGAGTAGCGGCCCCAGCACCGATCCCTGCGGCACACCGCTTGTTGAAATAGTCTTGCTCACAAGAATTCCAAAATGCACAAGAACTCTACCTTCCCACAAGAACTCTACCTTCCCACAAGAACTGACGGCAAAGCCATGCAGGAAGTAGCATGGGGCTGGGCTGGAGATCGAAAAAATCACTCCTGCCCTGCACCACTGGCTGCGAGATTCGAGGAAGCAACCATCCGCCGTCCAGCGAGGGAGGTAAGGGGGAGGGGTGATTTTTTTAAAACAGTATAGGCCACCACAGTTATGCAAGCCGCACCCACAGGGCAGGCCTATAAAACCCAAGGCCGTGGTCTATATATGGGGAAATACAGTAATGCTCTTCCTGCTAGTAATGAAATCAAATCCACTAAATAATATGGCAGCTGGCCTTATAGAATATTAAAAATCATAATACAAAGCTTAAAATAAATCCTTGCATTTACTGGCAACCAATATAATTTAATGAAATATAGTGTAATTCTATCATATTTAGAGATGGAAAAATTACCCTCACCGCAGTATTCTACAGTTTGTAATCTTTTCAACAATCCTTTAGCACATCCTAAATAAGCATTACAGTAGTCTATCTGGGAAAGAATAAGCGATTGAACCACAAATGCAAAAATTGACCTCACAATATTTCCAAACTACCCGTAATATCCTTAAAAGAAAAAATGATTTTTTACTAACCATTTTAACTTGATGCTCCAAGCTCAATAAGTAAAGAACTATGAGAATCATCATTATTATCTATTATTAAAGGCCCATTACATTAACAGGTGCTAGAATAGATGTCGGTGTCAGGTCAAAAGCGCGCCGGGACAAAGGTGCGCCCAGACAATTGAGCGCAGCGTGGAGGCGCGCGCCGCTCAAAATTACTGTTTTTAGGGCTCCGACGGAGGGGGGGGGCGTTGTGGGGGGCGTGGGGGGTTGTAACCCCTCACATTTTACTGAAAACTTAACTTTTTCCCTGTTTTTAGTAAAATGTGGAGGGTTACAACCCCCCATAACGCCGGCGCAATGTCTATTAAGTAAAGTGGGGGGGTTCCCCAACAAAACCCCCCATTGGAGCCCCTAAAAACTGTAATTTTCTTCGGCGCGCGCCTTTGTCTTTCGCGCCGTTGTCTATGAACCATAGATGTCTGTCTTTCTTTCTGTCTCTTTGCCTGCCCCCTGTCTCTTTCTTCCTGTCTCTCTTCCTGTTCCCTGTCTCTTTCTTCCTTTCTTTCTGTCTCTCTCCCTCCTGCTGTCTTTCTTTCTCTCCCACTGTCCATCTTTCTTTATTTCCTTCTTTCTATCTTTTTTTCTGTCTCTCTCCCTGCCCAGACCCTCACTGAAGCTGCCTTCCAGCTGTGCCAGCTAAGGGATCCCTTGCCCTTTCCTCAATCCCAGCTGTGGCCAATTGCCCGCACACACCTGCCTAGCTACAGAATGGGCAAATGCGTCCCGTCTCCCTTTTGGACCCCGTTTGCTCACCCTTGGTGCTGGATCGCCGCCTGATGCTGCTCCGCAGGAAGCTCGCGAACTGCTGGGCCATGGCGAGCCAAACCGAGCCCCGGCGCGCACTTCTGCACTCCTCTACACTTTCACTTTCTCTGGGGCAGGGGGGGAGGGCTCCTTTAGCCCTCGCTTGCTGAGGTGCTGGTGGACCACCTCATCCATGTATTCTCTCTCTTCTACTTACCCTCCAAATGCCTGCTTTTCTCACCCACCCAAAGCCTCTCTCTCTAGTGGCTATCCCATGTTTTTCTTCTCCTCACTCACCCAGGCCCCAACTCCAATCCCAACTCCCCCACCCAAATATCATTCTCCTCCTTGTCAGGGGGAAGTGCTGTGGCAGTCTCATGCAATCAGTGTTGGTATTGGTTGAAGGTTGAAGAAAAAAACTGGCCACATTGTTTGGACCCCTTTTAAATATCCAACACCACAGCCTCCAGATGCTTTTCGCTTAACGATCACGTCTTCAGGATTCAGCAGACTAAACTCAGTATTCTGGTTATATTCTGTTACTAAGTCTGCAAAGACCTTCATGATTTTCTTCTATGGGTTACCAGACATCAGGAGTTTTTGTTGCTGCTTGGGGGGAGAGAGAAGCCCTGCCCTTCCCTGCCGCAACCGGAAGTGCCTCTTCCCCCTAAGTGCCAGGAGTGGCCGCTGTGGTGATCGCCAGTGGCTCTGGACTCACAGCGTCGGCAGCGGTTGATGAGGGGGAGGAAGCTCCGAGACACAGCCACGATCCTCACCAGGCTCCTTTCAAGCAGCGTCAGCAGCGGTTGGTGAGTGAGGGCGGAAGAGGGAAGCTCCAGAGTGTTCCATGCCACCGCGTTCTAAAATAGAATCTGGCCACAGATTAGAAAACACAGCGGCAGAGAACATAAAACCCTAAGTGCACATGCGTGCTTAGGGTTTTATTATATAGGATTCCCACAAAATCTTCAACAGGTCAAGTTGTGTTATAAAGTCATAAAATAAAACATGAAAAGAGGTCACGTGACGCTATGCGCCGCTGAGGACGTGCTCCACATCGGCTCCGGGCCCCAATCCTCTTCCCTGAGCTACAACTTTAAAAATTTCATCCTGGACGGGTCTCCGAGTAACATGCAGCATCGAGCGCGTATGGATAAATATTTAACACGATCGCAAGAAACAGCGAGATCGAAAGTGGCATGGGCCAGCATGCCGAAAGCGAACTCGGGAGCGACTAAAATGGCGGCGGCCTCGGGCACGGCTGTGTCCGAGTTTACAGACACGGCGCTGGCTGATATAAAATCGGCGGTGGCTCAGGTGTTGGGACCGCAAATGGAGGTGCTTACTACTACAATGACTCGCCTAGAACAATTGCTTACCGACACAGCAGCCCGCACGACAGATTTGGAGCAGCGGGTTTCAACGGCGGAGGATAACATTAACTCCCACGAGCTGGATATAGCAGCCTTGCAGGAAACTGCACCGGCAAGCTGAAAAGATTGACGACCTAGAAAATAGGTCGCGTCGCAGCAACCTTCGTTTTGTGGGTATTCCTGAACTAATCCCTGATGCACGCTTGCCGGCGGAACTGGAGGGCTGGCTTGAAAAAGAATTTCCGGAGGCCATGGTTTCCAGCTCCCTCTGCTTAGAACGAGCCCATAGATTGGGAGCGAGACCAGCACAAGATGCTAGGCCACGAGTGGTAATAGCAAAATTCCTGAATTATCGCCATAAAGCAGCCATACTACGCCAGTACCGGGCTAGAACAGCTGCCTTGACACTAAGTGGGTCGACTATTCGAATTAGCCAGGATTATTCGACGGCCCTCACAGACAAGAGGAAGGAATTTTATCCTCTCTGCAGCCGACTGGTGGAACTTAAACAGCGCTTTGTGTTTGTTTATCCTGCTCTTTTGAAGATACACCATGAGGGTGCTTGGCACTCATTTCCACATGCACCTGAAGCAGCTGATTTCATTAATACTCGCCTAAAATCTCCGGGAGACCCTCCTTGAATGCTTCTGGACTTGATCACTTTTAATTCTGGCCGGGATAGAATTCCCACTGTTAAGTATGTGTTCACTGTACTGAAGCTCATAAAAACATTTTAGGTTACTATCCATTTAGGGGATTGGGGTTCCGTTTGGTGTCCTACGGGCCTCTAACATATTCCGGACGGGATATGTTCTGCAGGGTATTTGGGAATATTGGGGAAGGGATTTGGGATTGTGGGAGGGAATGGGAACAGCCTGTGGGGACACGAATTGTTATGGTTATGCTATTACACCGGGTATGTTTACCTGTTTCTATATTGCATTTCTCCTTGCTTCTTCTGCGATCTGACTGGTGCTATATATCATGCGCTCGGGTGAGGCTGGGCACCTGGGCGTGGTATTTGAGTATAGGTTTCTGTATAAATGACTTTTTGAGGGACCCTGGGTGACAGCACACTCCGAATGGTCTCTTGGAATGTTTCCGGTATAACATCACCGGTTAAAAGATCTAAAATATTACAACAATTGAAACGTCACCGAGCAGATTTGGCCTGTTTGCAAGAGACTAAATTGACTGCAGCTGAACATGAAAAATTGAGGCGAGGATGGGTAGGATCAATTTTTTATGCCTCCTCATCGGGCAAGCGGGCTGGAGTATGTTTATTAATTTGCAAGTGTTTGAAGTGTGCTGTCACCTCCTACCAACCAGACACTCAGGGTAGGACTTTACTATTACATAGTTCACTGCAGGGTACAGAATTCAGACTGTTGATTACATATGGGCCTAACATCTATTCTCCACCCTACCTAAATTCTTTAGTTTCGTTGGGACTCCAAGTTGCTTCTGTTCCATTACTGGTGGTGGGGGACTTTAATCAAGTAATGGATGCTACAGTAGACCGTTCTGGTCTATCTACCTCTCCCTCCACACAGAATACTAAAGGGTTACCCTTCGTTTGCAAGTCCCTAGGCCTAGTGGATCCTTGGCGCCTCCTTCATCCGTTTGAGCAGGACTATACTCACCAGTCTAGGGCACATGGGACCTTTTCCCGTTTGGATTATACCCTGATCTCAGAATCTCTCTTTCCTCGGGTGACTGAGGCAACCATTGGACCATTGGCGATATCTGATCACTGTCCTATCTGGCTGGATGTGTCCTGGGGCTTACCTCCTTTGGGAAGCTACCGGTGGCGCTTTCCTTCATACTTGATGGATGATCCTACTTTTCTAGCGTATTTACGTTCTTGTTGGGAGGATTTCTTGGTAACTAATGGACACCATCAATCCACTCCAGATCTCTTCTGGGACACAGCCAAGGCTGTACTTAGAGGGGCGATAATCTCCTTTGTCTCAGCTCGTCGCAAACAAATTTCCAATGGTATAATTAGATTAGAGAATCAATATACCCGATTAAAAGCTCGTTATCTCCTCCATCCTACTCGAACGCTTGGTGAAGAAATGCACTCAGCACAAGTAGCACTGAATGCTTTACTACATGATCGGGCAAAGCGCTCCCTTTTTTATAGAAAGTATAGGTTTCACCGTTTCGGAAATAGGACAGGTAAACTATTAGCCACCTTGACTAAAAATTGGCAGGATGATCGCTATATTCCCCGAGTTAAATCGGGAACACATTCTTATCATACTAAACCGGCAGACATTGCAGAGACATTTTATCAACACTTCTCTAATTTCTATAAATGCCCTGGTAATTATACAGGTCCTGATGTCTTTGACTATCTGGAAGATGCGGGCATGCCTAAATTCACAGACCTGCAGAGATCGGTATTGAATGGACCGATTCAGGGAACGGAGATCCAAAAAGCGATTAAGCAGTTACGAGCTTGTACAGCTCCGGGCCCTGATGGATTTTCAACTGAATTTTATAAAGCCATGTCACTGCAGGTGTGCGAATCTCTTCTCAGCTATTATGTGGTGGCATTGGAGAAAGGAACCTTTCCACCTCATGCCAACACAGCCACCATTACATTACTCCCTAAACCAGGTAAAGCTAAAGACGAGGTTGAATCTTACCGCCCCCTATCCCTTCTAAATGTAGATATAAAAATTTTGGCCTGTCTATTAGCCAATCGTTTGACTCCTATTCTACCGCATGTGATTTCACCTGCACAGGTAGGGTTTGTTCAGGGTCGACACTCGGTGGTGAATGTCAGGAGAGTACTATTGGCAATGTCTAGAGCACAGGCAACGTCCACGCTGGGTATTCTGGCCAGTTTGGACGCTGCAAAGGCCTTTGATCAGGTCAACTGGACCTACCTTTTTGAGGTATTGCAATATGTAGGGGTGGGAGGCTGGTTTTGGTCGGCCTTGCGGATGTTATACTCAGCTCCTACTGCTTCTCTTTTGGTGAATGGTATTCTAACACGGACCTTTGCGGTTGGCCGGGGTACTCGTCAGGGCTGCCCGTTGTCCCCTTTACTTTTTCTTCTCTACTTAGAACCTCTTATATGAACTATACAGCGGGATGATGTGCTGGTTGGATTGTTGGAAGGGGACTCCCAACTAAGAGTGCTAGCTTTTGCGGATGACATTCTGCTTACCCTTGCTCAGCCGCATCGCTCCTTGACGCGTGCTTTGGAGCTGTTGGACGAATTTCATCTATATTCTGGACTGACGCTGAATAAACAGAAATCCTTAGTACTTCCACTTCAAACCACAATTTGTGACTCCTGGCCGGGTCCCTTTCCTCTTGTATGGGCTACCTCATCCATTAGATATCTGGGCGTCCTTATTCCTAGGGATTTAACCACCCTTTACTCTATAAATGTGTTGCCTTTGCTCTCTCGAACCGAGCAGCGTCTGCAGGCGTGGCGAGCCTATCCTTTGACGTTAATGGGTAGGATCGCCTTATATAACATGATGGTGATCCCACAATGGCTTTATATTTTGCAAACTCTACCTATTCTTTTATTGCACACACATCTCCGACAGCATTTTCGTACAGTAACACGATTTCTCTGGGGGGTAAAAGATCTAGGATTACTCTGCACAACTTATCGCTACCTACCTCCCAAGGGGGTCTGGGCCTATTGCATATAGGTAGATTTAACGAGGCTTGCCAAATCCGGCATCTGAACGATTGGTTCTGTAACACTTCATATTTTACAGCCACGGGGGTGGAATGTTCATCATTTACCCCATACCATTTTAGTTATTTACTACATGTTACTAGCCTACCTAAAAGAGAGATGACTTATGGTGATTTATTTTTGCTTCCCCTGAGAAAAACTTGGAAGTCTCTTTGCCGGCGATTGGACATTAGATATGATATGACACCATGTCTCCCTGTCGCCGGGAATGGAGCCTTTCCCCCGGGTATGGATCTGAGTGCCCAAATTTGGTGGACTGGGAGGGGAATGTATTATTTATTTCATGTATTGCAGTCTGATGGATCTCTCCAATCTTTTCATACTTTATGTGACACTTCCATGCTGGAGCCCGGTGATTGGTTCCCATACAAACAGCTTCACCACTATGTCAGCTCTTTGCCCAGATCAGCATTAAGAAAAGAAGTTCAGGATAAATTATCAGAAGCCTTCTGTTTGACGGCACAGGAGCCCATACCATTACGCTTTCATCATCGCTTTCTACAAAAGACCTAGCCGGTGAACTGGATTATGCTTCTCTGGCCCATCAATGGACTCAAGACCTACATATTACAATCTCGGTGGATGTGCTTAAAAGGAGTTTCTCCTTGGGAATGAAACTATTGGTATCTCCTGCAGAAAAGGAACGCTACTACAAGTTCTTGACCCGAGCGTATTTTGCACCAATTCGGGCATATCGGGCACAAGTGAGTACTACGGACTGTTGCCCAAAGTGCGCGGCCCCGAGGGCCTCTCTGGGACACATGTTTTGGCAATGTCCAGGTATACAAGCTTATTTGGAACTGTACCTGGACACCAACAAACACCTTTCTCTTTACATTGAAATTTATTTTAATGCCCAAACGTCCAGGCGCAGCAGCGTTTGTTCAAAAGACCATATTCATGGGCCTTAAAACTATTCTCCAATGCTGGCTGTCCTCCAATACCCCTACTGTGGCTCATTGGCAAGCACAGATGATCCAATTGGCGGGATATGAGCGTTTGGCCCTTACAGATATAAACTCTAAACATGGTTCCTCATATTTACGTTGTTGGTTGCCTTTTTGTGAAACTCTGACACCAGTTGTACGCAGTAGACTGTTGAATTGAGATGTTTAATTATGGCTGTTCCCATGGGAAAGGAGTGGGTGGGGTGGTTAGGTGGTTGAATTGTTAGAATTGGAAGTGTTGCCTTGAATATGTGGCCGGCTTAACTGTTCTTTGTTTTGTTATTTAAATGAATAAAAAGATTTAATCATAAAAAAAAAAACATGAAAAGAAAAGATTTATAAGTGTTCATAAGAAGCTATGTAAGATATAAGTATATTATTCTGAAAAAACTTCCTCCTAAAAGTATCCAATATCCAAGTTTCTCTCTCCAGGGGGATTGAGGAACAAGCCTTGGAAATGCTGGCTCTTTTGAGAGAAGATTTGACCAACTTAAAATGTAACAGAGGTAGATGGCACCTTAAAGACTAACCCCTCCTTTACTAATGCATAGTGCGGGTTTTGAGTCTAGAAGCATTCAATCCACTCCTTCATGAGTTGAATCATGAAGGCTGCCAATGACAAAGGAATGAGAAATGCAGTAAGTGTAGCTAAGACTGAGTCACCTGAGGAATAATGAAATGGAGTCTCAGGTTGTCATAACCCTTATGATGTCATGGAGAATAAGCAGTGACTTCAGTATCTCGATGTTCTAAATCAGGGGTGACCAAATGGTCTACCGTGATCGACTAGTACAGGGGTGTCAACCTTTTGGCTTCCCTGGGCCGCATTGGCTGAAAAAAATGTTTCTGGGGCCGCGCAAACGGTGCAGCAAGACAGAGGAGGGGGCCGACAAGACAGTAAACACTCGGGGGCAGCAGAGGAAAACACTGCATTGCTCTCGACCGGGGCTACACAAAATACTTCACAGGGCCGCAGGTTGGACACCCCTGGACTAGTAGATCGCAAAGGCAACACGACCTCCGACGTCAATTCTGACATTGAAGAGGAAGTTCTGGGCCAGCCAATCGCTGGTTGGCTGGCCTGGATCTTCCTCTCTGATGTCTGAATTGACGTCGGAGGTGAAATCTTGTGGGCCTGGCGCTTGTATGCGCCAGGCTTGGCTTAGGGAAGCCGAGAGAAATCAGCGTGGTGGCTGGGGGGACGCAGGGAGAGAGAAAGAATCGGGGAAGTGGAAATCGGCGTGATGGCTTGGGGGGGCAGGGGGAGAGAGAAAGAAAGATAGAAATAAAGAGGGGGCAGGGGGAGAGAGAAAGAAAGACAAGCAGGCAGGGGGAGAGAAAAAGAAAGACAGAAATAAAGAGGGGGAAGAGGGAGAGAGAAAGAAAGAGAGACAGAAAGAAAGAAAAGAGGAGGGGCAGAAAGAAATATTGGATGTACAGAAGAAGGAAGTGCAACCAGAGACTCATGAAATCACCAGCAAAAAGGTAGGAAAAATTATTTTATTTTTAATTTAGTGATAAAAATGTGTCCGTTTTGAGAATTTATATCTGCTGTCTAAATTTTGCACTATGGCCCCCTTTTACTAAACCGCGATAGTGGTTTTTAGCATCGGTAGCTGTGAGGAGCATTCAGCGCAGCTCTCTGCGCTAAAAAACGCTATCGCGATTTAGTAAAAGGGGAGGGGGTATATTTGTCTATTTTTGTATAGTTGTTACTGAGATGACATTGCATATTTTAGTGTCATCTGCCTTGACCTCTGAAAAAAATCCCGAATACAAATGATAATTTACATTTTCTCTGCCTATAGTGTGCTTTGTGTTTTTTAAAATTTTATTGTTGATAGATCATTTTGACTTGGTCATTTTAAAAGTAGCTCGCAAGCCAAAAAAGTGTGGGCACACCTGTTCTAAATGATATGCTCCAACAAAGTATGATGGTGATGCTCTCTAACTCTCACCTGATGTTTAATAACTTAGTCCCTCGGTTTTGAAGCGAGCCACATTAGTGGTCTCTGCTTGGCCAGACTCGATACCTTAGTGGCCTGAGACCCCATCTGGGAAGCTGGTGACTTCTTAGCTGGCTTAACTGACGAAGCTATAGCTTGCAACACCAGCATGGAAGCGGTACCTTGGCCGATATCGATGCCTTCAATGTCGATGGCTTGGACAGTGTCGAAGGTACCTGTGATGTATCCATGGTATCGAAGATAAGTCATTGTTGTAGGAGGTACAGGATGTTAATATTTTAAACCACAGTTCTTCAACCACCGGTCCGCGGACCGGTGGCGGTCCGCAGAAAATTTCTGCTGGTCTGCGCAGGGCCGGCAAGATCAAGTCGGCAGTTAAATTTCCTGCCGACTGCGGTTCCTGCTCATTAATGTTCCTCCCAGCCTCAGGCGATTAAGACAGGCTGCCGACGTTGGGGCCTTCCCTCTCTGAGTCTCGCCTGTTCGGAAACAGGAAGTTGAAACAAAATAGGCGAGACTCAGAGAGTGAAGGTCCCGACGTCGGCAGCCTGTCTTGATCACCGCCCCTGCCGAGTTGCTGAAGAGGGCCGCGGGGAAGTTACAAGTAGAATGGAGAGAGCTGCAGATACTGGTGCAGGTGGAGGGAGATGGTCAGCGTGTGCGAGCAAGATCCTGGGGAGCCTTCACAGTGACTTCCTCCCCTCCCACCAGCTCTCCTACTTGCCAGGGCAGTGATTTACCGGCAACTTCCTGCAGGCAAGTACTGAGAGCTGCTGGAAGGGGAGACAGCCACTGTAGGAGGCAGGGAAGCTGCTGGATAAAGGGAGAGCTGTTACCGGACTTGGAGAGAGTTAGAAGGAGAGATGCTGCTGGGAGGAGAGGAGGGAAAGGGATGGGAAGAGAAGAGAGTTAATGTTGGATAGAGGGAGGAGGGAAGGGAGAAGAAGGAGAGATGCTGCTGGGAGGGGGGGAGGGAAAGGGATGGGAAGAGAATTAATGTTGGATAGAGGGAGGAGGGAAGGGAGAAGGAGAGATGCTGCTGGGAGGGGAGGAGGGAAAGGGATGGGAAGAGAGTTAATGTTGGATAGAGGGAGGAGGGAAGGGAGAAGGAAAAAAAGGAAGGATGGAAGGGAGAAAGAAAAAAAGGAAGGAAACAGCTGGCAGGGAGATTACAGGAGGGGAAGGGGTCAGGGTGGAATGGAGAGATCAGATGAGGGAAAGAGGAGAGAGAGGAATGAGAAAGTAGAGAGACATTGATGCTGGAAAGGGGGTCAGCAGAGAAATGAGAGAGGGATAAAGATGCTAGATCTGGTGTAGGAGAGATAAAAATGAAGAAGGCAGTGAAGCTGGAATGAATGATGTAAAAAGGAGAGAGGAGGAACAGGCTGGATGTACAGGGAAGAGGGGCATAGAAAGAAGTCAGATATATATGGAAGGGGGAGAGGGCAGACATTGGATGGAACGGGCAGATGCTGGAAGGAAAAGAGTGAAAAGAAGATGAAAGCAGAAACCAGAGACAACAAAAGGTAGAAAAAAATAATTTTATTTCTATTTTGTCATTAGAATATATCAGATTTGAAATATATATCCTGCTAGAGACATAACTGGGGACTGCAGTATTCTGTTAGCATGATGTTTCTATGTAGCATTCTATAATAACTTGGCTTGTTCAGTTTTCTTGATAGAGGGGATATATGTGAAGGGGAGGGGAGATGGGTTTTGCTGGTCCGTGCTCTGTATATTTGTATTTATAAAATCACAATTGTTCAGAATATTGTTTCTTTTTATACTTTAATAAAATACGTTCAATATAAAATCATAATTGCGGCTTGTGCAGATGGGATCAGATGGTTTGCGGGGTTTTTTTTAATTTTAGTCCTAGTAGTTTGCCGTTCCACAAAATAATTCTTTTATTTCTGCCGGTCCACGGGTGTAAAAAGGTTAAACCATCGGTACACTTCAACAGATATGCCAATGGCATCCAGACAGTTAAGCAGTTTTTCATGATCCGTACAATCAAAAACACTGCTCAGATCAAATTGCAATATTAAAGCTCCTATATCTTTGCTGAACAAATTAGGCAGGTAATCTAAAAGTGAAACTATCACAGTCTCCATGCTATGTAACAGATGAAACATTGTTGTGAATCATGCAGGACTGAAAATTGCACTAGATAATAATCTAGCAAATGTAAATAAACTAAGCCCTCCAATAATTTGACACAAAATGGAATCGCTGCTATAGATCTGTAATTTGAAACTTGTGTAATGGGGTCTTTTTGATTTTTAATAATTGGGGTTATTAAAATATGTCCTTTATCTGATGGAAATTCTTCTTTTACTAACATAAAGGAGAGCCATTCATAAAGTTGTTTCTGAAACTTCAGGGGGGCTGCTTAATAAACAATAAGAGATCACATATTTGGCATATAGCTTTTTTAATTGCTTCCAGTCTGGAGTTGTAAATGAACTCCACCTTAACTTTGCAATACCTGCATTCTTTGGCTTCCCGAACACAATATTTTCTGTATTTGGGGTACTATGACATAAGGCTCTTAGGCTTCATATTTTTGTACAAAAGTATTGAGTTCCTCTGGGGACAGTGGTGTGTGTCTGTGGTGCTTTTTAAAAAAATTGGTACCATTAAATATCCAAGTTTCCAAGTTTTATTAAAATTTGATGAAACGCTAATCATAAATTCTAAGCGTTTCACAATTAAAAAATTAAAATGGGGAACAATTAACATACTTATTAGTGACAAGACATTACTTACATGAAAACAATAGGATAGTAGGGAGAAATACAAATTTTAAAAAGAAAAGAGTACAATTAAGGTTAAAAACAAGAGGGAAATGGGAGGAATCATATCAGAGTTGAATATGAGCAATATAGAATTTGGCATGGATGAACCCAGAGATCATTTAGCAATCATATGCATCTTTAATTAAGAAGCTTTTAAGGTTGCCCTTAACTTTATCTAAATTTTGCTCAGACCTTAAATATGATGGTAACGAATTCCATATTGTAGGGGCTCTAGTTGCGAATGAAGAAGCCCTATGAGTACTAACGAATTTTAAGGATGGGACATAAAGAAGGTGCTGAGATGCTGATCTTAAAGTTCTCAAAGGATCATGAGGAATAAGAAACTTATGAATAAAAGCAGGTTCCTTGGTGTTCATAGTTTTAAAGGAGATTAAAGCAATTTTATATGTAGTATGATGGTGGATTGGTAACCAATGTGCACTCTTTAGCAAAGGGGTAACGTGGTCAAATTTCTTCTTGTTCGTTATAATTTTTATGGCAGTGTTTTGTATTAATTGTAAACATCGGATGTCTTTTTGACAGACACCTTTATATAAGGAATTACAATAGTCAAGTTTGGAAATAATGAGGGAGTGAATTAAAATGTTAAGAAACTGAGGATCAAGAATGTTAGCTAAGGATCTGATCATTCTGAGTTTCCAAAAACATTTTTTGACAACTGCACTAATCTGAAGGCGGTAGGACAGTTTATTGTCAATCATTACACCGAGGATTTAGACTGAACTAACGGAGTTTATCGGTGTGCCATTGATAGTAATCGGAGATGTTGAATGAATATTTTCTTTCCATGGAAAGAGGAGACAATTGGTTTTGGAGATATTTAACGAAAGCATATTATCACAAAGCCATATTCGTGGGGGTTGGGGCACAGCCAGACCACGAATATGGAAAAATCGCAAATAACTTTAGAGCGACTCTGACCCATCCCCGCTTCCCAGACCTGTCCACAGTAACAATCTGAATTTAACTGTGAAACTTCATGTACCTTGTTCATTTGCATACAACATGGTTTGTATTAAACATGCCTCTTTTCAATATTAAACATTTGTGCGCATATACAACTAATGCTTATCTTTGAAGCTTTAATTCTCACCAAAAAAAAGGTCGGGTCCAAGATGAAACGGGATAGCTTCTGTAGCAAAAAACATACTCTTTCAAATGATAAAAAAAAACAACAAAAAACCTCTACACATTAAAGAAATTTGAATCTGAAAACAGTGGAAATTTGCATAAATGCATAAAACCATATTTTTTGAATGGTCATATCTTCAGCTTCACTTCACTATAAAGGCTCGTATTGCAAATCTTGGAAGTACCTTAATGGTACATGTTTGCTGGTAAAGTTGTACCCTCCGCTGACTTACCTACCAGCAGCAGTATGGAGCCAAACTTTGTCAAAAATTTTCATTTGTGAATTTTTTTGCCTACTTTGCTGACCAGTAGAAATGGAAGCACATTCGCAAAAGATTTCAAACTTGGCACAGAAACTTGCCCCAAGGTGTTGTACCAAACTGCAAAATTTCAAACTCCTAGGTAGTTTCCTTATGCTGCAGTGCTTAAGTAAAGTTGGCGTTTTAGGTCACACAAGACAAGGGAGTGGATTGATTGCTTTTGTTCAACCACCTCTAGCTCCTGACCAAATTGAGATAGATCCAAAAAATTTTACAGTTTTATTTGAGACCCTAGCCAACACCCCTGTAAAATTTGTTTGGGTTTCAAGGGGGACGAGCGTGGGCGGTTTTCAGTATTGGTCCACTTGACATGGAATGACCTTTATATTACTTTTGTAATGCCGCTTAGGAATAGGCAGTTGATAAATTTTTTAAATAAATAAATAATGAGAGGACTGAGGATTATGGTGACAGTGTATCGCAAGCCAAGTAACCTTGTGATTTCAGAAATGTGTAATAAATTGAATTATCAACATCTGCCTGCATTATGTTGCCTAATAACTTAATATGTTGAAGCGCTGATTGATGGACAGATAAATTGAAGCTACTACCACAAATTTTGAAAAGAAGTACATTGGATCATATTGGGGTTTTTGTTGAGATCTATGAAGCATATCTGAGGTCTTTTGACTCCCAATTTTTTGGGGTTTGGTTTTCTTGGGAGTGGGAGGCCGGTTTATGGTGGGGTGTATGGAATGTGTAGCTATGAAGAATTAGAAGTGCACCATAAAGTCTATTACCAATTGTTCAGAAGAAATTTCCTTTGACATTATAATTCTCCGATCTCAACACCCTTGTTTTACACAGTCTAACTGTCCTCCTAAACTCATTGATGCAATGTTTGTGACTGCCCTTATGCACATCTTGAAAAATTGGAAGTCCTCTTCACTACTAAATTATACCTTCTGGTGGAATTATTTGAGCATGTATCATAAATTTGAATCATATGCTTATGAAAAGAAAAATATAATTCGACTTTCCAAAAATTTGATACAATGTAAATCACCCTGGAAATTCCTGGACTCATATGTTAAATCTATTTCATAGACACTCCTCTCTTCTTCTTCTTCCTCTTCCTCTTCTTTTTCTTCCTTCAATTTCTCTTTCCTCTTATCTTTCCTTTTACTAATTTTTCATGAACAGTCCTAGTACTTTAGATCTTTTAAAACGATTCAATTCTACATTGCACAATGTAACTGAATATTAGTTATGCTAAATGTTTTGTTTTATATTTTGATACCATGTACTTGAGCTGTTTCCTATATTTTTTCAAAAAAAATCAATAAAAAATATTGAACTAAAAAAAAAAGAAGTGCAACATTGGTTGTTTTTGTATGAGTAGGAATTAAGAAAAGAACTGTGATTTAAAAACCTAAGAATTTTGGGATATACTTAGCCCCAATGTTTTGCGACCATTGCACACTATGGAAGCTGAGCCAAACAGAGGATACTATAAATGTGGACTCTGCAGTATGTGTCCCCTCATGATGGATTCAAAGGTGTTTGAACATCCATTGACTCAAAAGACTTTTGAAATGCAGTTATCTAAAGAGGTAGTTTACTTGATTTAATTTAAAGAGGTAGTTTACTTGATTTAATATAAAAGGGTAGTTTACTTGATTATATGCCCATGCCAGTTATTGTACATGGGACAGACAGGACTGTCAGGACCTATTTATTAGAACATTGATCTTGTTATCAATACTCATCATTTGGAAGAACCAATGGTGGCTCATTGTTTGAAGCGACATCATGAGTTTTCTGCTCTAAGATGTATGATTTTGGAGTTATGTGAACAGTCCCTGAAATGGGGGTGGGGGGGCACTGGTGACGCATTTTATGGCAATGCGAACAGCGATGAATTTATAATTTAGATACAGTGGGGCAAGTAGGCAGCATTTTTCAGATGTGATGGGGGATGTCTGAACTATAACACTGGCCTAAAATGTTAGACCTGTTTCTGGGTATATCTGACCTGCTGATTTCAAAAATGGCACCAGTTTTCTCCTATCAGCTCTAGTTTTTGAGATACAGAACATGTGCCATATATCACTCTTCACTCTGCTCGCCCATTAAAATATCAAGATATTTTAATGTAATGTTTAAATTAATATCTTTTAAGCATGAAGGAAACATATTAAAAATTAAAAGAAAAGTGTACAAGAAAATCTACTTATTTCATACCAAAGGCACAAGTTTATGATACAAACTTTCAAATTGATAGGATAAATCTGTTGCAGGAGTACGAATGAGAAAAGAAAGGGGCAGAGCTTTTAGCATTTGGTGTTCAGTGGAGCTGGCGCCATTTATGCAGAGCGGTGAAAATTGTGAAGTGATCTTAAACCCTTGACGTAGCCAGAGAGAAGGCAAAACGGGGACTCCCTGTTGGGCAAAGTTGGATTTAAGCATACAGCTGGTGTATTTGGAGAATACTTAAAGTTCTGGACATTGAAGCTATGGAGGCATGCAGCTAAGTCCAAATCTTGTTCACTGTGGTTTTTTTACTTGTTGATTGGCAGCTCTCCTACATAAATAATGTGAACACTGAAAGAGTGAAAGAACATTAAGTATTAAAGGCATCTGATTATCCTGTATATTTTTTGAGTATTACTTTAGAGTGGAGTTTTTTCTGACCAAGGAAGATAAACTGAGGTCTTTTTCTCTACTCTATGTCCCGAACCGGCAGGAGACCTCCAGCTTAAAACTAGCTGCACCGGCGAAGCACAGCCTTTTTTCTTCGGCCCCCGCACTATTGCCTGTGGGCAGCCGAGTCCATCGTCGTCTCCCAAGCGGAGAGGAGCGTGGGAGCACTGCTCCACCCCTCTCCCGAATCAGCAGGAGACCTCCAGCTTAAAACTAGCTGCACCGGCGGAGCGCAGCCTTTTTTCTTCGGCCCCCGCACTGTTGCCTGTGGGCAGCCGAGTCCATCGTCGTCTCCCAAGCGGAGAGGAGCGTGGGAGCACTGCTCCACCCCTCTCCCGAATCGGCAGGAGACCTCCAGCTTAAAACTAGCTGCACCGGCGGAGCGCAGCCTTTTTTCTTCGGCCCCCGCACTGTTGCCTGTGGGCAGCCGAGTCCATCGTCGTCTCCCAAGCGGAGAGGAGCGTGGCAGCACTGCTCCGCCCCTCTCCCGAACCGGCAGGAGACCTCTAGCTTAAAACTAGCTGCACCAACGGCGTGCAGCCATTCGGCTTGCCGACGAAGGCACATGACAAAAGGTGCGTGCACCTTAGCATGCACCTTTACGAAGTGTCTGTGTGAGGCGTCTGCGTTGAAGCGTTCAGGCCCTGAACAGGAGCCGAATACCAAATCCTGGATCCTTTGACTTCGGTAACAGTGGCCAATCTTCCTCGGCAGGCCTAGCTGGACACCTCCAGCAGAATACCTGGGTCTGTTCCCAGACCCCTACCTCCAGTGACAGTGACCAACCTTCACAGCAGGACCTGACCTCACAAACCGAACTTGATACAGATAGAAACATAGAAAGATGACGGCAGAAAAGGATCACAGCCCATCAAGTCTGTCCACCCTACTGACCCACCCCATTAGGTCTGAATGCTGATGACCTAGTTCCTTAACTCTCGTAGGGATCCCACGTGGATGTCCCATTTATTCTTAAAGTCGAGCACGTTGGTGGCCTCGACCACCTGCACTGGAAGTCTGTTCCAGTGATCTACCACCCTTTCTGTAAAAAAATACTTCCTGGTGTCACCATTAAATTTCCCTCCTCTGAGTTTGAGCGGGTGCCCCCTTGTGACCGAGGGTCCCTTGGGAAAAAATAAGTCGTTTTCCACTTCGACACGACCTGTGATGTACTTAAACGTCACAATCATGTCACCCCTTTCCCTACGCTCCTCTAGAGTGTAGAGCTGTAACTTGCCCAGTCTTTCTTTGTATGAGAGACCCTTGAGTCCGGAGACCATCCTAGTGGCCATCCGCTGGACCGACTCAGCCCGAAGCACATCTTTACGGTAATGTGGCCTCCAGAATTGCACACAGTATTCCAAGTGAGGTCTCACCAGGTTCTGTAAAGTGGCATTATGACTTCAGGTTTGCAGCTAATGAAACTTCTTTTGATACATCCCATATTTGCCTTGCCTTAAATGAGGCCTTCTCAACTTGTTTGGCAGCCTTCACCCTGCACTGCGGAACTGGACCAGGCAGACCAATCTGATAAGTACTGCATAATCTGATAAGCAATCCACGTAGCCTTACGAAGCATTGTAAAGTCCGATAAGTAACCGATAGTCTACATTGTATAACCAGACAATTATTGTTCTCTGCATAGTCAGACAATTAGTGCTCTCTGCCTCTCGTAAACTGATAAGCATTGTATAGCCAAACAATTATTGTTCGCTGTCTCTCGTAAACTGATAAGCATTGCATAGCCAAACAAGTATTGCTCTCTGCCTCTCGTAATCTCAAACACCTAGTAGCCTGATAAGTCTAATAGCCTGATAAGCATTGTATAGACAGATAAGCCTGTAGCCTGATAAGTAGCAAGATAATTCTAGTTGCCTGATATGCATAGTATAGCCAGACAATTATTGTTCTCTGCCTCTCGTAAACTGATAAGCATTGTATAGCCAAACAAGTATTGCTCTCTGCCTCTCGCATACTCAAATACCTAGTAGCCTGATAAGTCTATTAGCCTGATAAGCATTGTACAACCAGACATTGTTCTCTGCCTCTCGCAAACTCCAAATTCATCCCATTTTTCCCTACAACATTCCACCCCCCCCCCCCCCGAAAGCTCTGCGTCATGGCCCTGCCAAACTCTCATCAATGCGCACTATTGCTCCTTCTCTATCTAATCAGCATCAGAATATGCACAGCCAACTCACTATATTCTGCCCCTATCCCAGTCCACTACTCCTCATACCGCACAATAAAGACCTCGCTAACTACCAGAACCTACAAGGTTTCTACCTAAACATAAGATTGATGAGGAATAAATCCATACTGATCAAGGATTGGCTGAACGAAACTAACCCTGACTTTGTTCTACTCACAGAAACCTGGCTGCTATCAGACAATGATATTATTATCAAAGACTGTCTTCCCCCAGGCTTCAAGATTCTATTCCTAGCCAGAACCTGGGGAAGAGGAGGAGGACTAGCTATAGTCTTTAGAGACCACCTAAACTGTGCCATACTCAACACCAAATCCTCTCCCAACTTAAAAATTTTATCACTCTCACTAACCTTAAAGTCCCTAACCACCTCTCTAACAACTACTTTGTTTTATGTCCCACCAAAAAAATGGAACCTATCCAAAGAGGACTTTGCTGAATTTTTACTAACTAACTCATTAGCAAGTCCATATAACTTATTATGTGGGGATATCAACATTCACCTAGACCAACCAGAAATATCTGACTTCTGGTTGCTTATCTCCCAACTAGGCTACTTCAAACCCCCTCCGGTCAAAACACATCAAAGAGGCCATCAGTTAGACCTCGTGACATTCTCCTCCAAAGAACCAACTAACCCCAAATTCTACTGGAAACAAGAAAACTGGACAGACTTCCTATGGTCTGACCACAGACTATGTAACTTTACTATTGACTGCCAACAAATATCCAACAAAAACAACAAAACAAGAAACAATAAAACTCACAGCACCAGAGGTAAGATCGACCCAGTAGAATTCTGGTCCCACTATGAGATCATCGCAAACCAAAACGAAGAAACAGATCAACTTATGTCCTCCTGGATTAATGACAGCACAAATATTCTGAATGAAATAGCCCCCATAAAAACCCGCAGAATAAGAACCTCAAACCTAAAAGGATGGTTTGATTCAGAGCCGCTACTGCTAAAAAGGGACTTAAGAAAATCAGAAAGACTATGGATTAAATCTGGAACCCAGGAGCACAGAGCTGCTTGGAGATCAAAGCTAAAAAACTACAAAAACCTCACCAAGGAAAAACGCAAAAAATTATATGCCCATAAAATTGGAAACGTTTCAATTAACAGTAGAAACCTTTTTAAACTGGTCAACGACCTCTACAACCTCTAGACACTCACCGACATCCTTGAAGAATCCACATTAACCGCTAACACCCTAGCAGACTTCTTTAACTCCAAGATACAAAAATTAAGATCATCGATAACTGCCCCGGCCAATCCCCACAGGTATTTTCCTTTTTTTTTTTTTTTTTGAAAATCATTTTTATTAAGGAGTCAACAAGGGAGACAAGCAAATACAATTGGAATACAGGCAGACAACGGCAGCCATAGTGATAACAAAAAACAGCAAAGGGCAACAAGCAAATAGTATACAGCCCAGAACCACAAAGCTGTGCTAGAGAAGAAAACCAGAGACAGCCTCTCTCCCATAGCGGCTCCCCACATTTTCAATGTTGTAGCATATCACCAGAGCAAGCCCTCCCCCTACCACACCCATAGTAAGAACAAACACTCCAGCCAACGCAACCCAGACAAACAATACACACACCAGTTGCACATCTCATTCATTCACACCCGCCCCCCCCCCCACCCCCACTCCGGGAGACTAGAGGCAACCCCAGGAACACCTTCCATAAGGCCAAATAGGCCAACACCTCAGGATTAGCTGAGCGGGCGTGGTAGCACAATTCAAAACGGGCCAAGTCGCTCATCTGGGTGATCCAGTATGATAAAGGAACAGGATCCTCCTGAGTCCAATAATGTAAGATAGCTCTTTTGACCGTCAATAAAGTCAAATAAATAAAACGCCTCTGAGGCACCGTGAAGCCCTGCTCCTCCAACAAGGCCTGATCCCCAAGAAGTAAGGTTTTATAGTCCCACTCAATGTCTCGTTGCAAAATCAGTCGAAGCTGCGCAAAGGAAGAGTTCCAGATTGACAGTTCAGGACATTCCAAAAAAGAGTACCTAAAGGTCCCCGTAGCCCCCTGACATTTGATACACAAAGGGTCCTCCCACAGACCCATGCGGGCCCCCTGTGCTCTAGTGATATATGCCCTATGTAGAATTTTAAATTGTGTCTCCTGCCAAGCCGCGGATTTTACAAAAGTATGTAGAGTATGAAACAGCTCCAGAAAGGACTCAGGACTGTATTGTGCAGCAAGGTCTCGGTTCCACCCGTCCCGCAAAGCGGTCAGCTGCCCGCTGGAAGTGTAGGACCGGATCACCTGATACCACAATGAAAGGGATCCCTGGGAGGCAGGTACACTAGATAAATACCCATCCATAGATCCACTAGACCAGACCTCCCCAAACCGCCGTCTGAGGCTCTGATAATAATGTCTGACTTGTAAATAGGCAATGAAGTGTTGGTTGGGAATAGCCCACCGATCCCTAAGATGAGTGAACGAGACAAAAGTCCCCGTGCCCTCCTCCACCAGCTGGGAAAGGGTGGAAAGCCCCCTTGAAGCCCACAAGGCAAAAGCCGCACTGCTCAGGCCCGGTGTGAAGCCAGGATTACCCCGAATTTGCAAAAAGGGAGAAGCCCTAGGGGAGCGAGCCTGGGCCCGACGCCACCACCGCCAAGCCAAGCAAAAAGAGCGCAGGAACCGTAATTTAAAAGGCAAGGCTCCCCCGGTGCCTCCGGGCATATGCAATAGATTCAAAAAAGTAAAAGGGGCACACCAACCCACCATCCACCCCGAAGGGGAAAACCGAGCAACCCCCGTCACTCCCTCATGAACAAAACGCATAAGAGCCGCCACATTGTAAGCTCTAACATCAGGGAGACCCAGGCCCCCCTCCTGTTTAGAAAGAGACAGCTTGGCATACGCAATGCGCACCTTCCCACGACGCCAGAGAAAGGCAGAGAAAAGGGAACGAAGTTTCCAAACGTCGCACTGGAGCACCCAAAAAGGAACCGTTTGTAAAGGATATAAAATCTTAGGAAGAAGAACCATTTTAATCAACGCCGCCCGTCCCAATAGAGACAAGGGAAGATCGCGCCAAGCAGAGCAAAGGGCCTGAATTTTGCCTATAGCCGTCAAAACATTGCTTTGATACATGACCCCAGGATCCGCATGCAGATAAATGCCCAGATAACGCATCGGTTTATGCACCGGAGGAATTTGCAACCTCGCATGCCAGGGTTCCCAGCCCATTCCCATTAAAGGCAATAATTCAGACTTGTCGCAATTCACCCCGAGGTCCGAGATAGTGCCAAACGCAGCCACATAACGCAACGCCACTGGCAAATGAAGGGGTGCTTGGTCCAAAAAAAGCAAAATATCGTCCGCAAACAGAGCAATACGACATTCTGCAGTTCCTATACGGATACCTCTCAACTCTGGACTTGATCGAATCTTGATGGCGAGCGGTTCAATAGCTAAGACAAATAACAAGGGGGAGAGAGGGCACCCCTGTCGCGTTCCCCGACATAATGGAAAGGAAGGCGATAGACCACCATTTATAATAAGTCGAGCCCTCAGTAAAGTATAGAGCCCCCGGATCCAAGTAAGGAAGTTCCCATCTATCCCAAACTGACCCAGTACCCAAAAAAGGTACTGCCAAGAAATACTGTCAAAAGCTTTCTCCATGTCTAGCCCAACTATCGCCGAGGTGCCCCCTCTACCCCGATGCTCATGGAGTGCCGTCAATGCCTTAAGAAGATTCATAGAAGCATAGCGTTGGGGAACAAATCCCACCTGATCGCCGTCAATGAGCTGGGGCAAAAACTGATTCAACCTAGCTGCCAAGATGGAAGCCAGCAACTTAACATCTTGATTAAGCAAGGAAATCGGGCGATAAGAGCCCACTTGGGTGGGATCCTTTCCCGGCTTCGGAATCAAAGTAATGTGAGCTAGATTATTACGAACACCCAACTCGGACAAAGAGAGGAAATTAAAGTAATTCCCCAAAGGCTGAGCCAGAAGATCAGGCAGAAGTTTATAATATTCAGGGCCAAACCCATCCGGTCCCGGAGCTTTCGTGAGCTTCAGCTTTTTGATCCCCTGACGAATTTCCTCCAAAGATATAGGACCATTAAGCTGATCCACCTGTCCTTCGGAAATTCGTGGTACGGAAATATCTTGGAAAAAATGGTCCCTCTCCGCCTCCGTGAAATCTCTCCGAGCATAGAGCGCACTATAGAAATCCACGAATTGATCCCGTATGTGGGCCTCCTGCGCAAAGCTCTCTCCCCTAGTATTCCGCACCATTGTAATGAGTTGTTCTTTCCGATGTGGTCGTACCAAATTGGCAAGGAGTTTTCCCGCCTTAGCCCCCCACTGATAGAGTCGAAATCGTTGATAGAAAATATCCTGGCGGGCACGAAGATCCAGGATCTCATCAATCTGATACCGGAGAGACTTAATTTGGTGACCAGCTTCCTGTGCAAACCCCCTCCTATGACTCCGATGCAAGGCTGCCAGCTGCTCGGAGAGAGCCAAAAGCTTTTCTCCCTGCTGTTTCCGTTTAGTGGCAACATACTGGATGATATAACCCCTCAGCACCGCCTTAGAAGCTTCCCAAAAGACGGCAGGATCCACATCCAGAGTGGCATTGTAGGAAGTATACTCCAACCAGCGAGCCCGTAGATACACCTTGAAATCCTGATCAGAATAGAGCGCAGTGGGGAACCTCCAAGTCTTGTCCTTCCCCTGATCTGTAACTCTCAGAACCAACAGAACCGCGGAATGATCCGAGAGGGGAGATTCCTCGATAGTTGCTTTGTCCACCCGCGAGAATATAGAGGTGGAAACCAAAACGTAATCCAATCTGGAGTACACAGAATGAGGGTTAGAATAGAATGTGTATTCCCTTTCGAAAGGGTGTAGCGGTCCGCCATGCATCCACCACTGCTAGATGGTCACACAAAAAGTTAACCCCCAGACGCATAGAGGTCCGGGCCGGCGGCTTGGCAGGAGAACAATCGATACTAGGGTCAGCTGTAATATTAAAGTCCCCCCCCACAATCAATTGATACGTAGGGTATTGTGCCACAACGCCCAGCAGGTCAGAATAAAACCGGTGACTGTACACATTTGGGGCATAGAGGTTACAAAAAAGATATTGGGAACCCCACAGCTCTCCCAATAGGATGAGAAAACGACCCTCCTTATCCTGAATGGTCTTATGAATGTGGAGTGGAATCTGTTTATGTATTAATATAGCCACTCCCCGTTTTCGACCATTATAAGAGGAGTATTTGACGTCTCCAACCCATTCTCTGCGCAGCTTCTCATGTTCAGCACTAGACAGGTGAGTTTCCTGTAGGAATGCGATGTCCACCTGTCGTTTCCGTAGCCAATTGAGAATTTTCTTTCGCTTAATGGGAGAGTGGACACCATCAACATTAAGAGTGAGTACATTTAGATTAACCATAGCTACTTAGCAAAAACAGCCACCACTGTGCCCAAAGAATAAAAAAGCAAAAACAGACCAGAGACCAGGCCCCCCAGCTAGGCCCGTCTCTAGGATCCATCAGCGCTCTGACAGTCCCCCTGGTCCCCCTTCCACGAGTTCCCTCTCCCCCAACCCGATGTCTAACAAACCCCCCCACACTCATCCACATCCAAACCACAACCAAACTCCCCACCCTCCCCAACCTACCTCCCTCCCCCCCGTCCCGGAAAGTATACCTCTAACCTTCCAACTCCCCATTTCCACAAAGGAATTCAAGCACCCAACCCCCCAGCCCTCTCCCCAAACCCCTAACTATAAAACGTGAAAGCATGGGAGCCCTCCAAACTCGATTGCTTTCTCCACCCCTCACCCCAGCAACTCAGAGGACTACCAGTGCAACAATGGATAGTGACGCCACCCCCCAACAAGGGCCCTCAATATCCAACAGCCCTACCCCAAACCCAAGCGATGCACCCCTCCTCCTGCTCCCCAATCCACCCAACCTCCCTCACACCGAACCAGCCTGACCACCCCCCTCACCCGACCACTAATCCGCCCTCCCAATGAGACCCGCCGAAGGAAACCCCGTCTATCCTATCCGATGGAAACCCAAAACCAAGCCCTGCCTACACCCCTATGAACCCAAAAGGGACAATGTAAAAAGACCCAGGCATATGCAAGAACCGGTACACATCGGAACCAGGAGCTCTATAATATAGGGTGAATAACCAACAAAACAGTAAAAAACATCATGACATGCAATGAGACATAACAAGCAGTCCCCCCAGCATTAGGGGGAGGCCCTGCCAATTCCAAAGAAAGAGCTCATCCACTCAGTATATCAACCCCCTCATCACCACCCGTCTCCCCCAGAAGAGCTGAGGCCTATATAAAGTAAAAAGAAAAGGAAGAAAAGTAGAAAAAGAGAAAGAAAAGAAAAAGGGGGGGGGGGGAAATCTGAACAGAAACTGCCATCAAATCGGAGCTCCAGGCCTGAACGAGTCCCCGATGTGGCCACAGGGCACAGTATAATCGCGCGCCCTGCACTTTGTCCATAGAAAGAGGAGAAAGACCGAAAGACCTCACAGAGCTGAGGGAACAAGCAGAGGAAGCAGAGGGCATAAGAAACTCAGTCCCCTTGCAAGGCAAGGGATTAGATTTCCAGAAAGTGAAAGCAAGGAAGAGAAGAGAAGAGCGAGAAAAACAAAGGGAGGTGAAGAAAAGGAAAAACAGCAGCCCGGAGAAAAAAAGAGAAAGGGGAGAAGAGGGGAGTTATCCAATCTGAACGCTGTCAGAACGCTTGCCTGGGCTGTAGTTTTCCCTCCCAAGCAGGGTCTCAAGCATGCCGAAGGCCATGAATGAAGCAGACTCCAAGCTTCCCTCGCGGCTCTCTCGGCGAGGAGACACATGGCCCCTCCCCCATGTCAGCGATCAGGACGCCCGCGCTCGGGGGGTACTACCAGGCTATTAAAAACAAAAAAGTAGGAGAAAAGAAAAATAAATAGATAGCAGAGGAGATGAACCAAGCAGTCCCCTCCAGTTACTAGAAGCACCAGAACAGAAGGCGTTAGTACTGGGGAAACAGAAACAGAAAGAGCAGCGCAAGAATAAAGAGAATAAAGAAAAATAAAACAAAAGTCTCTAGTCCATCTCCTAGCAGTCGAAGGCACCAGTCACTTTAAGGGAGCAAGTCCAGCCACTCACAAGTCGGGTGGGGGGGAGGAGAGTCCGGTGAAGTCCCAGGTGGAGCAAGCCGGCGGTTGATCAGCCGACCAAGCCCTCCAAGAAAGAGCGTATCTCTGCTGGGGTGGAGAAATAGAGTGCCTGGTTATTATAGTGCACTCGTAGTTTAGCAGGATACTGCAGAGCGAAGCGAATCTGGCGCTGGTGAAGTTGGGTACAGTACGGGGCCATTGCTCGTCGCTGCTCGGAAACTCTCGGTGAGTAGTCCTGGAACATTTTATGTCCCTCGTAGGAGAGCGTGCCCTTCGATCTATAGCTGGCCAGAAGCTGTTGTTTGTCGGCAAAATTAAGAAGGCGTGCAATCTCCGGGCGCGGCTTTTGGTCTCCCTCCCGGCGGGTCCCCAGTCTATGCGCCCTCTCCACCAGCAACGGCCGGTCACCAGTGGCCATGCCCAGCTCCGCAGGCAGCCATGAGGATACCAAACGAGGCAACTCCGCGGGGGGGGGGAGAGACTCCGGCAGGCCTATAAGCCTAATATTATTCCGACGACTCCGATTCTGCATATCCTCTGCTCGCTCCTCCAGCCGTCGGCAACGCTCCTCGAGTGACTGGGTCCCCGCCTCCAGAGTCACCGTGCGATCTTCTTGCGCCGACACCCGATCCTCCACGTGCTGAAGGCGAGTGGCTTGCCGCTCCACTGTATCTTTCATTCCATCAACGGTGGATTGCAACCGGGTAAGTTTATCATCTAAAAAGGCTGTGAGATGCCGTTTCAGCTCTTCAAAGGCATCTGCAGGCAGTTGAATCGTCAGGCTAAGTTGTTCCCGCTCGGATGAAGGGGGCGCCGCCATCTTGGCAGGGGTCGAGGGGCCTCGAGTTATCTTTGCAGCCTTTGAAATTCGAGTTGGCATAACGCGGCACCCCTACTGAAATCAGGAATAGCAGAGAGTCTGCACACTGCCGAACCGATCCAAACTTTTCCACGGCTCTAGGGCCAGATATGACAAAATAAAGCAGATAAAACAGCTCCCGGGTTCGGAGAGAGGGCTAGGAACGTCCGTTCAGGCTGAGTGCATCACATGACCCCCCCCCCACAGGTATTTTCCAATTCTCCTAGACGCAGACATATCTAAATCTGACATAGGGTCCAGAACTGACCTAAATTGGAACCAATTCACAACCATAGACTGGCTAACCTTTAGCAAATACTACAATAAATATACCAACTCCTATTGCAGACTGGACACTTGCCCCCCAAATGTCATGAAAACTGCCCCGATCCACTTCAAAGCCAATATGTTGGCATGAGTGAACTTTTTACTCTCCACAGGAAATTTCCCAGTAGAGCAAGGCCATATCACGATAATTCCAATTATAAAAAACACAAAAGAACCATCCAACGCCCTGTCCAATTTCAGACCCATCGCTAGCATCCCACTAATCACCAAAATAGCAGAAGGGGTGGTAAATGCAGAACTCGCCACATACCTAGAAAAATTCAATATCTTACACGATAACCAATCGGGCTTTCGCTCAGACCACAGCACTGAAACCATTATAGCCTCTCTACTCGATCACCTGCATGATCTCTTTAGCCAGGGATCTAGTGCCCTGATCTTGCAACTCGACCTGAGCAGCGCATTCGACCTAGTCAACCACACTATTCTCCTAGACTGCCTTGCTTACATCGGCATCTCAGGCCAGGTTCTCAACTGGTTCCACGGGTTCCTAAGAAATAGATCATACAGGGTGTTTAAGAACGACACTTTCTCCTATAGCTGGAACAACTCCTGTGGGGTTCCACAGGACTCCCCCCTGTCTCCCACCCTGTTTAATGTCTATCTCATCTCCTTGGGAAACCTCCTGCAAAGCCTCAAGCTCAAATTCTTCATTTACACAGATGACATTACAATAGTCATCCCGCTAACCAGTTTCACACCAGAGTTGCTTCACTCGCTATCAAGCTTACTTAATCAGATAGAACTCTGGATGTTATCCTATAGATTAAAATTAAACTCTGATAAAACTAAATTCTTCCTAGCTACCCCCAACGACAAAATCAAAGACACCACAATACAAGTGAATGGATTGGATTTCCCCCTAGAACAAACCTTAAAAGTACTGGGAGTCACCTTAGAAAAACATCTATCCCTTGAGAAACACATGGGTCTTACAGTCAGGAAAAGCATTTCGGTGCTCTGGAAACTCCGCACCATAAAAAAATACTTCGACGACACCTTATTTCGCTTGATAGTACAATCCTCCATTCTCAGCATCCTGGATTATTGCAACATCATTTACTTAGGATCCACAAAGAAAATCATCAGGAGACTAAAATTGATTCAGAACACAGCCTTATATTTGGCTTGAACAAATGGGAACACGTCACTCCCTTCTACCATAAATTGCATTGGTTACCATTCAAATCCAGAGTCATATTCATGTTCGCTTGCTTCTGCTACAAAACAGTATTTGATATATCCCCAAGTTATCTCAACCCTCACTTCAATTTAAATTACAGCAATAAGAACTCCCGCAGGATTCGTCTGTTTGCCTTCCCTTCCCTAAAATTATGCCATTTCAAAAGGTTCCTTGACAAAACCTTCTCCTTCCAGGCGGCCAAACTTAACCCTTGGCTAGCCCAAATTATGCTCGATGCTCCCACCTATCTCGACTTCAGAAAACACACTCAAAACACACTTATTTCACGGATAGAACCCTTAACACACCTTCTTCTACTTCTCTCACTCCTCCCACCAATGATCTGGAATCTCCACCTATTCCTTCTTATTTTACATTCCTAACTTGTTAACTTCAATGACTTGCACCTTATTGTACATTCCTAATCTAGTTAACTTCAAGGACTTGCTCCTTCCTATCCTGTTAACTTCAAAGACCTCATTGTTTGTAACTTTGGATTAACTGATGTGAACCGCCTAGAACTCCCTGGGTATGGCGGTATACAAAAATAAAGTTATTATTATTAAAGTTATTATTAGAAGTGTATAACGGGAGAGAGTGCTGGGTGGCCTAATATCAAACACGGGTTGATAATATATGGGATGAGAAGGACAGGCCAAGAGGGAGAGAGAGAGAGTATGGCACAGATGCCAGACACTTTATTGAAAAGGACTTTTATGTAGATGACAGCTTGAAATCCTTGTCTACAGCCAAAGAGGCAATTGATTTGCTAAAAAGAACACACATCATGTTGGCAGAGGCTAATCTCAGACTTCACAAAATTGCTTCTAACAGTTTAGAAGTAATGGCAGCATTTCCTCAAGAGGATCATGCCAAGGATTTAAAAGATCTAGATCTCAGAGTAGACACCCTTCCACTTCATAGAAGTATTGGTCTATATTGGGACTGAAAGACATTTTTACATTTCACGTGTCTACCCAAAGAAAGCCATATACACGCAGAGGTGTCTTATCAACAGTTAATTTTCTGTACGATCCACTGGAATTTGTGGCTCAGTAACCATCCAAGGAAGAACCCTATTAAGAAAGATTTCTCAAAGCACTGAGTGGGATGTTCCATTGTCACCAGAAATGCGACAAGCATGGGAGAGATGGAAAGAGTCTTTAAAGGCTCTTGAACAACTGCATATCCCACATACCCATGTTCCTATAGCACTCAATACTGCCTGTCACAGAAAAATCAGCATCTTCTCGGATGCTTCTGAAAAGGCCATAATAAATTTAAAAAAAAATCTCAAACGCTGCTAGAGGTACTTCAAAGACTTAAACAAGAGCAGCAGTAGTCAGTAGGTCAGAACAGAGAGCCCACTGTAGCACACTTAACTTGTATAGTGAAACAGCAAATCAAAAATTCAAGGTGAATAAGACGTGCCCTCGGTGTGAGGGAGTAAGCAACGAGGAGTACAACAATGTGATCACTCTAGCGCTTGACAGCAAAAGCTGAATGAGAAGCATATACAACTCAATTCCAGCTGCACACCATCATGGGGCACGTCAGTGTGTATAAATCAAATCATGATAATAATAAACATTTTCAAATCCTTTAGTTTGAAAAACTAAGTGTAGTTGTTCATTAGAACAGTGTGGCTCTCTGTGATAACCAAACCTCCCCAGCAGATTGAAAGGAAAAATAGCACTTAGCTTGTGTCTTCACATGGATTAGCGTGATGTAATGCGAGGTTACATCCGTTGTAGTAAGCTTCAGAGAAAGGGTCAACCAGACTTGGTTTCAGGGACACGGTGCACCCCTTCTTAAGGAACCCGTCGCTAACCGAATACTCTGTTGGGGAATGCCACGAGGATTTAAGCAGACGTTCAAATGCAATGAAAGCTGCCTGAAACCAAGCCTGGTCGGGAGTGTGTACCCTATTGTTTAGAGTCTTTTGGACTTTTTTTTACGATCATTTCATACATTTACATTTCTTACAATCTGTATTCCCAGCACTGGAGTGACACCTAGTGGTATTTTTATTCATATACAATATATTCTTTTCAGACCATTAGACATACCCCTGAGGCAACTGTGTCGGGCCATCAACTGGATCCTTTCAATATAAGGCCATCAAGTTTATAGGACTTTTTATATATGTGTGTGTGTGGGGGGGGGGTTATTCATGTATTCCTTTATTTTAAGTTTATAGAAATAAAAGATTTGTTTGTCTCAAGGTTGACATGTTCTATCCCACTCCCCACTAGTTTTTTCTTTGTTGGACTTTACGTAGGGTTTCTGTTCCCTTTACTTTGTTTTGTATTTTCCCATACTATGGGCATTGGTATACAAAGCTTTCCAAATATCACCCTTTTGTTCCATTTCAATAAGAGTGCTTGGTGACAGTGTCTTACACTCCTGAGAGTTATTGATGACTTTGAGGCAATTTTCACAATAGGGTAGTGTGTTGGGGTATACACTCCATCACCAAGATCTCCTGGTAAGGGGAGATGTAAAGAGAAGCAATAAACTAGAACCTGCTGAGTTTAGGCTATTCCTATAAGGCCAAGCTGGAAAAAGCATCATTTGCATATCATTTGCATTAAATAATGTTACAGAAAACCCATCTAAAGAAGAGGAGGGAATCCAGTCTGACCCTGGAGTAAACTGTAAAACCAGATGATTCATCTCAGATTTCATGTGGGTTGAACAAAAGATGATGAGAAAAATGACTTTGCCTTAAGAAAAATAGGACCCTTTTCACAAGATCTCTAGGCCCAGAAAGACTAGCAGAGTTCTTGGTAACAAGAACTCCCAGGGTGAGCCTTGGGGGATGCATGCTGGCCTTCACCTAGCCCCAGTAAACCCTACTTTGTGTGGCCAGAGCAAGGCCAAGGTTAAACCTACCTTGTGTGGCCAAGAGAGAGTGAACAGGGATGACCAGACTGACTGGAAGTAACCAGAAAGAGTCAAATGACTGATGGTGATGAGAAGAGCCAGAAGTGACCAGAAGGAGTTGAGTAACCAGAAGGAGCTGGAAGTAACCAGAGAAAACACGAACAGACTCAGGAGATCCGGAAACTGACAGAATAAGAGAAAATCTCTTCACAATTTGGTGTCAGGAGTGAGATTGAGAAACCATCTGAGACAGAAAATATGGCATCTGAAGCAGGATTAAAATGGATGACTGACCAATTACTGGCATAGCAAGACCAGATGGAACGCAGGATTGTCCAGACACTCAACCAACAGTGGCAAAGGCAACAGCCTATACTCCAACTATTAGACTCGCAAGTACAAGAATTACAACATTTAGCAGATAGGATTCAATACCTACCAAGACATCCTGACCCAAGTGCCGAGGCCATAATAAGGAATCCCATGATAGAACCCAGAGACTGTACTAAACACCTGGTTCTAATGAAGATGGGAACAGAGGATGACATGAGACATATTTGGCCACCTATGAATGGATCACGACAGTAGACCAATGGCCCATAAGACCTAGCCCTTATCTAACCAAAGCCACAGATTGCAATCAAATAAAAGTGAAAATCCAGGATCAGAGCAGTAGCCCAGAAGTTAAAGGATTGGGTTATTCTCTGGCTAGAGCAGCGGTCTCAAACTCACGGCCCACAGGCTGCATGCAGCCCTCCAGGTACTATTTTGCAGCCCACAGTCTGTACGTGATCTCAGAAGGCACACTGGAAGAGAGGCTCCAGCACCACTGCGAGCAGCACCGTTAGTCAAAGCACAGTTTGGCTGAAGTCTAGGATAGCTTTACCCAATGGACGCCAAGTTTAGAGTGATCAATACCACCGTTCTCAAATAAGAAGCATTGCAATTAGAAAAAAAGGGTTTTTGTTTTTTTTATAACTAATTGACCAATGAATTCTCACGCTACTCTTGATGGACAAATCGTTTGTCCAACCGGCTACCAATGCTGTGCTGTTTCTGCTCCTTGCACGTGAAAAGTTTGCCATTGCCATAGAAATGCTGACAGGGTTCGGCAGCAGATTGATTTGCTTCTATGGCAGCATAGTCACCCCTCTCTGAGGCATGTTAACGTACTCGTTGGCCCCAAATTATTTTGCATTTCAATAACTCTTATTGTCATCGGGATAGTGAAGCTGACGGCTAAATTCATATTGGCAGGCGAGTGGGAGTTGGCAGAGGGGATCTCTTGAGGCCTGCCAGAATGACGTGTTTGTTTTGATACTCTTTCTTTGAATGCTTGCAGCGCTGCTTTTAGGTCTTTTCTGGTATTTTATTCATTTAGTTGAATTTCGCTTATACCTTTCAGTAGTGGTGACTCAAGCTTGAGTTACATTCGGGTACACAAAGCATTGGAGGGCTCACAATCTAATTTTGTACCTGGGGCAAAGGAGCGGCTCTGGATGTCAAAGCCTAGTGCTTTAACCATTAAGTCTCAAATTGTTTTTTCCTTTAGTTTCTGTTGGTAATCAAATGAAGAAACAGATGCTACATATAATATAGGGCCCACTGAATATGTGGGGATCAAAAGGCCAGTCTTGAGTGAAAGGGCCTGCTAATAACACTAGGGTTGTCAGATGTCCAGTAGAGAATGACACGGTGGCGGTTTACCCGCGGCCACCGCATTTTAGCCGCGGGTCACCCGCCGAAAACGGGGAAGAAAACTAGCAGTCGCTGCGGCGACGGGAACAAGGCCATTCACCGCCCGCGGGGCGGTGAATGGTCTTGTCTCCGCAGTGAGGTATCAAGGATCGCGCGGTCCCCGCAGCCATCGCCCGCCCGCCCGTAACATTTAGCCAGCTCCCTCCCTCCACCTCACCTTAAATTTCGAGTTTTCCGGCTTCCTTTTTTCCGAGCCGCACGTGTTCAAAAATCTGTGCACGCGCGGCTGCGCGAGTCAATCAATCTTCTCCTCTGACGCAACCGGAAACAGGAAGTTGCAGGAGAGGAGAAGTTTGATTGACTCGCGCAGCCACGCGTGCACGGATTTTTGAACACGTGCGGCTCAGAAAAAAGGAAGCCGGAAAACTCGAAATTTAAGGTGAGGTGGAGGGAGGGAGCTGGCTAAATGCACGGCTTTTTGAACGCGTGCGGCTAGGGAAAAAGGAAGCCGGCAAACTCGGAACGAATATAAGGTGAGGTGGAGGGAGGGTGGGGGCTGCTGGACCATTCTTCATTACTTTGCCATACTAATTCCATTCTATGTTAGGTGCCACGGACTCAGATTCGAGTCCTAGCGATGATGAGTTAAAGATCCCAAAAGAAGCCAACTTCTAAATCCAGTGGTTAGAGCTACACTACACTCCTTGTGACCCTGGGCAAGTCACTTAATCCCTATTGCTTCTGACACAATGGGCAGTTCCAAAGACCAAGACTGGCCAGTGTCAAAGACAGGATGCTGAGCTTGATAGACCCTTAGTCTCCACTGTTTTTAGTGATCAACAAAGTTCTATGTTTCTATAATCACCCTAATTCTGTTATCATTGGACTAGATATTCAAAATGATTTAAATGGCCAGGACAGGCTCCTGGCTGTTCAAATCATCTGTCCAGGGCTAACCAGGCATTTTCAATCTTCATGTTCAGCCCAAATGGTGTCACACAATTCAGCAAAAATACCCAATGTTGTTCCTCATAATTTAAATATTGCTCATAGAAGGAACAACATTGGGTATTTTTGCAAATGGAAACAGCCAATTGAGTGAAACATGAATTCATGCTGGGACACAAGATAGGTTGAATTTGTTTTGAATTTAAAAAGAAAAATGATCAATGAAGAATACTATAATGGCAAGAAAATATAATGATAAAACAGCAACTAATTTTGCCTATTTTTATATATTAAAAAAGTACTACATAAGGTGAATGTCCATATTGCTGTCTGTTGTTCTGCTGAGCACTGGCATTGAAACAGCAAAATGCATTTATTGCATACTTGTCCTCTGTCGGAAACATTATGGTGGTATATTAGTTGTGTTAATAAAAATTTATAAACAAAGCCCTGCCAGCTGAACATCTCTTTCTCTAGTTCAGCAGCAGGAACTTTGATTTATAAGAATGGAATACGCTAAATATTAGAGTACTAAGGCTTATATGGATGCTGCGGGGACGGTGACGGGGCGGTGAATGGGATGGCAGTGGCGGTGACGGGGCGGTGAAAGGGATGGCAGTGACGGTGACGGGGCGGTGAATGGAATGGCGGTGACGGGGCGGTGCAGAGGATGGTGGGCCGGGGACGGGGCGGTGACGGGGACAGATTTTTTCCCCGTGTCATTCTCTAATGTCCAGGTTTCCCTGGACATGTCCTCTTTTTGAAGACTCTTTTCTAGTTTTATTTTTTTGTCCAGGGAAACCAGACATCTGGAAACCCTACAGAAGTATTGCAAGGCCCATGCACCTATCCGGCATCCCCTGCCCCCCTGCTCCTTTGAGATCCAGTGCTTGCCCACCGTTCTCACAGTGCTGCTGCTTTAACTCTTCAGCCATAGGCAGCGTGAATGAAGTAAACACGCTGCCTTCAGCGACCCAGAAGCTTTTCCTCTGCTACTGCTTCCTAACCCCCACATAGGCAGGAAGCACTAACAAAGACAAAGCTTCCGGATTGCCGGAGGCAGCATGTTAACTTCACTCACACTACCTACGGCCAAAGAGTTAGAGCAGCACTGCTGGGCGAACGGTGAGCAAACACTGAATTCCACGGGGGGGAGGGAGAATAGCATGCAGAGGGTAAGAGATGCTGGACCGTGGGGATGGGGAAAAAAGGGAAGGAAAGATGCCAGACCTCCAGGGGAAGAAAGAGAAGGGGCAGATAGAGATGCCAGAGCATGGGAGGGAAAGGAAGGGAAGGAGAGACATGTCAGGCCATGGAAATAGGAAGGGAAAGAGAGATAGGAAAGGAAGGGAAGACATGGAAAAGTAGATTTTGAGAAGAAAGCAGAAAAATGGAAAAACTGAATGTTAAATTAATGCCAAAGATGGATGCAAGGCAGAAAGTGAAGATGGAGAGAAAAACAGTCAATGGATAAGAAGGCCCTGGAAACATAGTTAAAAGCACATTATCCCTAGGGAAAATGAGAATCGCATCCTACTAGGACCTGAGAATTTGGGAAAAGTCCTGAGGAGAACAGAGGGAAATCTCGGGAACCCAAAGAGCGGTTGATGATGGGGGCAAAGGAAGATGGAGGTGGAGCAAACTTGGCCTCACGCCCCTACTAAACCACGAGGCCCTGTAAAGTATTTGTATTTATTTATTTATACCCTACCTTTCCCAAGGCAGGTCACAATAAAGTACATACTTAAACAGAATCACAGATAGAATATCAATAAAACATATAGAACAATAAAACAGATAAAACAATAAAACATCAAAAAACAATAAAGCATCAGAAAACTATAGATCAAGTCCCATATTTCATCTTACAGAAGAGATGTTTCTTCAACATTTTCTTAAAATTACTCAAATGGTTTGCTGTCATAAATATCCCGTAAGCTTATTCCACTCCTGAGGACCCACCCACGAAAACATGCTAGCTCTAGATACAGCTAGCCACAGCTGTTTCACTGTCAGAATATGTAGGTCATCGTGAGTGTTTCCATTGTGGAGAAATTGGCCATATTCAGAGGGAATGTCCACTGATGGAATGTTCATCCTCCGAGATGGGACATGGGAACACAGAAGAGGAAGAATAAAAAGCCATCCCATTTGATAGTAAGGTATGGGTAGACTAGAGGGAAAAGAGATAATGTCATTGTAGATACTGGGAGTGACTATTCCATGATGTCTGTCTGGGCCCTTAACTCGATATTTTAGAATTGGGGAAAGGAAGGAAAGGTACAGTGAGGTAGTCTTTATCTGCTGCATACACAGAGACCTAAAACTGTTGCGAAACTATAAGGTCAGGTTTGCTGGGCCAACAGGGGTCCAGAAATTAAGAGTGGCGGTCATAGAAAAGCTCTCCATCCCCATTATTCCAGCAAGGAATTGGAAAAGATGCAGGGGATCTTAAGGGCCCAAATAGCTGGATTGGCCACTAGGAAAAAAACTATTCCCTTTTGTAGTCTAGATGTAATATCAGTACTTGGAAAGACTAGGACAACTAAAGCCACCAAAAGAAGAAGAAAAGTGAAAGGGTTTAATACCCTCATACCAAGTGGAACCATAAGGAAAGGAAGTCATAGATAAATTTCAAAATTTTTTTTAGAGAACAAAAACAAGGCCCCTCTCTACAGGTCTTTTGCAGAAGGTAGGACAGGAGAGGAGAGAGACCAACAATAAATAGATTTAAGACAAATAAGGGCCTTTAATACGAATAACATTATGGAACTCACAACCATCAACACTGCAGCAAGAATCTAATTGCTCTAAATTCAAATCTATGCTTAAAACCTCTCTCTCTTTACAGATGCGTAAAAGATCTCAACCCAGACCATGATGCAAATTTCTCCGTATGCCCTTTTGTTTTTTCCTTCCCCATCACTTTTTTTTCTTAAATTTTAAGCAGAGAAAGGAAAATGGTAAAATCAGAGGGCATAATTTGAGGCTGAGGGGTGGAAGACTCAAGAGAAATGTAAGGAAATTCTTCTATACAAGAAAATGGTGATAGAGTTCAAAAAAGTGTGGGATGAACACAGAGGATCTAGTTCCTCCACCCGACGCCACCCGAGCAGGAGGGATTTGCCCTGCTGACTCCGCGAGCCTGCTTCTTCCAGCCCTTCCGAGGGCTGCTAAAGGCCAGCGCGACCCGGCCTCTCTCCAGCCCACTGCGGGCCGACGAAAGTTTTTCTACCGTCCTGATCCAGCGCCTCCAAGGCAGAGGAAGGAGGAAGCCTCCTCCATCTTGTTCCTCCTTCCTCCACCCGACGCCACCCGAGCAGGAGGGATTTGCCCTGCTGACTCCGCGAGCCTGCTTCTTCCAGCCCTTCCGAGGGCTGCTAAAGGCCAGCGCGACCCGGCCTCTCTCCAGCCCACTGCGGGCCGACGAAAGTTTTTCTACCGTCCTGATCCAGCGCCTCCAAGGCAGAGGAAGGAGGAAGCCTCCTCCATCTTGTTCCTCCTTCCTCCACCCGACGCCACCCGAGCAGGAGGGATTTGCCCTGCTGACTCCGCGAGCCTGCTTCTTCCAGCCCTTCCGAGGGCTGCTAAAGGCCAGCGCGACCCGGCCTCTCTCCAGCCCACTGCGGGCCGACGAAAGTTTTTCTACCGTCCTGATCCAGCGCCTCCAAGGCAGAGGAAGGAGGAAGCCTCCTCCATCTTGTTCCTCCTTCCTCCACCCGACGCCACCCGAGCAGGAGGGATTTGCCCTGCTGACTCCGCGAGCCTGCTTCTTCCAGCCCTTCCGAGGGCTGCTAAAGGCCAGCGCGACCCGGCCTCTCTCCAGCCCACTGCGGGCCGACGAAAGTTTTTCTACCGTCCTGATCCAGCGCCTCCAAGGCAGAGGAAGGAGGAAGCCTCCTCCATCTTGTTCCTCCTTCCTCCACCCGACGCCACCCGAGCAAGAGGGATTTGCCCTGCTGACTCCGCGAGCCTGCTTCTTCCAGCCCTTCCGAGGGCTGCTAAAGGCCAGCGCGACCCGGCCTCTCTCCAGCCCACTGCGGGCCGACGAAAGTTTCTTCTACCTTCCTGATCCAGCGCCTCCAAGGCAGAGGAAGGAGGAAGCCTCCTCCATCTTGTTCCTCCTTCCTCCACCCGACGCCACTCCTGCAGGAGCGTGCGGACCTGCTCTTTACTAGCAACTTTGCCCCACAGCCCACCCAAGAGCCGCCGAAGCCCCTGCAAGACTGTACTAGCACGCTCGGGCTCCTCTCTGTCTCACCCCACCGCCCTCCCCCTCCTTGGCCTATCAAGGTCCACTGAAGGCCTCCAGACTCTCAACTCCCCTTACCCAACCCGGATTCTGCCCGTTGTCAAAGTTTACCATTGTTTATACCCCTGTTTTCTGTACCATATTTTACCACTGTACTTGCTTCTGTTTTGATGTCAAATTTTTTACCTGTTTTTTTGCTCAGTCTCTGCACCACACTGTACTCTCTGCCAAAGGTTTGTCACCAGTCTCTCACTTCAGTTGCCCCGTTCCCCTAGCACATCACTGTGCAATCCCCCTATTACCCATTTATTACCCCAAGTCTCTTCCGCTCTAGGCACCACACGGAAAGCGCTTAGCCACAAATCGTCCCCACTAGCCCCTTTAGCCCAAAAAAAAAAAAAAAAAAAAGCTCTCCTCCCCTCTCTCGGCCCCGTACTTAGTAAGCTCAATTCAAGTTCCCCTGCTCCTTCCCCAACCAACTCTACTTCCCCTTGCTGCAGACTTCTCACACACCAACCACCCCACCATGAATCCATCCTTCTGGATCCTTCTCCTCCTACTCTGCTCACCTCTCTATCCTTCTCTCTGTCTGAAACCTCCCTCCCCCAACCTTCTCGACCCCGCTAACTCCAATACCATCTGCCCCGGACTCAGAATCCCCACATTGATACGCACCAGAATTTCCCCTCACAAGAAAAACCCCCGAAAAGTCAACCAAGATTCCCTAAAGCCCCTACCCCCTGCCAATCCTCCCAACACTGCCCCAGACTCTCTCACCCCAGTCCCTACACTTTATTGCAATGCCAGATCCGCGTGCAACAAGACCCAAATCTTGAAAGACCTTCTAGACGAGCTCGACCCTGGATTCCTGTGCATCACAGAATCATGGATCGCCAAAGACGACCTATTCACGCAAAACGAACTCCTCCCCCACGGTTACCAAGGCCTCTTTTCCCCCAGACCCAATCGAAAAGGAGGTGGCCTGGCACTCCTCTACAAATCTTTCTTCGACGTCCAGCTCCTCGAGACGGGCACCCATCCTTCTCTAGAATATTTGCTTGCTTCAGTCAATGACGAACTCCGCACCCACCCACTGGGCATCCTATTACTATACCGGCCACCCACCCCTTGGGCAAAATCTTCAAATCTCGTCTATAAGACCATAACAAATGCCTTCCTTAAATTCCAAAGACTTCTGATTGTTGGCGATATCAATCTCCACCTCGACGACACAAACAACAATGATACATCCGAATTCAACAACTTCCTTACCTCTCTTGGCTTTCCCTCACCCACCCCATCCCCAACCCACGAAAAAGGGCATACTCTAGACTTCACCACCTTCATCGATCTTACCACCTTCAAAACCTCAACCGACGACACTCGCTGGGAACAAGTCCCCTGGTCAGACCACTTCTTAGGGACTACCTGTCTCCCCGTCTTCATGTCACACCTTGACTCCCCACCCCACTCCTCCCATTCCATAACCTTCCGCAAAAAAACCTCGAGCAACCTATTCTGGCCCAAATTTCTCAACAAACTCTCCTCCAACCCTAGACCTATAGACCCCGAATCACATTGGCACAACTGGACTGCCCTCTCCGAGTCCACCTACCACTCCCTTGCTCCACTAACCACCAAAACCATCTCCTACCCCCGAAAGGCCCCCTGGTACCTACCTCTTCACAGAGAATTAAAACAGAAGTGTCGCGCTTTGGAGCGCAAATGGAAAAAATCCAAATCCCCCTCCGATAGACAGACCTGGAGGGCTAACATTAAATTTTACAATTCAACATTAAAAAAAGCCAGGAAAAACTTCTTTGGAGACAAGATCTCCAGATCCAACAACCAAACCAGTGCGCTGTTCAACATCTGGCGCTCCCTAACTACAAAAAAAGACCCGTCGTTGCTTCCACCATCTCTATCAGCCGAGGCCCTTGCAAATTTCTTTAATGAAAAGATTTCCACCCTAAGACGCTCCTTCCCCCCCACAGTCTCCTACAATCCCCTGACCTCTACTATTCCCAACTCTACCTTACCTGTATCCATTCCTGCCGACAGATCCTGGACCGCCTTCGAGCTTGTCTCTGAACCGCAAGTCTCCAAACTCTGCCTCAAATTAAAAACTTGCAAGTGCATTTTGGATCCTTTCCCCTCCTACCTATACGAGAATATCCCTACACAGGCCATCACTTCCCTCACCGAACTTATAAACTCTGCCCTAACATCAGGCCTTTTCTCCCCCGACATGGGACACATTTCACTGTCCCCTCTACTGAAAAAGGCCGATCTCGATCCCTCCATTCCATCAAATTACCGTCCTATAGCAAATATCCCTCTCCTAACCAAACTATTAGAATCCATCATATCCACCCAACTCTCATCCTACCTAGAACGATTCTCTATCCTCCTACCCCACCAATTCGGCTTCAGACCCAACTTCAGCACCGAATCCCTCTTGGCCTCACTAATCTCTAAGGTGCAACAACTCCATTCTCGCAACAAATTTGCTGTTCTTCTCCAATTCGACCTCTCCGCAGCCTTCGATGTCGTTCACCACGACATCCTAATCTTCCAACTCTCCGAAATAGGCATAAGCTCCACAGTCCTGGATTGGTTCTCGAAATTCCTACGCTCCCGCTCCTACACCGTTAACACGAACGGTACCTCATCCCCCGCCTGGAAGCCAAAATGTGGAGTCCCGCAAGGCTCACCCCTCTCCCCTATCCTTTTCAACATCTACATGTCCTCTCTGAAACTCCTTCATTTATCCCCCCTAGAAACTCTCTACTCCTACGCTGACGACATCCTCATCCTCCTCGAAACCGACTCGAACCTCTCGAACCTTGCTGAGAACATCTCCACATGTATTACGAACCTCCAATCCTGGGCCCAATCTGTACAAATGAAACTGAATGAGTCCAAAACCAAACTACTTTGGCTCGGCCCAATCTCAGACCATTTACCCACCTCCATCCCTCTACCCTCCGGCCCCACTCTTCAGCTTGAGTTTTCAAGCAAAGTCCTAGGCATCATCTTAGATTCCTCTCTCTCCTTCAACGATCACCTCAACTCCCTGGTAAAAAAGTGCTTCTTTAGCCTCCATATGTTGAGGAAAGTAAGATCCTGCTTTCATCATTCTCATTTCGCCATCCTCGTCCAATCCACCATCCTCTCTAGACTGGACTACTGCAACTCCATCTATATAAGCCTAACTAAGAAAAACCTCCATAGACTTCAACTAATTCAGAACGCCGCAGCCAAGCTTATTTTCGCAAAAGGCAAGTTCGACCACGTTTCCCCACTCCTCTTCAAGCTTCATTGGCTCCCAGTATTCTCCAGAGTCCTCTATAAATGTGCCTGCATAGCCTTCAAGATTCTACATGGCGTCCTCCCTCCCATTATCCCACTCTTCTGGAATTCCTCAAACCCGCTCTCGACTAGATCCTCCCAAAAACTGAAACTATCTTTCCCTTCCATAAAAGGTATATCCCGTGCAGGAAAACTTGGAACATCCCTCCCCTTTAGAACCATAGAACTCTGGAACAATCTTTCATCCCCGCTCAGAAATTCTAGCTCCTTCCAATCCTTCCGCAAACACTTGAAAACTTGGCTCTTTTCAAAAATCTAATCACCTCCCGTGCTCTAGTATCCTGTCCCCCTCTATCTCCCCAGTCCCTCTCCTATATCCTTTCTTTGTAGTTCCTTTCCTTTCAAACTCTGTAAACCGTGCCGAGCTCTGCGCACGCGGAGATGGTGCGGTATACAAACCTAAGGTTTAGTTTAGTTTAGTTTAGAATCAGAAAATAATAGTAAATATTGAAGAACTATGGCCAGTACTGGTCAGACTTGCATCTGTATATGGCCGTTTGGTTGAGGATGGGCTGGGGAGGGCTTCGATGGCTGGGATGGTGTAGATGGGCTGGAGTGAGCTTTGACAGAGACTTCAGTAGTTGGAACCTAAGCACAGTACCAGGCAGAGCTTTGGATTCTTGCTCAGAAATAGCTAAGAAGAAAAAATAAAATTTAAATTGAATCAGGTTGGGCAGACTGGATGGACCATTCTGGTCTTTATATGCTGTCATTTAGCACAGTTACTTACAGTAACAGGTGTTATCCAGGGACAGCAGGCAGATATTCTCACTAATGGGTGACGTCACTGACGGAGCCCCGGTACAGACCACTTCAAAAGTGCATCGCCAGTTTAAGGGCTTAGAAAGTTCAAGATAGCCCGCACCGCGCATGCACGAGTGCCTTCCCACCCAATAGAGGCATGCGGTCCCTTCAGTTAAGATAAGCCAGCTAAGAAGCCAACCCTGGGAGGTGGGTGGGTTGTCTGCTGTCCCTGGATAACACCTGTTATGGTAAGTAACTGTGCTTTATCCCTGGACAAGCAGGCAGCATATTCTCACTAATGGGTGACCTGAAAGCTGACAATACTGGGAAGTTGGGATAGTTGGCCTTAAGAAAATAAATTTTGTAATACAGTTTGGCCAAAGTGCCCATCCCGTCTGGAGAAAGTTTCCAGACAATAGTGAGAAATGAATGTATGAACTGAGGACCAGGTGGCAGCTTTACAGATTTCCTCATTTGGAGTAGATCTAAGGAAAGCTACAGAAGCTGCCATAGCTCGGACCTTGTGAGCTGTGACATGGCCTTCTGTTAGGAGATCTCAGCTTGTTTGGATCAAACAAGACGAACAGTTGAGGTGATATTCTGTGCAGTCAATATAGTAGGCCAAGGTACATTTACAGTCCAAAGTGTGCAGCACCGTTTCTCCTGCATGAGAATGCGGCTTAGGGAAAAACACTGGTAAAACAATTGAATGATTGAGATGAAAATCAATGACAACTTTAGGAAGAAACTTTGGGTGAGTGCACAGAACTACTTTATCATGGTGAAAAACTGTGAAGGGTGGATCTGCAACCAAGGCTTGTAACTCGCTGACCCTTCTAGCAGAGATTAGTGCAATGAGAAAGACCACTTTCCAGGTGAGGAAATTGAGATGAGCTGTAGCCAATGGTACAAATGGTGGCTTCAACCTGGAAAGAACCACATTAAGGTCCCACACTACAGGAGGAGACTTGAGAGGTGACTTAACATTGAAAAGACCCTTCATGAATCTGAAAACCAAAGGATGAGACGTAAGAGGTTTTCCCTCAACTGGCATGTGAAAAGCAGTAATAGCACAAAGATGAACTCTGATGGATGTAGATTTGAGGCCAGAGTCAGACAGATGCATCAAATAATCCAACACCAAATCCACTGATAAGGAAGTGGGATCGTGATGATGTAGCAGACACCAAAAAGAAAACCTAGTCCACTTTTGTTGATAACATTGCTGAGTGGCTGGTTTCCTGGAAACGTCGATTATGTTGTGGACAGGTTGAGAAAGATGCAATGCAGATCAGTCTAAAACAGACTCTCCTGGAGGATGATCTGGAGGCAGGGTGTGAAAATGGAGAGTGTAACCTTGACCAATGATGGTCAACAGCCAGAGATCGATAGTTACGAGTGATGCAATGCTGAAGTCGTCCTTCGATAGACTGAGGCAACTGTTGAAGAATGGGAACTGTGGCTATGCTTTGAGGAACATGTCAAAAAGGCTGTGTGGGTTTTTGCCGAGCAACCTGTTGTTTAGGTTGTTGACACTGTTTCTGTTTTTGCTTCTTAGGTTGAGGAGCAGGAGGAGCAGGCTTAGCAGAAAATCTGCGTTGATAAGAAGAGGCAGGCTTGAAAGCATGAAGTGTGGAGGCTTCTTCTTAGGTTTGACTAAAACAACCCACCTGGTCTCATGGGTGGACAATTTTTGGGTAGCAGTATCCATAGATGCCCCAAAAAGCACGGAGTGCCCCAACCACGGAGTGTTAGCCAAATGGTCCTGATGGTTGACGTCAAATTCAGAGACACGAAGCTCAAATGTATCATAAGCTGAGTGAACCATATATTTTCTCAACTGTAAAACTGAAGCCACAAGACTTTGAAAAGCTGGAGTTTTTCATGAGGGGATGTATTTCTGAAACAATGAAAATTGCTTAAGCAGATTTTTGAGGTAGCAGGAAAAATAGAAATTATGTTTGCTAACATAGCGTTTTGGAAGAGGCGTTTGCCAAACTTATCCATTGCTTTACCCTCTCTGGTAGGAAGTACAGAAGCATAAACACTGGCACCCGCAGACTTCTTCAAGGTTGACTCCACCACAAGCAACTCATGAGAAAGTTGTGGTTTGTCAAAACCAGGGATAGGAACTACTTTGTATAAGGAGTCCAGTTTTCTAGGAGCCACAGGAATAGAAAGTGGAATCTCCAGATTCTTATAAAAAGTCTCACGCAATATGTCATGGATAGGAAGCCTTAGCATTTCCTTTAGAGGGTGCTCATAGTCTAAAGTCTCCAAAAATTGTTTACTGTATTTGGAGTCAGCTTCTAATGGAATAGAAAGATCCTCTGCCATCTTTCTGAGAAATCTAGAGAAAGATGATCTTTCTGTGAAAGCAGGAGACTGAGTGGAACGCTAAGGAGAAGCTGAGCTGTCTGGATCACCCTCATCAGATGAGAGTGGTTCCTGATCTGAGTCTCCAAACACATCTGAGTCTTGAATAGAATGAGGATGGCGTCGGAGACTCGGTGTTGATGGCTCCAGGTGCTTGAGTTTGCAAAAGGCCTTCCGGGACTGCATCGGAGTCGCCTCAACAGAAGACTGAGCAGAAGACAATTGCTGATGCATAAGGGCTATCGACTCCCATGTTGACGGCCTGCGCACCAGAGGAGTATCAAGTTGAGGTTCAGTCGGTGCCGCTGTATGTGACACTGAACTGTCACTGGAAGAGCCGGTGTCAACGTAGCTTGAACAAGCGGTGTCGATAGGGGCATGAGTTGGGCCGGTACCAGCATATGAAAATGCTCGCCCACTTCCTCCTGAAGCAAATTGTCTATCTTTTGCTTCAAAGAAAGCACCGGTACCGTTTGCTTTTTAGCCGGTACCACTGGTGCCAGTCTCCGGTCCGGTGCGGGCACTTACAGGACTTTTTTACAGTCGGCAAGACTTGACTCAAAATGCCTTTTTGACCTTAGTCCCGGAGTCGGTATGGGAAGCCTTTTTAAAACCCGTCTGCGGGCGTGACATCGACGAGAAGACTGCGTCAGCGAGATCGAAACCGGAGGCTAAGGTGATACGACAGGCCCCACTGGGCCGAACCCACGACAGGGAAAAAACGACATTGGTCTTATTTTTTTTTTTTTTTTTAAATAAAAGAAAAGACAAAGGGAGAAAGAAAGAAAGGTTACTAAAGTCAAAATCCACGAGTGGGAAAGCAGTGAAAAGACAAAATCTTCAACAGCCATTGAAGATGCAACTTCTTAGCTCCGCGGAGACTAAGAAACTGAAGGGACCGTGTATCTCCATTGGGCAGGAAGGCACTCGTGCATGTGCAGTGCGGGCTATCACAAACTTTCTAAGACCTTAAAGTGGTGATACACTTTTGAAGTGGTCGGTACCGGGGCTCCATCGATGATGTCACCCATTAGTGAGAATATGCTGCCTTTTTGTCCTGGGATAAACTATGTTACTATGTCACCCATTTTCTTTTTGTATCTAGTTTGGATTTGTGTATGATTTGTTTAACACTTTAATCATGTAGGTAATACCCCCAACTTTTTTTTTTTAAGTTCAATCAGTTTTATTGAATTTTGTAAACAGTACAAAACACAAAACAGAAAACTACAAAACTTGTATTGCAGTAAAACAGGCATCGAGAAAGTAGTTGTGCAGGTAATAACAAATAAAGATTAGATAAGGTCATGATACAGAATATTGGTATGGCATCATATTCTTAAAAGAACAGTAATAAGATATGCAAGTAATTATACAGACACATATGTAACGATCTATGTTGATATGCAATATGTCAATACCCCCAACTTTTAATTTTTAACAATGTAGGAATGAAAAGCGGTATATCAAGCTTTAATAAAACTTGAAACTTGAGAGAGCCCTAGAAAGGAGGAAAATGCAGATTATGATCCCGAAAATCTTTAGAAGACCCCTTTTGTTCTTAACTCACTCACATACCCTGGCAAGCCACTTAGCGGATGCAGGGACTGCCAAACGACTAACCAATTGTTTCTTTTGGCCAAGCATTTTTCAAGATATTAGAGACATCTGTTGACCCTTTCTAGAGTGTCTATCAATGCCTTCCAGAAAAAGCACCCCGTTCTCCTTGCCAGTGATGAAAACGCACATGGAGAGGGTGGCAGTTGATCTAGTTGGGCCCTTGGAAAGAACTAAAACAAGCTATCAGTATTTACTCATCATCGTTGACTATGCAATACCCCTGGGCTATGTGCCTGAAGAAAGCCACAGCCCCCGTGTTTGCCCAGGAACTGTTAGAAGTGTTTGTCAAGAGGGATTTCCCAAACAATTACTTATAGATAGAGTACATGTGTCAAACACAAGCCCCGTGGTCCAAATGCAGCCCACCTGGCCTTTTTATGTGGCCCACAGCAATGCTCCCGAACTTCCCTTCTCACAGCCCAGCATATCCTCCCTCCTGTGCCGGTCGGACATCGCCATCACACCGAAAAGTCTGCCGGCTTCGGCAGCGATTCGGCAGTGATGTCCATAGCTCCCCCTCCTGCCTTCCATCCACCACGGTCCACCTGGGTGGAAACAAGAAGTTGCGCGTCATTAGAGACAGACCGTGGCAGGCGAAAAGCAGGAGAGGGAGCCATGTACAACACTGCCGAATTGCTGAGGCCAACAGATTCCTCGGCTTGGCGGTGACATCAGACCGGTGCTGGAGGGAAATACATGCTGGGCTGTAAGGAGAGAGGAACTGGTGCTGGAAGGAAACGCATGAAAGGCTGTGAGGAGAGAGGTATCGGCGCTAGAGAAAAAGGCATACTGTGGCTGTGAAGAGAGTGAGATGAAGGGAGAGAGGTTGGACCTGGGGTAGGGTGTAGAAAGAGGGAAAAAGATACTTGAAGGGAGAACTGTTGGGAAGAGAAAGGGAGAAATGGTGGACATGAGGGGAGGGAGGGAGGCAGGCAGACAAGGGGAGAGATGGGATGGGGGCAGTTGGGAAGAGAAAGGGAGAGAAGTTGGATCTGGAGATGAAAAATTGATAGGTAGCTGAAAATGTAAAAAGGAGAAGGATGAGAAAGAGGACAGAAAAGAAAAAAAGGAGAAAAGTTGAAAGGGAAAAATCAATATGTTGGAGACAGGGACTGGAGCAACAGAGAAGAGGAGAAAAAAATGGACAGCAGACACTGGAAAGAGAATTAGAAGATAGACAAAATCAGAAAGAGAAACTGGGACTAAAAGCAAAATGGCCAGACAACAAAAGGTAGAAAAAATAATTTTATTTTCTATTTTGTAATTACAATATGTCAGATTTGAAATGTGTATCCTGCCAGAGCTGGTGTTAGACAGGACCTAAAATAGAGGAAAAGTCTTTTTTATTTATTTTGTAGCTGGCGTGGGGTTGAAGAGGTTGTATCCCTATACTTCTACTAAGACTAACCCCCTCATTTGCTGGCAAGCAGCGTGGGTTTTGGCGCCGGTAGCGATTGATCCGATGCTCACAGAAGTCCTGTGAGCATTGGTGCTGCCATCAGCACTGGGGCCCACGCTGTACATCAGCAAAGGAGGGGGTAACTATCTTAATAAAAAATCTAGCCCATGACTTAGCCTGTGTTTTAGATTTCGGCCCCTTATGTGATTTGAGTTTGACACCCCTGAAATAGAAGGACAAACTTTCTAAATCCTTAGAAACTGTGGTCAAGCTGTTTGGAATTAAACACTTGAAGACCACTACCTATCATGAACAGACAGATGGTTTGGTTAAGCGGTTCAACCAAACCTTAATATATGTGACGAGGAAATGCTTGGGAATTAATATGACTGGCTGGGGACAAGGCCATCCCCTATATTTTGTTGGCCTATCATGAAGTTCCACAAGTCATCAAGTTTCTCTTTCTTATCCAGGGGATGTATAAAATAGTCAAAGTGTGCTTGACTCAATCCAGGTTACAAACAATAAAAAAAGGTTTGTTTGATTAAATAAATAAGCAAATAATCTGCTGCAATTGTTTCCATAATCCATATGACTATGACCTGAAATAACCCTCTAATTATTTTACTTGCAGATACTAACACATAACATACTGGAAACACTGCATTTTACAATACTATCAACTTCTTGCTTAAACTAAAACTAAAATAACCATTAAATAGAAAATTACACATGCAAAGTTGAGCGTCCTTAGCAATTGCATTAATTAATCTTTTTAAAAGGCATTAAATGCTAAAACTGATTTAGCAAATTTCTATTCAGATCATTTTCACTTATGCAAAATAAGATGAATGATTCATAATAATGGAACTAATCAAATTTTTTTAGAAGTCAACTGACCCCCCCTGCACATATTAAAATTTTTTTCAGATTATCCCTCCTCATGTTCAAGTTTCTGACATTCCTTTATTAGAATCTGATTCATATTATAAGTAGGAAGTATCCTCTCGTATTTTAGGGGTAGAGGTAGACTGTTATCTAAAGTTGGATACCTAAATTAATAAAGTAGTGAAGAATGCTTTTCTGACTTTGAAGAAACTGAGATCTGTTTAAAAAATTCTTTGAATTTCATAACTTTAGACTCTTTGTGCAAGTTTTGGTGCTTTCGTAAATAGACCATGTCAATAATTTATATTAATTGTTCAAAGAACAAATACCAGCAAGAGGGATCCCAAGCCCTCCTGCCAACGGTGCACCCCTGAACCGCCCCCCCCCCCCACGCGCGAATACTGGCAGAAGAGATCCCAAGCCCTCCTGCCGACGGTGCACCTCCGAATCACCCACCCTACAATACTGGCAGGAGGAATCCCAGGTCCTTCTGCCGAAGGTACATCCCCCCGTGAACCCCCTGAATGCCCCCCGAGCCCCCCCCCGAATGGCCCCCCCACTACCCAGCACCCCTAACCTCGGACAACCCCTAGCTTACCTTACCGTTGGCCAGCTGGACAGGTCCCCAGTTGGTCTGGCCGGCAGGTCCACCATCCTCGGAATGGCGAGCCTAGGGACTGATTGCCCAGGCGCCTAAGGCCCCACCCAAAGGAGGGGCCTTAGGCATCTGGCCCAATTCTGGGGGGGGGGGGGCAGTTCAGCGTTGCGCTATCGGCAGGAGGGCTTGGGATCACTCCTGCCGGTATTCACAGGGGGGTGGTTAGGGGGTGTGCCGTCGGCAGGAGGGCTTGGGATCCCTCCTCCCGATTCGGGGTTTTGTAGAGGGAGGGATTGCGATCGCAGCAGGAAAGATTAGGCATCTCTCCTGCCGCGATTGTTGCAGTGGCGGGTGGGCCATGACCTCGTCTCCCAGACTATCATCAGCCCAATGGCTACTCATTGCCAAACGTTGTGTCTTTAGAAGCCTGATTCTAGCAGTGAAATCACTGCACAACATGGCACCAGGCTACATGACAATCAAGCTTCCTCCATGCTGTTGACCGGCAGCCATCACCGGCTCCATGTGTGCCTTAACTGCTCACAGAGCTCTATCCTTCTCAAAAATGACTCTTACTCCCATAAATATCAGCAACCAGATTTATTAAGACAACTATATCTGGGCTTCTAATTGCCAGTGTTATGGCCCACAGTGTCTTAAACACAAAAGAAGATCATGTTTCAAGTTTATTAAGATTTTGATTTAAACGCAATATCAAATATTCAATGCGTATAACAAAAAATAAATTCGGTGAAATAAATAAAACCAGTTGAACAATAAACATACAAACATATCCATAGATGTTTAAAAATACATAAGGAATACAAGGATAAACTACATTTGTTTAAAATAAATTAAAAAAAAAAAAAAGAAAAAACATTTAGGGAGGAACAACATTAGGAAGGGTAAAAAAAACAAAAGAAACATTGATTTTTTTGAAACTTGGTCTAAAATACATATTTAAAAGAAAGCTTAATCTAAGAGTTAGTAGGAGGATCATAAAAAGAGAAAAATTATCTAATCTAAGATTCATATGCATCTTTATAAAGATAGCTTTTTAAATTACTTTTAAATTTCTCTAAAGAGGTTTCGGCGTGTAAAAAAGTTGGAAGTTTGTTCCAGATCTGAGGTCCCAAAATAGAAAAGGTTTTAGTTCTTCTAGTGCCAATTACTTTCAATGATGGAATGGTCAGCAAATACTGATCTGCTGATCTAAGAGATCTAGCTGGGAAATAAGGTATTAAATATCGATATAAAAATATTGGGGTATTAGTTTTCTGAATTTTGAATGTTAGCAGTGCAATTTTGTATGTTATTCTATGTGGGATCGGTAGCCAATGTGCTTCTCGCAGAAGAGGAGTGACATGATCATATTTTTTTGAATTGGTAATAATTTTTATTGCAGTGTCTTGTATAATTTGCAACCTTCGTATTTCTTTCTGTGTTATGCCTTGGTATAATGTATTGCAGTAATCCAACCTAGAGATTATCAAAGAGTGAATTAAAATATTTAGAGCCTTAGGTTCTAAAACTGGCCCTTTAAATTCCAATACACTCAGCCAGCCAGCGACTCTTAATCCTCTCATTCATCTTCAGGATTGCCCAAATCACAGTCCTTAGTACAATGAAGGCAAGTTCTAGACTCCAAACAACCAAAAATTAAAGTCTGAAATATTACAGTTTAGCTGGTGGTCTTGGGAAAACTGCTTTCTTATAAAGGGATGTAACAGAGAAGCTAACCAGGAATCTATAGAGGCCGGGGGCCTCAATACAGAAAGTTTTCTTTTTTTTTTGTGGAAAAGCCTAAGGCATGGGTGTCAAACTCAATCACATCAATATCCAAAATAGTAACCTACACATCACGCAAACGGATCGAGCCCACCATTTTCCGGTCAAAAGTAGACGAAACAATCCAAGAAGATAACCCCAAAGACTTCATTTCACACTGGGGCTATTTGAGCAACAACATCCTTGATGAACAGGCCCCACTTCGAACCAAAACCAGAACATGCAGACGATCAGACCAATGGTTCGATGAAGAATTACTCCTACTCAAGAGACAATGTAGACGTCTGGAAAGAAAATGGAGAAAAACCAACCATGATCACACGAAAACCGCCTGGAAAAAAATTAACAAACTTCTATTAAAAGAAAAGAGAAAAAAACATTACACCAACCTAATAGGCACGGAAACCCAAGACACCAAAAAACTATTCCAAATATTAAAAGATCTAACTAACACCATACCCTATTTGACCACTAACAATAACTCCTCCCCTTCAGCCTCCCTCCTAGCTGAACACTTCAAGAATAAAATTACAAACACTAGAGCTACTCTCATTAGTAACCCAACCCATCTACTCGAAGTCACAATACTCCCCACAGAAAATGAATCTTGTGCTGCAGACAGATCTTGGTCCCAATTCCCTAAGATACATTGGACCGAATTCAACAAACTCTACAATAAGTACAGCCACGCATCATGTGAACTCAACCACTGCCCGCCATATCTCCTGTCATCAACAAGCACTAAGTTCTGTACCTTACTCCTACACTGGATACAAACCATGCTCACAGATGGCATTTTCCCGAATGACTTCAGCGAAATCATCATCACCCCAATCTTAAAAGACCCAAAAGGACCAACAGACCTCTCATCCAACTACAGACCAATAGCCTCAATACCTCTATATATCAAACTAATATAAGGATTAGTAGCCAAATTCCTCACCAACTCGAGGACCATAACTTACTCCATCCCATGCAATCCGGCTTCAGAACTAACTTCAGCACAGAGACACTACTAGGCTCCCTTATCGACACAGCAAGACAACACCTCACCATTGGAAAAAAAATGCTGCTCATACAGTTGGACCTGACGGCGGCATTTGACCTGGTAGACCATAACATCCTACTGCAAATCTTGGACTCAATAGGCATCTCAGATAAAGTATACTCATGGTTTGAAGGTTTCTTAAAATCCAGAACATACAAAGTAAAATCAGACAAAGAAAAATCCAAACCTTGGTCCAACCCCTGCGGCATTCCACAAGGGTCCCCACTGTCCCCTACTCTCTTCAACCCTACTCTCTACGGCCTCTCTTGGCATTTACCTGAACAAACAAGGCCTATCCTCTTATAGCTATGCTGATGACATCACCATCCTCATTCCTTTCGACCAACCAATGCTCTTAATGTCAGACACACTACACAGAACTCTAGCTACAGTTACGACTTGGATGGAAGACCACAAACTGAAACTCAACCCAGACAAAACTAAATTCATCCTCCTAGAAAATAACAAAATCCCAACCATAACCAACTTAGAAATCAACTCTATCAACTACCCTTTGCAAACCACCCTAAAACTTCTAGGTATGACTATTAACAGAGGCTGCACCATGCAACCACAAATTAACAAAACAATACAGAAATCTTTCGCAGTTATGAGAAACCTTAGACAAGTCCGAAAATTCTTCGAAAAAACACAATTTCAGCTCCTAGTACAATCTCTAATCCTAAGTATCCTAGACTATTGCAACATCCTCTACCTCCCCTGCCCTGCAATAATGATTAAACAACTACAGACAATTCAGAATACAGCTCTGAGACTCGTCTATTCATTGAAAAAACATGATCACATTACTGAGGCATTCATCGATTCTCATTGGCTTCCAATCCAGGAAAGAATACAATTTAAATTCTACTGTATACTATTTAAAACTATAAATGGAGACAGCCCAACCTACCTAAACGACCGCCTCATCCAAACCACCTCTACCAGGCATAGAAAAACACACACTATCCAAGCAAGAAGTGCACAGATTCCACAGTTTCCCTAACTCAGAGCTTTAAAGTAGAGAATGACACGGGGAAAAAATCTGTCCCCGTCACCGCCCCGTCCTCGGCCCACCATCCTCTGCACCGCCCCGTCACCGCCATTCCATTCACCGCCCCGTCACCGTCACTGCCATCCCTTTCACCGCCCCGTCACCGCCACTGCCATCCCATTCACCGCCCCCGTCACCGTCCCCGCAGCATCCATATAAGCCTTAGTACTCTAATATTTAGCGTATTCCATTCTTATAAATCAAAGTTCCTGCTGCTGAACTAGAGAAAGAGATGTTCAGCTGGCAGGGCTTTGTTTATAAATTTTTATTAACACAACTAATATACCACCATAATGTTTCCGACAGAGGACAAGTATGCAATAAATGCATTTTGCTGTTTCAATGCCAGTGCTCAGCAGAACAACAGACAGCAATATGGACATTCACCTTATGTAGTACTTTTTTAATATATAAAAATAGGCAAAATTAGTTGCTGTTTTATCATTATATTTTCTTGCCATTATAGTATTCTTCATTGATCATTTTTCTTTTTAAATTCAAAACAAATTCAACCTATCTTGTGTCCCAGCATGAATTCATGTTTCACTCAATTGGCTGTTTCCATTTGCAAAAATACCCAATGTTGTTCCTTCTATGAGCAATATTTAAATTATGAGGAACAACATTGGGTATTTTTGCTGAATTGTGTGACACCATTTGGGCTGAACATGAAGATTGAAAATGCCTGGTTAGCCCTGGACAGATGATTTGAACAGCCAGGAGCCTGTCCTGGCCATTTAAATCATTTTGAATATCTAGTCCAATGATAACAGAATTAGGGTGATTATAGAAACATAGAACTTTGTTGATCACTAAAAACAGTGGAGACTAAGGGTCTATCAAGCTCAGCATCCTGTCTTTGACACTGGCCAGTCTTGGTCTTTGGAACTGCCCATTGTGTCAGAAGCAATAGGGATTAAGTGACTTGCCCAGGGTCACAAGGAGTGTAGTGTAGCTCTAACCACTGGATTTAGAAGTTGGCTTCTTTTGCGATCTTTAACTCATCATCGCTAGGACTCGAATCTGAGTCCGTGGCACCTAACATAGAATGGAATTAGTATGGCAAAGTAATGAAGAATGGTCCAGCAGCCCCCACCCTCCCTCCACCTCACCTTATATTCGTTCCGAGTTTGCCGGCTTCCTTTTTCCCTAGCCGCACGCGTTCAAAAAGCCGTGCATTTAGCCAGCTCCCTCCCTCCACCTCACCTTAAATTTCGAGTTTTCCGGCTTCCTTTTTTCCGAGCCGCACGTGTTCAAAAATCCGTGCACACGCGGCTGCGCGAGTCAATCAAACTTCTCCTCTCCTGCAACTTCCTGTTTCCGGTTGCGTCAGAGGAGAAGATTGATTGACTCGCGCAGCCGCGCGTGCACGGATTTTTGAACACGTGCGGCTCGGAAAAAAGGAAGCCGGAAAACTCGAAATTTAAGGTGAGGTGGAGGGAGGGAGCTGGCTAAATGTTACGGGTGGGCGGGCGGTGGCTGCGGGGACCGCGCGATCCTTGATACCTCACTGCGGAGACAATACCATTCACCGCCCCGCGGGCGGTGAATGGCCTTGTCCCCGTCGCCGCAGCAACTGCTAGTTTTCTTCCCCGTTTTCGGCGGGTGACCCGCAGCTAAAATGCGGTGGCCGCGGGTAAACCGCCACCGTGTCATTCTCTACTTTAAAGAGTTCAGTGACACCTGCATATGCGGCTAGAATGGTGCATTTCTTTTTGGTTTTTTGAGAAGTTTGTGGACTTTAAAACCAAAGTTTCTATTTGTTGCATTGCCCTGGTAAAGAGGCAATGCAACTCTAGTGCCTGAAAGTCCAGTTGCGATGAGAGATGTATGAATTTCAAACAAATGTTAAGAAGACTGTTTGTTTTTGTTTTGATTTTTGTTTCTTGTGATTTGATATTCTGAAATGTGGCCAGATAGTGGTCAGAATAAAAGTCTCATAACTAAAGCTTGAAGTTGCACCAGTGTATCACACTTCAGACAATTGAACTTAAGAAGTAGATTAGTGAGCTAGGCGCTTGCCTGGATGGAGATTACCTGAAAGGTTCTCGAAGAACACGCCCAGATCAAGGAAGTCTGTCACTGCAAGCACCATCGGCTTGTGCAGAGGCCTAGCATGTGACAACTTGTGTCAGAAGTGGGATTTGGTGCCCCCTTCAGGAAAACTGAAATAGTGCAAGTATGAGAAGTTTTGGGGGGTTTTAAGTGCTCTCTATATTTTTTTTTTCTTTTTGTACTGTTGTTTGGGGGGAGGGTTTTCCCTGTCTGCTTGGGTTGAGCTACCGGACTGTAAAATCTATGGAAGGGACAGAACTGAAGTGGTCGAGCCAGCAGAAAGGTCAACGCACAGCCATTGCAAAAGGATGACAGAAACTGTACCAGAGGGACCGGACCGAAAGCAACAGAAGGTCATGCACCCTTAAGGGCACAACTGTGCAGACTCACCAATGCCATGGTAAGCTCACCAGGCAAAGGGGGCTGATAAGGGCAAGTATAGATGAATTGTGCCCTGTAAGGTACCACACTTGGGTCCTGGTTTTCTTTGCTTCCCTTCCAGGTAGGCACGATGGATCCCCAGATCTTGGCAGTACTAGCCAGAGAGCACCAGCTGCAGAGCAAAGACCTATGGAAGGTGCTGAGAACTAGCCAAGAGCTATGACGGGCTAGCCAGATAGGATAACTGTCAACATCACGATGAGCTTGTTATGGCCATGGGGGAATGGAGTATGTGGGGTGTTTGGAGTACTATGTGGGAGTATTATTCCCTGGATCCCCGGGTCTGTGGTCTACCCACAGGTTGTACTTCTTCAAGAGGAGTTTGGGCATCCAAGTATGCCTCTGCCACAGTTAAGACTTGTGTCAGACCCTGACAACCTTGCCTCCAGAGCCACCCTCTCAGATTTTTGGGCATGGACTCTAAAAACTGCTCATGGACTAACTCTGTGAACAAAGCCTGAGGGTCTCCGAGGAGGGGCTGTAGTCATCTCTCAGCTAATTTGATTAAACATTGGAGGAGAGCCTTTGGCCTTTCTTTATCCTGCATCTGAGTAACCCTAAGAGCCTGACTATTATGCTTTCTTGTGTAACCCAGGAAGTGCACGATATGAGCTTTGATGGCTGGATAACTATTTACCTGATCTGGGGCAATAGTCTGAAATGCGGCCAGGGTGTCTACTGCCAGGCAGGGCAAGAAGCAGACAGCCCACTGTTCCAAAGGCCATCCTGCTGCAGTTGCTATTCTTTTGAAAGAATTCAAAAAAATCATCTAGTGCATCAGCAGGTGTAATTTTAATTAAATTCAATATATTTAAAGAGTTCTGTTCTACCGTAGGCTGAGTAGACATAGTTCCTTGCACCGGCTTAGATACTGGACTCCCAGTTAGGTGCTTGCCAGATAGTGGTCAGAATAAGTCTCATAGCTAAAACTTAAGAAGTGGACTATACCATTCTCCCCAGGGAGCTCAGAACAGTTTATATGAATTTATTCAGGTACACAAGCATTTTCCCTGTCTGTCCCAGTGGGTTCACAATCTATCTAATGTACCTGGGGTAATGGGGGGATTAAGTGACTTGCCCAGGATCACAAGGAGCAGCATGGGTTTGAACCTACAACCTCAGGTATTAAGGCTGTAGTTTTAACCACTGCGCCACACAGTTTATTCTACAGAGGTCCCTGAGGGAGAAAGAGGAACTCTCAAGTTTTCCCTCTATGTGCTTGGCTGCGGTAAGCCAAACTCATTCTATTTTGCATGAGGCAAACAATAACAAATAAAAATTCTCTTTATATGGAATTGTGTCTTGGCTGTATATGTGCTGACCTCTCTGGGCAAACCAGGCTATCCAGTCAAACCAGGCTAGTCTCCCACATGGGGTTTAAATTTCTCAATCCTTTAATTGTATAACTCAGACAGGTTTACCCCTTGAATTCTCTAAAGCCTTCAGCACCTTCAGTTTTGTACTTTGAAGTTTATTTCTTAGTGAGAGAAAAAAGCCTCTTAATAAAATCAGCTTCATTCTTCTGTGGATAGACTGACTGCCATTCATCTACGCTCAGCCTTGCAGCACAGATCTATGGAGGCTAAAAATTCCCCTCTAGAGCCACTGCTGCAATGACTGACCAAATCATCTCTATGTGGAAATATAGTATTCTCAGCACATAAAAATGGGGTCAGCAGGACTCTGAGGAGAACATACACAGTAGAGTTAGTAGGTGGTACCATAGTTTGTAATGCAGACTGCAGAAGAGAAAGAGGTGATTGGGGTGGGGGGCATGGCTGTGTATATGTGCTGAAGTAAGCCTTTCATTAAAGTTAAATAAAAACTAACTAAAGAAAAAGTAGTAACTACTTCAGAAGGTTATGGGTATGGGAGGGTATGGAGGAGATAACTTGTGAGAACAGGCGAGGATGGGTGAAATTTCTGTCTCTATACAAGTCTCTAATCTAGTCAGGAAAGCCAGATAGAAGTTATTAGGGAAGCCAAAAAACCAGGATAGCCCAAAAGCCAAGATGCTGATGAGAGGTCTCTATTCGAGAAGGTTTGGAGTTTAGCAGCCTATTGTTTATAGAAGCATGGAGGTATGCTAGCTTGTATTTATATTTTGTAAATGATGAACTCTAAATTTAAAAAACTAGAGAAAATTGTGTCTGTATGTTCCATCATATCTAGAAAAGGCAGAAAAGTTAACACCTCAACATGGAGCTTTACTGAGAAGAATACTATTTAATAGAGCTTATTGTGCTTTTTTTCACTGGGTATTTTCTTACATGCTATTTGATTCCTTGTTGTCACCAATCTTATTACTTCTTGAACAGGGATTTTCTTTGATATTATTCTTAAACACTTCTAACTCTTTTTGAATATTGGGCCTGAAAACTTTAAAAAGGCAATTTGCTTATAAAGTGAAAAAGAAGATCACATAAAGCTAGAATTCAAACTTTGCAATGAAGGGAAACTGAGTAAAAAAGCAGATGTATATAATCACTAATTTTAGCATTTACTGAGATCTTATAAGTGAATGACAATTAGAACAAGACTGTGCCACCTAGGAAACTCAGACCCTTTACAAGAGTAAAGTACCCAAACAGCATTTCAGACTGAAGTAATCAGTGCTACTAATTATCACTAACTGTAATATAGTTTCTATCTTGCTGCTATTACATTTAGACTTGCTAATCAAATCAAAATCTTCCACTTTGAAATACTGCTCTCAAACAAATACTCGATCTGGGTGGGGGAAAGAGGTCTCTTCAAGTTTTTCCTTTCTATGACCAAACTTATCCTATATAATAAAACCCTAGAGCGCGCATGCGCTCTTGAAATTTCGTGATCCCTGCCGCTGTGATTTCTGATCCGTGGCCGCGTTCCATTTTAGAACGCGGAGGCAGGGATCACTCTAGCCACTCCCCTCCTCCCGCCCTCACTCACCAACCGCTGGAGGAAGCGCAGGCAAGCTTGGTCCCGATTGGTGCTGGCGGCGGCTGCCAGGAGGAGGGCTTCGTGGAGCGCCGCCACACGCCAACACCTCACAGTCTCCTGAGCCGCGTCCTCATCACCCCGATTGCCGGCGTTCAGTCTTCACGCTTCCGCGACACAGGGTAAGGGTAAGGGAGCTGAGTCAGCGGGGGTTGGGCTGGGAGGGAAGAGAAGCGGTCTGCCTCGGGTTTTTCAAGGATTGGCTTCTTCGGGCAGCAGCAGCGTTTACAATCGGGTCAAAATTGGGTTGAAAATTGTAGCAAACTAGAAATAACGCCTTGCAAAGATAATAGGCCTCAGGGAACCAACGATAGTAGATGGAAAATACTCATGCGGTGGGTTCAAAGATTCAAAAATAGCACCTATCTCACGCATAAAGCGGAAGGCGTTTCCCCATGGCCCAGCAGAGGCCCCGCGCCAGAGTGCGTCGGCAAACGATGCAGAAGCCAGCTCCCCCAGAGCCCAAATCCCAACAGCGCCAGACGGAAATACATAAGGTAAAGGAGAAATGGGATCTTGAATATGGTTAGGTAAAAGCAAGGGAGAAGGGCTACTGCTGGACAGGGGGAGCAGGGAAAGGGTACTACTGAATAGGGGGGGGAGGTAAAAGCAAGGGAGAAGGGCTACTCCTGGACAGGGGGGAGCAGGGAAGGGGTGCCGCTGGACAGGGGGGAGAGAAAGAAAAGAAAAGCCTAAGTCTGCACATATATTCTAGCACCCGTTAATCTAACGGGCTTAAACACTAGTATATATATATATATATATATATATATATATATATATATATATATATATATATATATATATAGATGTAACATTTCAAAAGATTAATTTTATATACTGTACATGCTGATTCATTTATAAGTCTCTGCTTGGTGTACAGGTATATCATGTAAGGTACTTTACAATTTATCTACCTCCCTTTTACAAAACCACAAAAGTGTTTTTTTGTGCAGGCTGGCACGCTGAATGCTCTGCACTGCTTCCAACGCTCATAAAGTTCCTATGAGTGTCGGGAGCAGTGTAGAGCTTTTTTGGTTTTGTAAAAGGGGGGGAGGGTAGTTAGTTATTTGATAGAAACACCAAAGTCACATTTCACAAGGAATTGAATGAAGACAAGCTACAGATATACAAAGCACAGAGAGATCAGAGCAAAAGAATAAAAGGCATTCCTTTTACAACATGTAGATATATAGATAAAAGAGGTAGGGATCCACAGCAGAAGTATGAACAACAGAAGATCCATATATGAAACACCACTCAAGAAATGTTATTCAAAATCTTTATTGTCAACCTAATATAACATCCATTAAAAAGTTTGCTACATGTTAGTAAATGAGCAATCCATTTTTTATAAATCAGATCTTACACTTCTCCCTCCGTATTCACAGTTTCAGCAATTGCAGTTTTGATTATTTACGGTTTTTAGCTTGCTGGCTCCTTCTCCCCAAATTGCATCAGCTTTCATAGAGAAATCACTGATTCTCAGCACTTTCTTCACCATGTTTTGCCTGTCCTTCAGGAACAGGCCAGGTCTCTCACTATGTTATTCGTAGTTTCACCATATTCACGATGGTTTTTAATAGAAATCGGCGAGCGAATAACATATGAAAAAGTTATTTGCGTTTTTTCTGTATTCACGGGTCTGTTAATCCCCTATCACAGTGAATATGGGGGGAGAAGTGTAATTGTAAATTATAGAAAATGAGGCATCAATGAACTAACTAGGAGATGCACAAAACTTACCGATCGTCTACCGATGGATCAGATCAGATTCTCCGACCCAATGCACAAAACTGCTGTCCAAGTGTTTTTCCCCTTAATCGTCCATTTTCTGATCCAATCCGATCCATACAAATTAGTAAAACCCCATGCAAAATAGCTAAGAGATTGATGCAGTAACATTGCTTGGCTATTTAGCATCAGGTTTTACCAATCTGCCTGGTTTGGTTTTTTTCAATTTTTTTTCCCAATGGCATGTATTACACACGCAAAATATCTGTCCCATAAAACAAAATGAAAAAACTCCCTGATGGCCCCCGACAAACGCAGCACCCCCCCAACCTAAAACAAACAGCAGGAGGAATGCCTACTTCCTCCTGCCATGAAGGAACTCCCTCCCCTGCCTGAAAAAAGGCAGGAGGGATGCCTACTCCCTCCTGCCCCCCTACCTGGTACCTCTTAAAAGTTAGGAGCAGAAGGTACTGAGAATATCTCCTGCTCCTCCAACTATGACACAGGGCCTTAGGCCCTTCCCCGGTGTATCATGTGATACCCGAGGAGGGGCCTAAGTCCTTGATGAGCTCAGATGCCACAGTCCCCTCCCCACAGGTCAATCAGGGCTTCCTTTGGAAAGAGCCTAAAGATGTCCCTGATTGGCTCTGACACCTCAGGCCCTTCACAAAGAAAGGACTTGTGGTGCCTGAGCCAGTCAGGGCCTTAGGCCCCTCCTGCTCCCAACTTTTAAGAGGTATGGGGCAGAAGGGCCTGGAGGGGGGCCTCCGGTGGCAGGAGGGAGTAGGCATCCCTTCTGCCTTTTTTCAGGTGGGGGGAAGGAGTTTCTTTGTGGCAGGAAAGAGTGGGCATCCCTTCTGCCTTTTTTGAGCGGGGGGAGGAAGTTCATTTTGCCGCAAGTCGGCGGGTATACTGTGGCTTGGGGTGCCAGCGCAGGGTGGGAGGGCATGGCACGGGGGCTTTTTTTTAATGGGGCAGGTTGTGTTTAATACACGCACAATATCTGTGCCATTAAAAACCAAACCAAACCAGAAGCCCTAAAAGCAGTGACAGGAGACTGCTTTCCATTGTCACTGCTGTTAGGGCTTTGCGCATGTGTCAATCGCTCACTGAACGATTGAATTGGTCGCGTTTGCATGCAAATAATTTGCACCTCCATGTAAATTGTTTGCATGCAAATTTGTTTGTGCATTGATTGCTGTTAGGGAATCAGCCAACAGTTATCCAGTCGGTGATACCAACTGACTTGTGTGCATCTAGGCCTAAGAAACCAAAAACACTGGTTATTTAAAATTTCTCTTTGTAATTACTGCCATACAAGGGGATGCTGAAAAGTTCTAAACCCAACTAACCAACTTCCTAAACTCCAGTCCATCAACAGCCAAATCCTGTTTCCAAATGTAGCAAATCTAGTCCACAAGTTTCTGGCAACATCCCAATGACTGAAAATGACATTATGAGGCCTATTCTTCCCATAAGCTATGGAATTTACCAAGTGCATTTCATCAGGACATATGGATATACAGTATATAGTAGGGCATTATCAGCCTACTTGATGTTACTGACTGCTATGATAAATGCTGTCACTACATTTTCTGCCAATAATTGCAAGAGTAGGTATATTATGTTGAAAAGCTAATTTACAAGGTAATGTTTAAGGTTACTGCAGTTTGCAATTGTTTTTTGAAAATATGTGTGTCCTGATCCTGTGACTACAATGAGACATGGATTTGCTGGGCCTATATTCCCTACAAAGGAAGGGTACCCTCCCTGAGTTATGAACTAGTGCTACATAGTACACTGAAGGCTATCAAGTCTGAAATCTCCCAGAAATAATAAAGGCTATTTGATACTTCATGGAATAGAAGGTGCTAAGGACCAACTGATTACTGTCACTTTGAGAAAATGCTCACCGAGTAGTGCCAGTTTAAGAGAAAAACTATTTAAGGGCCAGAAAGGAAATTCTTCTATGAACAGGTTAGACACTATTAAACATGTTATTAATATCATTTTATCTTTAAGAAGCAATTTTTTCTATGCCAATTCTTTTGTTAACAAGTATTCTAGTATATCTATATTAATTTGTATTTCCCCAAAATGTAGAAGCATTATACTTCACAATGGAAACAGGAAAATAAAATTTACTATTATTAATAAAAATTTGGAGTTTCAAAATTCTTGACAGGGAGAAGCACCCCTATGGCCATGCAGCCAGCAGAATCATGCGTGAGGCCTTGGAAAATGCACAAACAGCTGTGTCCCAGATATATGTAACAAGAAAGGACATGTGACAGAAGGGACATATTAAGAATGTTTATTAATCCAAACATGACCAGGTCATATTGTAAAGCAGGTTATCCCAGGACAAGCAGGCAGGTATTCTCACATATAGGTGGCGTCACCGATGGAGCTCGGATGCGGAAGCCTCGCAAGCAAACTTGCTTGAAGAAACGATAAGTTTCGAGTCAGCCGCACCACGCATGCCTGAGTGCCTTCCCACCCAGTGCAGGGCGCGTCTCCTCAGTTCTCAGTTGTCCGCGGAGAGAGAAGTCTGTCTTTGACTCTGTGTTTAACTAACTAACTTCGTGCCTTCTCTCACCACGGTTTTGTGTTATTTTCTTCACGAATCGCTGTTTCTTTTATTTCTTGTTTAAAAAAAATTTTTCTCTTTCTTCCATCCGGTTGCCGGGACAGGCCACTCGGCCGCAGCTACCAGCTTCATGAAGTGTAGCCAGTGTCAGCGTGCGATTTCTCTCCCGGACCCACATATCAGGTGCCTTAAGTGCCTTGGGCCTCACCATCAACCGAAGTCGTGCGACCACTGTGCTGCTCTTCAACCTCGTGCTTACACATCGTCTACTTTCAGTGGAGAGGCTCTTCCAGATGGAATCCACTTCTTCCTTGACTCCGAAGTCGACCCCAGCCTCAACTTCGACCAAGGGTCCACCGGCCTCCACTGCTTTGACCTCGAGCCTCATCAACACTTCCTCGTTTGCAACGGCTCTTTCCTCGACAACGACTGCTGTATCTTCCCCTGTATCCTCAGGTAAGCTAGCGCAGCAGACAGTTCCACCGGTGGTGTTTCAGGTGCCTAAGACTTCCAAGTCAAAGCACATTTCCACTGCCTCGGTGAAACCTTCAGCCAAGGCAGGTGGTCGAGTCTTTGCTTCTGTCCCAAGCTCCAGATTCGCACTCTATGCAAGGAGCAGAGTCTTTGCGAGTGTCTGGTCTGGCATATGCACACTCGATGCAAGGAACAGAGTCTTTGGGAGTGCATTGAGATTCCTCCATCCAGCCTCTGGAGCTTCAATCCACAGCTCCAAGCCCCATCCATTCCCTGGTGGCATCGCCTGCTTCCATCGCCGGGGCAAAGTGTCCTCGACCTTTGAGATCTGCTTCCAAGCACAGTTCTCATCGATGTTCGAGGCATGCTTCCAGGCATCACTCTTTTTCTAAGGAGCGCCTGTCTTCCATTAAGCCTCAATCTACACCTGCATCTCCTAGACCGCCGACTCCTCGATCGAGGTATCCACTTCCACACCTCGACGACTCAGCGGTCTCGATTACCTCGTCCATGTCTCCTTATTCTTCTGATGCCTTTTATCCAGCCGAAATTTCATCTTCAACCCAGGCTGCCTCGACGTCCTCAAGTCCTTCTCCAGGCAGGGCATTACCGGATCTCCTCATACTATTCCAGCTGTTCCAGGCACATTGCACTCCTGGAAGGGATGGGAAGACTATGGACGAATTTGGACGTCGCATTTCTCAAAATGTTATGATGTCCTCTAAAGTCCTTAATTATAATTTTCATTTTATTACTTCTTTTGCCTAAATTTTTGAGTTATTTGCATACTCAAAAGCACTTTGAATTTCAAAATGTCATAGTTTTTCTATCACAACTCAGATTGCATCTCCTCCAGTCTTCTTATGATGCCTTCAAGTTGTCTGCCCGAGCGGCTGCTTGTTCTGTTGCAATGCGCCATCTCGCTTAGCTTCGTACCATTCACATGGATCCTACTTTTCAGGACACCTTGGCTAATATTCCTTGTGCTGGCAATGACCTCTTCGATGAATCCATTGAGGCAGCCACCATAGAATTGTCTGAGCATGACAAATCCTTTGTTTCTTTTGTCAGACCTATGCTAAAGCCAGCTCCTGTTCAACCTGCACACCCTTCTCCAATTTACCAGAGGCGTTTTGCTTCAAGAGCGGCTCCTTACAATCGCCCTCCTCCTATGCAACAGCACCCTCAGAAGCAACAAAAATCTCAACCTTCTGCTGCACCTAAGGCTACACAGCCTTTTTGACTGTTTAAAACAGAGCATAACCTCCACCATTCTGCCTCTGTCCTATCTTCCCCCTCTTGGAGGTCTTCTCCATCATTTTTACCACCGATGGGAGACAATCACATCCGACCTCTGGGTGCTGTCCATCATCAGGGAAGGATACTCTCTTCATTTCACTCAGATTCCACCAGAGCTTCCTCCAAGAGAGTATCTTTCCAGCCCATCCCAGATCGCCCTTCTTATTCAGGAAGCTCAAGCTCTGCTTCGTCTCCATGCCATCGAACCAGTTCTCTTGGAACAGCAGAACAGGGGTTTTTACTCCTGTTACTTCCTTGTTCCGAAGAAGACGGATGATCTGCGACCCATTTTGGATCTCAGGGCTCTCAACCAATTTTTAGTCAAAGAAAAATTTTGCATGCTATCCCTGGCATCCCTGTATCCCCTCCTAGATCAGAATGACTGGTTATGCTCTCTGGATCTTAAGGAGGTTTATACTCATAGTCCCATTCATTCGGTCTCCCGCCAATATCTCAGATTTCGGGTGGGGAATCTGCATTAACAATACAGAGTGCTACCCTTTGGCCTGGCTTTATCTCCCAGAGTGTTCACCAAGTGCTTAGACGACTGGCTCATCAAAGATTCAATATCTCAGGGGGTTATTGTAGCGACCCAACGGACTATATGGTTTCTACAACGCTTGGGATTCGAAATCAACTTTCCCAAATCTCAACTTTAACCCTCTCAGAATCTACAATTCATTGGAGCTGTTCTGGACACTGTCCAACTCAGAGCTTTCCTTCTGCAACAATGTCTGGAAGTTCTCCTGCAACTCTGTCATACAGTGTCTTCCCGCTCTTCCATCTCAGTGAGACACATGATGGTACTCCTGGGTCACATGGCCTCCACAGTACATGTGACTCCTTTTGCCAGACTTCACCTCAGAATTCCTCAGTGGACCCTGGCATCTCAATGGACACAGGTTTGCGACCCTCTATCTCGACACATAACTGTCTCCTTCCTTGAAGCAGTCTCTCCGTTGATGGATGCTCTCTTCCCAACTCTCCAGAGGCTTGCTGTTTCAAACGCCCCCTCATCAGAAGTTTTTACCACAGATTCCTCGATCTACGCTTGGGGCGCTCATCTCAATGGCCTCCATACTCAAGGCCACTGGACCAGTACGGATCGTCAGTGTCACATCAATCTGTTGGAACTCAGAGCGATTTTCAAGGCTCTCAACATTTTTCAACATCTTCTTCACGACCAGGTAGTCCTTATTCGGACGGACAACCAAGGAGGGACGGGATCTTCCTCCCTTTGTCAAGAAGCTCTGAAGGTTTGGAACTGAGCAATCCGTCACAACACCTTCCTCAAAGCTGTCTACATCCAAGGGGCGAACAATTGCTTGACAGACAACCTGAGTCGTCTTCTCCAACCTCACGAATGGACACTCCATTCCTCGCCTCTTCATCACATCTTTTCACAGTGGGGAATGCCGCAGATAGATCTCTTTGCAGCTCCCCACAACCACAAACTGCCTCAGTTCTGCTCCAGGATATATTCTCCTCATCGCCTTGAAGCAGACGCTTTTCTTTTGGAATGGACGAATCTCTTTGTCAGTTTGAAAGTGGCCCCCACAATATTAGGTGGTAGGGGTTAAGTGAAAGGCGTACTGACAAACGCCAGGTCCCAGGTTCAGTTCCTTCACAGAAGTTTCGTTAGGGATAGAATCAAATAAGAAGCACAGCCAGGGGTGATTATATAAAGAATATATTATAGAAATAGTCTTACAGAAAAGTAATATTTATAAGCATTACAATTAAGCAGAGAGCATTACACTTAAGCAGAGAACAAGCAGTCTCACTGCCTTACAGAGGTCAGAGGCAGAGAGGGACATAGAAGCTTGCAGAAGAGCCAAGAGATAGCTCCATAGGAAAAGAGAGAGAGATGTGTGTTGCAGAGAGCAGGCTTTTATACCTTGGAATCTTATTCTGAATAGAGAAAATATTGTATCTCCCAGTATCTTTCTGTTTAGAATTTGTAAACTGTTTGAGACAATGGTTAATTTAATTAACAAAGGAGGGTGAGAAACCTGATGGGATTAAGTCTCTGGCTTGATCTGTGCACCCTTGTCCTAAGCACCCTCTTAATCAGGCATTAACACCTTTTAGCTAGCCATGATTCAATCAGGGCTACTTGAAACTTAAAATATATCAATCAGGGCTACTTAAAACAGTTTCCCTGCACTAAGGGTCTATCTGCCTTCCCATGCCAGGGTCAGATTGATATAATCTCCCAGAGGCCTCTAGGCTGACACTCTTCCTCTATGCATTCCCTCCATTCCCACTCATTCTCAAGACTCTGGTCAACTTGAAGAACGACCATGCCACCATGATTCTGATTGCTTCTCGGTGGCCGAGATAACCTTGGTACTCCCTTCTACTTCAACTCAGCACCAGGGAGCCATACCTTCTACCAGTTTTTCCATCTCTGCTTACACAGAGTCAGGGATCTCTGCTTCATCCCAACCTGCAGTCTCTACACCTGACAGCTTGGTACCTCCTTACATAACTCCTCTTCAGTTTTCTCACCCTGTAAGAGACATTTTAGAAGCTTCTAGGAAGCCTGCCACTAGACAATGTTATCCCCAAAAATGGACTAGATTTTCTATGTGGTGTTTTTCTCATGATAAGGAACCTCAACATTCCTCCTTATCTTCTGTTTTTGATTACCTTTTGCACTTATCCACCTCTGGCCTCAAGTCTACTCGATTCGAGTCCATCTTGGTGCACTTACGGCTTTCAATCAGCCTATTGAAGGGAAACCTCTCTGCTCATCCGGTGGTTTCCAGATTCATGAAAGGACTTTTCAACGTCAAACCTCCTCTCAAACCGCCTCCAGTGGTTTGGGACCTCCATGTTGTCCTTGCTCAATTGATGAAGCCTCCATTTGAACCAATGTCTACGGCTCATCTCAAGTATCTCACTTCTGAAAGTGGTGTTTCTCATTGCTCTCACTTCTGCTCGACGAGTTAATGAGCTGCAAGATTTTGTTGCTGATCCACCTTTCATTGTCTTCCATCCTGACAAGATGGGTCCTCCGTACTCATCCTAAATTCCTTCCAATAGTGGTATCGGAATTTCATCTCAATCAATCCATTGTTCTTCCAGTGTTCTTGGAACGCACCAAACCAACAGATCTGCTCAACTTTTTGTCTCTTTCAATTCACACAAGTTGGAACATCCTATCTCTAAACGTACCATCTCCAACTGGATGGCTGCTTGTATCTCGTTCTGCTCTGCCCAGCCTGGGTTACCCTTACACAGTAGAGTCACAGCCCATAAGGTCAGAGCAATGGCAACTTTAGTAGCTTTCCTCAGGTCTACCCCTATTGAGGAGATTTGCAAGACTGCCACTTGGTCCTCAGTTCATACTTTCACTTCTCACTATTGTCTGGATGTTTTCTCCAGAAGGGATGGCCATTTTGGCCAGGCAGTGTTACAAAATTTATTCTCCTGAATTGCCAACACTACCACCATCCCATTCTGGTTAGCTTGGAGGTCACCCATATGTGAGAATACCTGCCTGCTTGTCCTGGGATAAAGCACAGTTACTTACCATAACAGGTGTTATCCAGGGACAGCAGGAAGCTATTCTCACAACCCACCCACCTCCCCTGGTTGGCTTCTCTACTAGCTATCTGAACTGAGGAGACGCGCCCTGCACTGGGCGGGAAGGCACTCACGCATGCGTGGTGCGGCTGACTCGAAACTTCTCATTTCTTCAAGCAAGTTTGCTTGCGAGGCTTCCGCATCCGGGCTCCGTTGGTGACGTCACCCATATATGAGAATAGCTGCCTGCTGTCCCTGGATAACACCTGTTACGGTAAGTAACTATGCTTTATTAACAGCAGCGAAATGGTATATCAAGGTGATAATTGTCATGAGATATACAAGCAACTATGACAACTATGACAGCACATGACATCACATGTGAAAGGAATGCAAGCAGATACCACTTTCTAATCTACTCTAATCCTTGGATTTGTATACCGAATCTTCTTCCAAAAAGGAAGCTCAACTCAGTTTACATAAAGATATTTAACAAATTTACATTCAATTAAACAATACAAACATGAACTGCTAGACATCCAAATTTTTTTTGAATTAACTACTTAGACATCTTGGCCAACCACCCAACCACAGGACATCAAACATGTTAATTGATTTTTGACCCCCAAAAATGTCCACATTCAAAACATCTAAACTAAAGCCATTTAGATGTGGCAGGGACCAGCATTGCAATGAACTGTCCACATAGACATGCCAACAGAGCAAAAGGGTATCTTAGAGAGGGCACTGCTGTGAACTTAACACAAAAAGTGCCAGGTATTCATCTCACCATAACTCCCTTAAAGGGTATGGTAAGCTCTCCAAACCCACTATACCCACCTGTCTAGCACCCCCAACAGCCCCTATTCCTTCAGGTGCCACTTATATGACAGTATAGTAGGGTTTTGGTGGCCTCACTCTTTCCACCATAAATGTAGTAGATAGAGTGGGATATGGGTCTGGCTCCCCCTATCTGTGGTTCACTACATTACCCACCAGGTAACCACACACCTGCTTGCTACTCTACTAGGCTTCCCTATATCAGATGATGCTCTTGTAGAGACAGGTATTTATTGTTTTATTCAGATCTTTGGGGAGTGGGGGGTTAGTGACCTCTGGGTATGTGTGTGTTGGGGGGGGTCATATCTTCACGCATCCAGTGGTCATCTGGTCATCTTGGGTAACTTTATGGCACTTAGATACTTCTAAAATAGGTCTAGCTTTGGTCGTCTAAGTTCCATCTAGGACATTTTGGGAAGGATTCAATTATTGCCACAAGACATCCAAGTTTAAGCACACCCTAAGCCTATCCATAACATGCCTCCCAACATGCCCCCTTGAATTTTGGAAGCTCAGCGGTTGAAACGCCTTGCAAGACATCCAGAAAAACTGTTTCAAAAATTGGAACTTGGACATCCCAACGATTAAGACATCCAAGTGCCGATGGTGGAATGGCACTCGCTCGTGGGCTGTAGGGGGCGCTAATGGAATGGATAGTGTGCAAGACATGGTGCAGTATTTTGTGGAGTTTTTCTACAAAAATGTCGGCTTTTCGTATGGTTCTAGGTAACTCTAGTTAGATACAAGCATATGTGTTAGTTAAAGCCATGCCCAATAGAAGCGTACAAAAAGTTGGTGAATAAAAATCTGAATATGGCTGTAGCCAAGGCTAGAAAAACACACTACAGATTAATATAAGGAAAAGCATAATAATATTCTCTGTATGTATTTTGCTATTAAGCCAGACCATAGAGGAAATCAGGTAATGCGTAACATACTTGTAGAGGTATTAAGAACTCCATCTTGAGTTAGTGACTCCATTTTGTGTCAGTGACTTTCTGTCTCTGTCTGTTCTTTGTTCTTTCTGCGTTTCCCACTTTGAGCCTCGTGGCTCTAATTAATACCAGACCTCTCAGTCTGGCTTATGGAAGATATAGGGTTTCATATTTTTGAATACAGATAGTTATATGTATCGTATGAATGCAATATAGCGTGTTGGGTGTGTGTGTGGGATCCCACGAGTAATTATGTGTTGATAAGTGGTATAAAAGATATGTGAGAGAATGATTTGTACTTAATTTTAAATATTTTATATATTTTAAACCTGAAGAAACTTTAAGGAGAAATCCTAAGAGGCAACATCTGGAAATAGTTAGAGACAGAAACACTGTACCAGTCTTTGAGAGACTCAGAGCAGGAAGGGTCAACTGGTTTGACCTCCAGCATAGGAGGAAGGGGGAGTAGGCCTCCTCCTTCTTCTGGTGCTGACAGGGACACAAATTTATCAGCAGATGCTGAAGAGAAATGCAGGCTGACTTTAACACAGACAAGCTATTTGATATCACCTTTTTGAGAATGACAAAAAGAGTATTGGATATGTAATAATGGGTTTCTGCATATTTAGAAAGTTAAGGTAAACAAAAATATGATTTGTGAAACTTTTTTGGTGTCAAAAAAGAATTTCTTTGTTTAAACCTAAGGACAGCCTCTATTAGCCAATTAGCTGACAAGTAATGATGTCATGCTGGTCTGAAGGTATATATTGGTGAACGACAATTAAAGGAGGATTCTTTGTCAGAAATGTCAGCATTTGGTGCCTGTAAAAGACTCCCACTGATAACGTAAATAATCTTTTGATGAATGTTATGGAAATAAATAAAATTAATACTTTTTTTTTATGGAACCTTTTGCGTCATGTGCCATCATTCATGTACACTTTACCCACCTATGAGCAAATCTGGCTGCTCACGATTTATGATGCTTTTTGGATGTCTTTCTTGTTTGAAAATGCTCCTAATAAGGTCTTAACAGCAAACCACGTGGGAGTGGGTATTATATACACTGGAGTAGTAAATATAATCTGTACAGAGAGGTGCAAATGTCTCCACAGATCAATAAGTTTCCAGCGGGACAGGATTTGCTTCAACTTTTCTCTGCTACCTTGCAAATATCCCACCACTGAAGCTAAATTATCTAGATGGGATTTCAGCGTTGAATTGAAATCATCACCCCCACTTATTCTCTTTGAGCTGAGGAACATTGAGGGGAGAAGTTATCAAGGTGGAATACCATTAAGTCAGGATATTTTACTAAGCTGTGCTATTTTAGTACAGGATCTCTTTGCATAAAATGGGACCTTAGGCTAAAATAGCATAACTTGTAGTCAAATAACTTATCTTAATGGTAACCTGCCTTATCAAATTCCCCACAGCATGTTTACCAAATAATGCGTTCAGCTCAGCAAAAAACTTGCTGCGGTCTGGGTATAACTAATGGGCAGACTGGATGGACCATTCAGGTCTTTATCTGCCATTATTTACTGTTACTATGTCTGTATTGGTGGCTTAAATATTATTCAAGGTATAAAGTGAGCATTCAGTTTTACTTTCACCAAAATGTATCTGCCTTCCCCATCCCAGACTATTTCTTTACTATGAATTAGCAACAGTTTAGATATGTTTCTCAAAGCCTTTGTCTTCCTTTTCAGTTTATTAAATGCTAACTAAATGTGGGGATAGTACACTTCTCCCTCCGTATTAGCGGTTTCAGCATTTGCGGTTTCGATTATTTGCAATTTTTAGCTTGTTGGCTCTTCCCCCCAATTACGTGAGCTTGCATAGCAAAATCGCTGATTCCAAGCATTTACAGAGAAAAATCACCAATTCCCGGCACTTTCTTCACCGTGTTTTTCCTCTCCTTCAGGAACAGGTCATGTTATTCACAGTTTCACCACATTCACAATGGTTTTTAATAGAAAACAGCGAACAACACATGAAAAGGTTATTCGCGGTTTTTCTGTATTCACAGGTCTGTTAATCCCCTATCACAGCGAATACGGAGGGAGAAGTGTATCTTTGACGGAACAGGTGCTCAAGAGCAGGCAGAAAGTGGGTTTCCTTTATAAAACCCTCTCCCATTTGTAGCTTCTCAGACTCTTTAAAACAGAGGTGTCTGGGATTGGGACTTGTATACTGCCTTTTTTGTAGTTTTACAACCACACTCAAAGTGGTTTATACACAGGTACTTCAAGCATTTTCCCTATCTGTCCTGGTGGGCTCACAATCTATCTAATGTACCTGGGGCAGTGGAGGATTAAGTGACTTGCCCAGAGTCACAGGGAGCAGCACAGGGTTTGAACCTACAACCTCAGGGTGCTGAGGTTGTAGCTCTAACCACTGTATCTCCCTCTCCTTCTGAGGAGAGTTGAAACAGTACACATTTAATGATATAAATATAACATTTTGGAACAGACATAGGAAATAATCTATTTGTTCTACAATTATAAAACCCTGCACAGCATGTTATAAACTTACCTAATTCCCCCTTCCCCTATCCCTACCCCACCCCTCTTCAAACCACATGTAAACATCCCCATCAATCCCTCCCATCCTATCCTTATTTCTTGAAACCTACCCAGAACCCCCTCCTCCCCACTCAAATAACTCACCAGATCACTGCAGCTTTCCATTGCCCACTTAGGCATGTCTACTGCAGAAGGCTACTTAAATTCCTCACTTGACTACCTTGGATTTTATCTTCAACATCTATCAAATTTCTTGACTTGCATCCCTCGGGGAAGGATAATTCTCCTTGGCATCTCTATATGCTCACTAACTCTTCCTTGGCCCGGGAGTCCTGCGACCATATTAGGCTATGTCTGTTTGCTGTGAGTCCTGCTACCAAAAGAGAATGCCACTAGATTGATTGTCCTCTTCTTAAGTCTCATTACCGGCAACCACCATTTCTGCTATCAGTGTTTCAGGAGCACTTAAGCCAATAATGTAGGACAGATGGTGAAGATTAATATCTGCCTTCCGCATTTCAGTTAATTTTGGGGGGTTTTATCAGCTTACTTGTACTTCTGCTGCTTTTTTCTATTTCATCATTCTCTCATTACACCTAAGTCTCCAATATTTTATTTTGAATCTTACATTTCTAGAATCTTCAGGACTGGCTACCATAATTCTTTGGAAAGCTCCCTACTGGTAGCTCATCCTCCGACGTTGCTATAAAGGAACAATGAAAGAGAGGGAAAGGGAGCAGTTTCTCAGAGTTCATCTAATTGCTTTAAGGAAGCTCCCATTTTAATTTCACCATTTAAGAGTTATTTACTAATTGCCAGTGTTAGAACACACTTTTTTTCGCAGGACCCATAGAACAAAATGGATACTACAACAGAGAACATGTGTTAATAGTGTTATATTGCACACTAAGGCCCCCTTTTATCAAGCCATGTTAGGGTTTTTTATCGTCGGTCACTGCAGTAAAAGAAAGCCTAAGGAAAATTTTCTAACTTCCATTTCTCCTACCCATTACAAAATTCAGCTTTGTAACCCTATAAACAATATATAACATAGCTACTATACAAAAATCTCCAGCTGTAACAAAGTAGTTTTAAAAGAAAAAAACAAATACATACCTCAAGTACAAAGCATATAGTGAGAACTAAGAAACTAATGTACTGCATCCCTGTTATTCCAGAAAAAAAGAAAAACCTAATGTACGGGAAGTATTGAAATCATGTCCAATCCTTTAACCATTCAAACTGTGTGTCCGCAATGGCTTGTAGACCGTGCATATATTACACCAAATCCTTATTTTCTCAGATAACAAAGTTGAACAGTTACAAATGAACCAATCTAGGATTTTGAGCAAGCTATCTTTGTTAGAAAGCTTGTCTGCACATTCAAGTTGAGTCACCGTGGACAAGAAAGTGCAAAAAAATGGCAAAATAAATTACTCTGTGCAACTCCATCTGTAAACTGCTTCTCCCACACTGGTATGTAATAAAATGTGTTGCTAAGATACAGGCTGCTAAAGAAGTTCATTAAAGGACACTTTAAACAAAGCTGCCAGACTCTTTTCCCTTTAAAGGCTGCTTATTTAGTTTTGTCCCTTGTGTTTATAATTAGATCCTCAATATGGAAGATTGTACTCCATTCAAGCCCACTCAGGAAAGGATGTTAATAAAACAACTTAAATAAGACATAGACTTAAACTGTATATTTTTTATGAACTACAGAGCCATTTCATATATAGAAATGCACTTAGGTTTCTTTGTTGTGTGTGTATATACTGTATATAATTTTAGCAGAGATAAAATATCTACAAAGCAGTATGATTCACTTGCAAATCACATCTTTTATTTTTCTTTCTATCATTCAGGGTGAGAAAATGGGTTCTAACCAAGAGGTCTAGAGTTTAGAATGCAGCTTAGTATACACAAGAACAATGGTTTGGGTTATGGAACTGCAGACATATTCTGTGGTATCTGAACAATTTTCCCTCTTTGAAGAGCTGAGGGACATTAAGGGGGGAAAGTTATCAAGATGGGATACTATTAAGACAGGCTATTTTACTATGCCATGCTACTTTAGCACAGGATCTCACATAAAATAGGACCTTTGGCTAAAATGGCATGACTTGTAGTTAAATAACCTATCTTAATGGAAGCCTGTATTGATCACTTCCTCCCAAACACCCTAAAGCAGTGGTCTCAAACTCGCGGCCCGGGGACCACAGGTCCTATTTTGAGGCCCTTGGTATATTTATCATAATCACAAAAGTAAAATAAAACCGTTTTGATCATATGTCTCTTTACCTATAAATTGCAATATTGTTATTAAGACTTAGCCAAAAGGAAAGATTTATAAACTATAAAGAGTTTTACCTCATGAAAAATTGTCATTTCTTTAATGAGAAGAAATTAACTATTCTTTCTGCGGCCCTCCAAGTACCTACAAATCCAAAATGTGGCCCTGCAAAGGGTTTGAGTTTGAGACCACTGCCCTAAAGTATAATTTGTCCATAAAAGTATTGATAGTGTCCAAAATTCTATATTGGTACACTTTGCATTTGAAAATAAAGAAAATTTTTAACATTCCAGATAATAAATACTAAACCTTAGCCCACAAGAAAGGAAACGGACAAGAACATTCTACAAAAAACATTGAAAAACACTAGAAAAGAGCAGTTACAGAAAGGACCTAGCTGGATAAGGTTACATTTGGTGCTAATTCACAGTGATTACAAGATTCTCTCTGGCAATCAAAAATTCCACAAGTTGTTTCTGCTCAAAAAACAAAAAAGTATGACCATAAGAATTGCTGCTGCTGGGTCAGACCAGTGGTCCATCGTGCCCAGCAGTCCACTCACATGGTGGCCCTTAAGTCAAAAACCAATGCTCTAAATGAGTCCAGCCTCGCCTGCGTACGTTCCAGTTTAGCAGGAACTTGGCCAACTTTGTCTTGAATCCCTGGAGGGTTTTTCCCCTTTAACAGACTCCGGAAGAGCGTTCCAATTGTCTTCCACTCTCTAGATGAAGAAGAACTTCCTTACATTTGTACTGAATCTATCCCCTTTCAATTTTAGAGTCCCCTCTCATTCTCCCTACCTTGGAGAGGGTGAACAACCTGTCCTTATCTACTAAGTCTATTCCCTTCATTATCTTGAATGTTTCGATCATGTCCCCTCTCAATCTCCTCTGTTTGAGGGAGAAGAGGCCCAGTTTCTCTAATCTTTCCCTGTAATCTCTAGCCCCTTAACCATATTAGTCACTCTTCTCTGGACCCTTTCGAGTAGTACCGTGTCCTTCTTCATGTACGGTGACCAGTGCTGGATGCAGTACTCCAGGTGAGGGCGCACCATGGCCCGATACAGCAGCATGATAACCTTCTCCGATCTGTTCGTGATCCCCTTCTTAATCATTACTAGCATTCTGTTCGCCCTTTTCGCCGCCACCGCTGCACATTGTATGGACAGCTTCACTGACTTGTTGATCAGAACTCCCAATTCTTTTTCCTAGGAGGTCTCTCCAAGTACCGCCCCGGACATCCTGTATTCGTGCATGAGATTTTTATTACCGACATGCATCACTTTAGACTTATCCACGTTGAACCTCATTTGCCATGTGGATGCCCATTTCTCGAGCTTGGTTATGTCACGATGCAGATCTTCGCAATCCCCTCGTGTCCTCACTACTCTGAATAACTTTGTATCGTCTGCAAATTAAATCACCTCACTTGTCGTACCAAAGTCCAGGTCATTTATAAAGATGTTGATGAGCACAGGTCCAAGCACCGAGCCCTGTGGCACCCCACTAGTGATGCTCTTCCATTCCGAATATTGTGCATTCACCCCCACTCTCTGTTTCCTATGCTCCAACCAGTTTTTAATCCACGTGAGTATTTCACCCTCAATTCCATGGCTTGCAATTTTCCGAAGTAGTCGTTCATGTGGAACCTTGTCAAACGCCTTCTGAAAATCCAGATATACAATGTCAACCAGGTCTCCCTTGTCTTTCTGCCTGTTTACTCCCTCAAAGATGTGCAGCAAGTTCGTCAAACACAATCTGCCTTTGCTGAAACCATGCTGACTGGTCCTCATCAGCCTATGTCCATCAGCGCCTCTATCATCTTTCCCGGTACTGAGGTCAGACTCACCGGTCTGTAGTTACCCGGATCCCCCCCGAACCTTTCTTGAAGATCGGCGTAACATTCGCCACCTTCCACTCTTCCAGAATCTTTCCCAATATGATCGACAAATTGGCTATTAGTTGAAGCAGTTCAGTTATAGTCCCTTTCAGTTCCTTGATGACCTTCGGATGGATGCCATCCGGACCCCGGGGATTTATCGCTCTTTAGCCTATCAATCTGCCTGTTAGTTTCCCTTCTTCGTTTCCAGCATATAGCTTGATGGCTTCTGGTATGCTGTGTATATCCTCTTTGGTAAATACAGACGCAAAAAATGTGTTCAGTTTGTCAGCGATTTCTTTGTCTTCCTTTAGAACTCCCTTTATTCCACAGTCATCCAACAGTCCCACCGTTTTCTTCGCGGGTCGTTTCCCCTTAATATATCGAAAGAACTGCTTGAGTTTTTTGCCTCCTTGGCTATTTTTTCCTCGTAGTCTTTGGCCCCTTTCAACACCTTGTGGCACCTGCGTTGATGCTGTTTGTGCTTATTCCAGTTTTCATCCGTTTTTACCTTTTCCATTCCTTAAACAAAGTTTTCTTGTCTCTGATCGCTTCCTTCACCTTTACAGTAAGCCATGCCAATTCTTTGTTCTTTTTCCTCTTGGATCCTTTGTTGATAGGCGGTATATGTAGATTTTGCGCCTGGGTGACTGTGTCCTTAAAAAAGGACCAAGCTTGCTCTAGCATTTTTACAGTGCTTATCCTCTTCTTAATCTTCTTCCCCACCATGAGTCTCATCCCTTCGTAATTTCCCTTTTGGAAGTTCAGCACCGTGGCCGTCGTTCTGGACCGATGTTTATCCCCTGCGTCCAGGTCGAAGTGGATCATATTGTGATCGTGCTTCTCAGCGTCCCTTCTACTTCTACACCTTGTGCCGGTCCTCGCAATCCGTTCAGAATTAAGTCCAGAATTGCATTATCTCTTGTATTTTCCTTGACAAGTTGTTCCAGGAAGCAATCGCCTACAGCATCCAGGAACTTGGTCTCCCTAGCACAGCCGGATAGTTGAAGTCACCCATGATATCTGCGTTGCCTCCCTTGCAGTTGCATTTAATCTTGTCTGTCATTTCTCCATTAATTTCTTCTGACTGCCCTGGGGGTCGGTAGTAGATACCGATCTTTGGAGGAAGGATGGCCTGTATTAGTGCTCTTAAACTGGCTCAGCATAGGGATCGGGGAGGGCTCGGTCTGCCTGCACTCCGCGTTTATAATGTTGCCACGCTCCTACGCTGGATACATGAACAAATGGTATCTACCCGTCGCTATTCTCCTTCGGCTTTGCTTGAGGACTGCTGTTACCCCTGGTCCTTTTCATCTGGGGGAGGGAGTTGGGGGCTTTGTCCTCCTGCATATCCGTTTTTGGTTCCACTCCATAAGGCCTGGCACTGGTGGAGGTGGTTGCAGGGAAGGCTACCCTCTGTATCTCCTCTTCTCTCCCTTATACGTAACCCGAAGTTTGTCCTAGGAATGGGGGGTCTGGCGGGTTTGCGGGAGGGTGTGAGGCGAGCCATGACCTTGGGCTCAGCTTTATCTTTGGGTGGGGGCCATTTTCCTTCTCTAGCACAAATGCAGGCATCCTGACATCTCTCTCCTGCCCACACCTACACATACTTCCAAATCCATCACTATTACCACACCTTGGTACGCACACACGGGGAGCAGTGGGCGTATGGTAAACTGGATCTGACTTTCCTTTCCATCCCCACTCCGGCTAATAAGATTTCCACTTGGTATGGGGAGGGGTGTTTGTCAGCGGGAATGGTCCATTGAACTGGGGTTAGTGGTTTCCATACATGATCTCCATATGCTCTTTCAGACACTCTTCCTACATGTGAAGGCGGTCACTTTGCAAGAGATACAGTTTAAACTGTTACATAGGTTCTACATTACACGCGCACAAGGGCGGGTCATGGGGTTGTGGCCAGATGACAAATGTAAAACTCAAACGGTACATTCCTGCACTCCTTTTTTGAGTGTCCACAATTGTCTTTCTGGGACTCTGTACATCACTGCTTGGCTGGTTTACTGCAGGGGGACATACCTGGACTGGACTGCTTTACTATTTGGGGATGTCCAGGAGATGCAACAACATGGCTTGGTCATGTCCTCACAGAAATTCATATTGTATGCTGTTCTTTTGGGGGAAAAACTTATTTTGAACCTCTGAAGAGACCCCCCTTACACTCTAAGGATTACCTTGATGACACAGCAAGCACGCTATGAGCTGGACACTTGTTCGTCTTGTCCACAGGAAAGCTGGAAAACCTACTGCGCTTTATGGCAGCAGTTTATGGACACTAACGCCTGACTGTCAGTGTTCATATTATGCTATTTCCTTTGTTGCGTCTGATGTACTGCCTCTCCTGGACCGGCCTTACCAGATTGAGCCTACCTGTTTGGAGAGGATATGGTCCCTCGGCGGAGAGAGAACGTGTGTGTGTGTGTGTGTGCATGAGTGTGGTGGTGCGCTTGAGTGTAGGGTTTTACAGCTTGTGCCTCTTGGGCACAAGGGATGGATGGTTGTGTTGAATCATTTGGGGATTCTGTCTGGTTTATTTCCAAAAAATGGACGGGGGTTGCTGGATGGCGGGTCTTTTAGTCCTCTATGGTTTTGTTGGTCTTCCTCCGACCTGGTTTTATAGCTTTTTTGTTTTCCCGCTGGTTGCAACATCTTGCCCATGTATGGTTTCATGCCTTTTCCTGTATTGGATGCTTCACTTGCTGTTCAGTTGCCTACTGTCTTAATAAACATGATTTAAAAAAAAAAAAACCCACATCATTCAAACAAGGTTTAAAACTCAGTTTCAAGGCACCTACCAGTACCTAAAAATCAGCACCGAAATTGCACTTTAGGCCACCTAACACCACTACGAGTTAGGCAGCCTAAAGCACCTACATAGGTGCAATTCACAGCAAAGATAGGCCCCGGAAATGTAGGTCCACTTTTTCAGTGACTATCTTTCACGGAGGCGCAATTCTCTCTAGGGCACAGTCACATGACTGACACACAATCGGCAGCCACTTTTTAGGCAGCTGCCAATATTGGCACTCTATAGAGAATCTAGGCCTCAGTGCCTAGCAATTATAGTTGATAATTTACAAACTGCTTTATGAATTTCAAACAACTCCAACCACACTGCCAAATAAAATAAAAATAAAGCATCTCACACAGGCTTCTGAGCTCCTTGAATGCAGTAATTTAATACAGACTCTGAAAACCTACAGTAAATGTAGAGAGATAATGCTCTCCATAAGAGTAGTAGTAAAAAACACTTCAGTAATTATGAGTGAAGCTATTTATTACTTTTACAATAGTCACATTCACACCCATTTATCAGCTTAATTTATTGTAAACATGCAGAATCTTAAAATTTTCCATATATTGACCTACTGGTGACTAAATGCTGTGAGGTCCTTTTACTAAGGTGAAGTAATGGATTTAGCAAGCGCTAAATGCCATGTAGCCCATAGGAATATAAAGGGAGTATGGTGTCACCATGAGCAAATCCTCTATTACTGTCTTCTAGAGCTGCAAACAATAGGCAATGCTCTCAAAACCTTCCAGGAACGTCTCCTCCCACAGGTAGTCATGGTCTGTACAGATAGCAATGTTACTTACCGTAACAGTTGTTATCCAGGGACAGCAGGCAGCTATTCTCACTAGTGGGTGATGTCATCCGACAGAGCCCCGATACGGACATCTTGCAAGCATGTCTTGCTTGAAGAAACTCAGAAGTTTCGAGATGCCCGCACCGCGCATGCGCCAGTGCCTTCCCGCCCGATGTACCGGGCGTGTCTCCTCAGTTCAGGTAGCTAGCCTGAGAAGCCAACCCAGGGGAGGTGGGTGGGACGTGAGAATAGCTGCCTGCTGTCCCTGGATAACAACTGTTACGGTAAGTAACATTGCTTTATCCCAGGACAAGCAGGCAGGTATTCTCACTAGTGGGTGACCTCCAAGCTAACCCCAATGGGATGGTGGGAGAGTTGGCAATTTTAAGAGAACAAATTTTGTAACACTGTTTGGCCAAACTGTCCATCCCGTCTGGAGAAAGTATCCAGACAATAATGAGAGGTGAATGTATGAACCGAGGACCAAGTGGCAGCCTTACAAATCTCCTCAATCGGTGTCGATCTGAGGAAGGCTACAGAGGCTGCCATTGCTCTGACCTTATGGGCTGTGACCTTACAGGGAAGGGATAATCCAGCCTGGGCATAGCAGGAAGAGATACAAGCCGCCATCCAGTTAGAGATGGTGCGCTTCGATACAGGTCGTCCCAACTTGTTTGGATCAAAGGAGACGAAAAGTTGAGGAGCATTTCTGTGAGGCTTTGTGCGATCCAAGTAGAAAGCCAGAGCACGTTTACAGTCCAGAGTGTGCAAAGCAGATTCCCCAGGATGAGAATGAGGCTTTGGAAAAAATACTGGAAGCACGATGGATTGATTGATGTGAAATTCAGAGACCACTTTAGGTAAAAATTTTGGATGAGTACGGAGAACCACCTTGTCATGATGGAATACAGTGAAGGGTGGATCTGCCACTAGGGCCTGAAGCTCACTGACTCGGCGAGCTGACGTGAGGGCCACCAGAAAAACCACCTTCCAGGTGAGATACTTAAGAGGAGCCGTGTTGAGGGGTTCAAACGGAGGCTTCATAAGATGAGACAGGACAACATTGAGATCCCAAACCACAGGAGGAGGTTTGATAGGAGGGTTGACATGAAAAAGTCCTTTCATAAATTTGGAAACCACAGGATGAGCAGACAAAGGTTTCCCCTGTAGAGGCTGATGGAAAGCCGCAATAGCACTCAGGTGAACTCGTATAGAGGTAGACTTGAGACCAGACTGGGACAGGTGTAGAAGATAGTCCAATACAGAAGATAGGGAAGCTTTCTGAGGTTCCGTAGCATTGGAAATACACCAGGAAGAGAATCTAGTCCATTTTTGGGAATAGCATTGTCGAGTAGCAGGCTTCCTGGAAGCCTCCAAGACCTCCCTCACTGCTTGAGAGAACTGGTGAGGGGTTATGTTGAAAAGAACCAAGCTGTCAGGTGGAGAGACTGCAGGTTGGGATGAAGCAGTGAACCTTGATGTTGAGTAAGCAGTGAAGGAAACACTGGAAGAAGTATTGGCTCCCTGCTGCTGAGTTGAAGTAGAAGGGAGAACCAAGGTTGTCTGGGCCACCGAGGAGCAATCAGGATCATGGTGGCATGGTCTGATCTCAACTTGACCAGAGTCTTCTGAATGAGAGGAAAGGGAGGAAACGCATATAGGAAGCGATTCCCCCACTCCAGTAGAAAGGCGTCTGCCTCGAGGCGGAGAGGAGTGTAGATCCTGGAGCAAAACTGAGGCAGTTTGAAGTTGTGGGGGGCTGCAAAGAGGTCTATCTGAGGCGTTCCCCACTGAGTGAAGATCTGATGAAGGGGTTTGGAATGGAGCGTCCATTCGTGAGGTTGGAGAAGACGACTCAATTTGTCTGCCAAGACGTTGTCCTTCCCCTGAATGTAGACAGCTCTGAGGAAAGTGTTGTGGCGAACCGCCCAATCCCAGACTCGAAGAGCTTCCTGACAAAGAGGGGCCGAGCCCGTGCCCCCTTGTTTGTTGACATAATACATGGCGACCTGATTGTCTGTGCGAATAAGGACCACCATGTCGTGAAGCAGATGCTGAAAAGCTTGGAGAGCATTGAAGATGGCCCTGAGCTCCAGAAGATTGATTTGATGGAGTCGTTCCGCAGTGGTCCAGAACCCCTGAGTTCGTAGACCATCCAGGTGGGCCCCCCAGGCATAGTTCGATGAATCGGTCGTGAGAACTTTCTGATGGGGAAGAGAGTGAAACAGCAAACCTCTGGATAGATTCGAAGAGGTCATCCACCAGAGAAGAGACTGCCGTAGAGCAGGAGTGACGACAATGTGACGGGACAACGGATCGGACACCTGAGTCCACTGAGATGCCAGGGTCCATTGAGGAATTCTGAGATGTAGTCTGGCAAAAGGCGTCACATGAGGACCATCATGTGTCTCGCCGAAATGGACGGGCGAGAAGACACCGACTGGCAGAGTAGAAGGAGAGCATCCATGCGTTGAGGAGGAAGGAATGCTCGAAGTTGAATGGTATCCAGAACAGCCCCGATAAAGGGGAGAGACTGAGTGGGCTGAAGATGTGATTTGGGGAAGTTGATCTCGAAGCCCAGACTCTGCAGAAAAGAAATTGTAGTCAAGGTCGCCGAAATGACCTCTGGAGCCGACGGTGCCTTGATGAGCCAGTCGTCGAGGTATGGAAATACCTGGAGACCCATGTTCCGGAGTGCAGCGGCCACCACCACCAGACACTTTGTGAAGACTCTGGGAGACGAGGAAAGGCCGAATGGAAGCACTCGATACTGCAGATGTAGATGTCCCACCCGAAATCTGAGAAACTTGCGGGAGGCCGGATGTATCGGGATGTGAGTGTAGGCCTCCTTGAGATCCAGAGAGCATAACCAATCGTTCTGCTCGAGTAGGGGGTAGAGAGAGGCAAGGGTCAGCATGCGGAACCGCTCCTTGACCAAAAACTTGTTGAGGACTCGAAGGTCCAAAATGGGACGCAGATCGCCCGTCTTCTTCGGAACCAAGAAGTACCGGGAGTAGAACCCCTGGTTTTGCTGATCTACTGGCACCGGCTCGACGGCTCGAAGCCGAAGCAGAGCCTGCGCCTCCTGTAGAAGAAGAGCGGTCTGCATCGAGTTGGAAGGATACTCTCTTGGCGGGTGGTCCGGGGGGACCCGTTGGAAATGAAGAGAGTATCCCTCTCTTACGATGGTAAGGACCCAAAGGTCCGAGGTGATCGACTCCCATCGATGATAAAAATGGTGGAGTCGACCCCCGATGGGAAAAACAGGGGAAGACAGAACGTCGGTTATGCTCCCTGGAAGAGAGTCAAAAAGGCTGAGTGGCCTTGGGTGCAGCCGGCATCTGAGGCTTCTGCTGAGACTTCTGTGGAGGCTGCCTCTTCGCAGGCTGTCTCGCTAGGGGAGCCTGTCTTGGTTGATAACGCCTCTGGTAGATTTGAGGCGGTCTAGATGGACGAGACTGTTGAGGCTTAGGCTTAGGACGCAGAATGGATTGAAAAGACTTCTCGTGGTCCGAAAGCTTTTTAGTGACAGTCTCGATAGACTCATCGAACAGATCCGCTCCCGCACAAGGCACATTAGCCAATCTGTCTTGGAGGTTCGGATCCATATCAATAGTGCGAAGCCATGCCAGGCGACGCATGGCGACTGAACAGGCCGCAGCCCGTGCCGAGAGCTCGAAGGCATCATAGGAGGATTGCATCAGCTGGAGCCGCAACTGGGACAGGGTTGCCACCACCTCCTCAAACTGGAAACGAGCTTCAGCATTGATGAAAGGGACGAACTTGCGGAGGACCGGCAAGAAGAAATCCAAATAGGAAGAGAAGAAAAAATTGTAATTGAGCACTCGAGTCGCCATCATCGAGTTTTGGTAAACTCGTCTACCAAACTTGTCCATCGTTCTCCCCTCCCTGCCCGGAGGCACAGAAGCGTAGACCTGGGAAGGGTGAGAACGCTTGAGAGAAGACTCGACCAGAAGAGACTGATGAGAAAGTTGAGCTCCCTCAAACCCCTTGTGGTGAACGATGCGGTATCGAGCATCCAGCTTACTGGGAACCGCAGGGATAGAATACGGTGTCTCAAAACAGCGCATGAAAGTCTGGTCTAGTAATTTATGCAAGGGAAGCCGAAGAGTCTCCGCCGGAGGGTGAGGCAAATGCATCGTATCCAAATACTCTTTAGAATATTTAGATCCAGTATCCAAAGTCACATCTAAGTCATCCGCCATCTGTCGGAGAAAAGATGAGAAAGACAATTGGTCCGCCAAGGCCGGCCGCCGAGACAGACTAGACGAAGTGGAAGCCTCCGGGTCTAGGGAGAGCTGAGACCGGCATGGAGAATAAGAGGTAGATGGTTCCTCATACTCTGGTCCCTCCGGTTGGGAAACATCGGGCGATGAGTATCCCAAACGTTGCATCTTTTTCTGCGGGGACACTTCCGAATGACGTGAGGAGTGTCGAGATGAGTGACGAGATCGATGCCCCTCCCGGTGACGGGATGGGGAGCGAGATCTTCTGTGCATCGCACGATCCCCCGAAGCCTCTAAGGAATGGATGGGGCTCGAAGCGGTGGATCGCAGAGGTGGCAAGGACGCGGACTCACGCAGCGCCACCCAAGTCTGGTATGGAGTGCGGAAGAACTCTTCCTGCGATGCAGTATGCCCAGGACTCCGAATATCAGGGACCGTCCCAGCGCCCTGTTGCCATGGAGGAGTGATGGGCTCTAAAGGTGGCATATCAGGAAGGGAAGCCCTCCTGGAGGCTTCCGCCGCCCTCTGCCGATCCCCCTCGTCGAGCAGCGAGATCGAACAGCGAGGGGGAGGGGGAGGGGGCGGACCGCCCTCTGGAACCGGTGCTCGGACGTCACCCTGAATGTTGGCGATAAGCCGGGGTCCCATAGTGTGCATAAGCTCGACAAACTGAGCTTCTAGCAGGGATCGAAGCGAAGCCGATATGGAGGGATCCGCACCGAAAGGGGGTCCTCCTGCACGGTCTTCGCGCTCCTTCGCGGCCAAGTGCTTCTGCTTGGTAGCTTTGGGCACCTTGATGACCACGGGAGGGACAGTGGAAGGCGGTACCTGAACCGAAGAGACGGAGACAGGCGCCGTAGCGGAACTTGAAGCCGTAGCCGGTGTAAACGATGCTGGCTTCACGATGCTGGATGCGGGAGTCGTCGATGCAGGTTTCAAGCGGACCGGCGAAACCTCAGCAGATGTAGAAGCAGACAGATCCTTGGCAGTCTCCATCTTGAACATCGACTCCCAAAGCAAGCAACGCCTCTTGAACGAGCGCGCAGTGAGCGTGGAACAAGGCCTGCACGATTTCGGAACGTGGTCCGGACCAAGACACTGGAGGCAGCGTCGATGCGGGTCTGTCAACGAAATCGCACGTTGGCACTTGCTGCACTTTTTAAAACCGGTGATTGGCCGTGACATAGGCCGGAAAATTGACGCTGCAATGTCGAAAGAGGTAGGCCGCAGCCACGAGGCCGGGCCGGCCGAAACGCCGGAAGAAATAATTTGTAACTTTTTTTTTTTTTTTTAAAGAAAGTAAAGTGAAAGTAAATTCAAAGAAATAAACCAAAACGCGGGTAAAGAAGGCAAAGAAAAAACTGAAATTCAGTCAGCGCAGATTGAAGATAACTTCTCAGCTCCGCGGAAAGAAAAGAACTGAGGAGACACGCCCGGTACATCGGGCGGGAAGGCACTGGCGCATGCGCGGTGCGGGCATCTCGAAACTTCTGAGTTTCTTCAAGCAAGACATGCTTGCAAGATGTCCGTATCGGGGCTCTGTCGGATGACATCACCCACTAGTGAGAATACCTGCCTGCTTGTCCTGGGATAAAATCAAGTTCACACCATAGGGGAAAGCAGAACTAAACTGCCAACTTCAAAGGTTCAACACAGAACATATACAAAAGAAGTGGCTAATAAAATTTCACATAAATCTTTCATGCATTCACCAGCTTTCTCAAAACACTGCTCAGAGTTGAATTTGATTTGTTAAGCTGCATTAGAGATTTTTAGATCGGGCCGGCAAGGTAAGTGCTCCAATGCTCATAGGAATTCTTTGAGCGTCAGAGCATTTACCGTGCCAGCCCACGCTAAAAACCTCTAGCACAACTTGATAAAAGGGGCCATAAGTTTTTATTTTGTATTCTGTTCTGGGTTTAGTTTCACAAGACATAACACACGGATAGCTAGAACCACAGAAGAATGTATTTACCTTCCTTTCTATTTTAACTCATTTGATCAATGATTCACATGCAGTGTATCACAGCTGACTTTAAAATGAAAGCATTTCTCAATAAAGCAGAATATGAAGCATAAATTATTTTCTTTACCTTCAATGAAAAAAGTCATTCATTTGAGGTTAATAAAATCTTATTTTTCTTTTCAATCTTATTTACAATACATAGATGATATCTTGGTTTTGTGGAAAGGGGGAGAACAGAACCTTCATGATTTCCTGCACTGGCTTAACAGTTGCGATGTAAATTTACATTTTACTATGAATTGGTCTAACTCCAACATCGAATTTTTAGATCTGTCCATTTTTCAAAAAGAGGATCATTTTGAATTTGATATCTTCACTAAACCAACGGACAGAAATACGTTTCTAGATTACCGTAGCTGCCATCCAATCAGTTTAAAGAACAATCTTCCTTTTTCTCAGTTCTTGAGATTGAAGAGAAATTGTTCTTCTAAGAAAACTTTCAAAATAAGATCTCAAGAGTTGATAGTAAAATTGGAAGAAAGAGGTTATCCCAAAACCACTTTAAAGAAAGCTTTGAAGCGAACTAAAAATTATCGCAGGGAGTGGTTATTTCATAAAAAACCAAAAGATGTGACACCAGATGACACAATTATGACTTGTGCACTCCGATATTCCAATGAGGGGAATTCTATCGCTCACATTTTGAAGGAAAATTGGAAAATCATGGAAACTAACCCTCTTTTCGAAGATGTACATCTCAGAATAGCCTTTTCTAGAAACAAGAATTTAAGAGACATTCTATCTCCGACTATCTGTGATATTGTAAAACCTCCAAGACCATCGATTGTTGGTTTTTTTAAATGCGGACATTGTAATATTTGCAAGTTCACTGTTTCTCAGAATGAGTTCACGAATCCACTGGATGGTAAGATCTACAAAATAAAACATTTCTTAACATGTTCCACGGATTACATCATTTATGTGATCTTGTGCCCATGTAACAAGTTATATGTCGGCATGTCCACAAGATCATTGAAGATTAGGATGGGTAAACACAAGTCTAATATTAAATGTTTTAAGCGTAACGCACCCTTGGCTGAACATTGCATCCAGATGAACCATTCATTTTCTGATTTAAAATGTTTTGGGATTGACAAAGAAGTGCAAAATGTGAGAGGAGGTAATAGACAACGCAGGTTATATAAACGCGAATCCCGATGGATATTCAGATTAAATACGTTAAAACTGCAAGGGTTAAATTCCAATATTGATTGGTATTCTTTTTTCTAAATTCTCTTTTTTCTAACTTTTTCCAATTTTTGTTAATAAGTTTTTCTTAAGAAAGTTTATGTAGTTCACAGTGGTTTCACTGGTTTGTGTTATCTAGTTAGCACATGCGCACGAATGTGCATGTCATTTTTTGGAAGAGAATAAAATGCGCATGCATGGCGTTTAAAGTTCGCCAGCGCCATTTTTGCATGTGTTAACGAAAACAAAGTTGCACAGTGAGTACGTCCGTTTCATTATTTCATTTTTTAGTATGAGTTCTTGCACTATTGTATTTTCACGTTAATGAATCCTCTTTTATGTCTTGTTGTTCATTTGTAGTTTTCAAACATAAGACCCCTAAAGAAGCCCTTGAGTGTGGTGAAACGGGTCCCGTAGGGCGTTTAGCCATTATCTACAACAATCATTAACTACAAGCCAGCTTTTATATAAGTTAAGTGCCAAAAATTTTTTGATACACATTTTAAAGTTATTTATTATATTCAGCACTTTATAAGAGCGAGCAGCATGATTGTAGTTTTGCACAGAAAAATACCGGCTCAATGAAAGATACCATTTACCTGTTTATGTGGTTTTAAACACTGCTGTGTTTAAACAATACAGGTCTCTGAGAGCGGTATTGCAAAAATAGCAAGAATTCTTTCCTGCTCTAGTCCTTATTTTTGTTTGTTTGTCTTCATTTTTGCAAGAGGACTTTGCCTATCATAGTGGTTATTTACAATCCAGGCTATTGCAGTGGCTATTTGTCATGAAAGTTTTTATTTTCACTAAGGTCCCCTTTTAACAAGCTGCGTTAGGGTTTTTTATCACAGGCTGCTGCAGTAAAATCTCTGACGCTCACAGAATTCCACAGAACATTGGAGCTTTTATCGCAGCGACCCACGATTTTTTTAAAAAAAACCCTAATGCAGCTTGATAAAAGGAGGCCTAAGGTAGTAACACTGGCTATTTTAATCTGCTAATGTTATAATGTTTGTCTCAGGAAAGAATGTGTCCTTTTAAGTTATTTGTTCTTTGAATTGGGCATTTATTGTTATGTAGTAGCAATTTCCAGAGTGTCATATGAAACTGTCCACATGATTTTATTCATATCTTAAATTATTTTTAGCTTAACTTTTAATAATGGAACTGTTTTTAGCTCTCATTTTTACTGATTTATATATATGTTTATGAATTTTTATTTTTGTTTTTATTTTTGTTCATTATCAATTTAAATTGTGGTTTAATTCAAAACCTTATCAACCTTGGTAGGTTCCCTTTTTATCATTATCTCATTATTTTGGTTTTGGTTTTTTCGTTTTGTTCAACAATTGGCACTTTGCACTTTTACGCTCACTACATAGTACTTTGCACATTTGTGTTTTTTTTGTCCTTAATGGTTCTTATGTTTTTACACCTCACGTGTATGCATATTTTTATCACATTCTCTTCCCATGCACCTGGGCTGGCCTTGTAGTTTCATACATTCACAACCTTTTCCTTGCATTATTTCTCTTATGTAATGCACATCACATGATGTTTTTCATCACAATTTATTTTCTTGATCCATCTTTTATCACATTATATAGATTATCAGTTCATCATTTAAGAATACCTGCCTTTTGTCTATCAGTACACCACATGCCCACTTTCCTTATTTTTATACATTTGTAATTGTACATTCTCAGGTGTTTTCATATACAGTGGTGCCTCACACAACGAACTTAATTCGTTCCAGGAGCAAGTTTGTTATGCGAAAAGTTCGTTATGTGAAACGCGTTTTCCCATAACAATACATGTTAAAAAAAATAATTCGTTCTGTAGCATAAAATATGCTAAGATGACATAAAAAAAGATAAATTTGTGGTTATTATTTTTATTTAGATACATCTAAAAACATAATTGTTTTTTAAAACAACACACATTTTTTAAATTTAAAGACAGACTAAGTAGAGTCTAATTTTACAGTGAGAGAGGGCAGAGTCTCAGCGGCAAAAACTGGGACTTAACTGTTCATTTTTTTTTTTTTTTTTCTACCGTGTTTCCCCGATGATAAGGCAGGGCCATCAAATAAGACAGCCCCCCCTTTTTAGAAAAAAATGTAAAATAAGGCACCCCCCCCCCCCCCCCGCAAATAAGCCACCCACCGATACCTGCGCTTACCCGAATCGGGTGGTACGGTGGGTGACTCCGTGTGGTCCCTGGCACCCCCGACACAATCGGGGCAAGAGGGAGCTCAAGCCCTCTTGCCCCCCCGACTCCCCGACACGATCGGGGCAAGAGGGAGCTCAAGCCCTCTTGCCCCCCCCGACTCCCCGACACGATCGGGGCAAAAGGGAGCCCAAGCCCTCTTGCCCCGCCGATTCCCCAACTCCCCGACAATATCGGGCCAGGAGGGAGCCCAAGTCCTCCTGGCCACGGCGACCCCCTAACCCCACCCTGCACTACATTACGGGCAGGAGGGATCCCAGGCCCTCCTGCCCTCGACGCAAACCCCCCCTCCCCCCAACGACCGCCCCCCCCAAGAACCTCCGACCGCCCCCCCCAGCCGACCCGCGACCCCCCTGGCCGACCCCCACGACACCCCCAACCCCCTTCCCCGTACCTTTCTGTAGTTGGCCGGACAGACGGGAGCCAAACCCGCCTGTCCGGCAGGCAGCCATCGACGGAATGAGGCCGGATTGGCCCATCCGTCCCAAAGCTCCGCCTACTGGTGGGGCCTAAGGCGCCTGGGCCAATCAGAATAGGCCCGGGAGCCTTAGGTCCCTCCTGGGGGCAGGGCCTGAGGCACATGGTCGGGTTGGGCCCATGTGCCTCAGGCCCCGCCCCCAGGAGGGACCTAAGGCTCCCGGGCCTATTCTGATTGGCCCAGGCGCCTTAGGCCCCACCAGTAGGCGGAGCTTTGGGACGGATGGGCCAATCCGGCCTCATTCCGTCGTTGGCTGCCTGCCGGACAGGCGGGTTTGGCTCCCGTCTGTCCGGCCAACTACAGAAAGGTACGGGGAAGGGGGTTGGGGGTGTCATGGGGGTCGGCCAGGGGGGTCGCGGGTCGGCTGGGGGGCGGTCGGAGGTTCTTGGGGGGGGCGGTCGGTGGGGGGAGGGGGGGTTTGCGTCGAGGGCAGGAGGGCCTGGGATCCCTCCTGCCCGTAATGTAGTGCAGGGTGGGGTTAGGGGGTCGCCGTGGCCAGGAGGACTTGGGCTCCCTCCTGGCCCGATATTGTCGGGGAGTTGGGGAATCGGCGGGGCAAGAGGGCTTGGGCTCCTTTTTGCCCCGATCGTGTCGGGGAGTCGGGGGGGCAAGAGGGAGCCAGGCGGAGAGAGGGCAGTTAAGCGCAGTGCCTGCGCAGAAGGATGCAGCTCGGGCGACTTCGTTGTGTGAAACGAAGTTCGTTGTACGAATCAAGACATAAAGTTCGTTGTGCGCAGCGTGCGCTGTGCGAGGCGTCCGTTGTGTGAGGCACCACTGTACATTTGTTAGGACCCCTGAAGAAGGCATGTTTACCGAAACATGGACCATATCGGGTACCTTGGTTTGTCGAAAGATGGTATTATTGACTACATTTAATATTTGATATAATAAACATAGCCTGCATCTTGTACATATTGTCTGCAGCTTTTTCTTGTTTTTCGTTTGCTACTCTCAGGTATCTCCATGAAATTAATGAAAAACCTCCAAATGATACAAAACTCATATACTAAACATCAAGATTTGACCATGTCACATCACTGCTTACAGAACTACACTGGTTACTGATAGAAAACAGAATATTCAAACTATGGTGCGTAGCATTTAAAACGCTATATGGTGATGTCCCTTAGCTTCCCAGATTTGCTGAACTTTTACGTAGATCTGCAGACCAACGTAACTCTAATAACCTGACCCTGTTATTCCCAACACTGAAAGATATAAATACAAAATATCTCACAACAAATCATTTAACTACCAAATAGCAAATGTGTGGAACTCAATTCCTATCGAAATTCGCACAACCACAGTATACACATTATTTGCAAAATTCTTAAAAACATTGCTTTTTAAGAAATCCCTACTAGGGGTCCAAAGAGATTCAAACTAATAATACAAGTCACCCAAAACAAAAGCAATGTTAATGGTCAGTTGTAATTTATGATGTATTATCTCAGCCTATATGTATAATTTGATAACAATTTGATAAGTTTATGTAGTATGTGTAATTCTTTGTTACATATTTAATTCTATACAAAATTCTATGTAATAATATGTTACCTGCCTAAAAAGTGCAGCCCGAGATCTTGTCTCGACAAGCGAAAGGTAACACGGGGTTGGGAGGCCCACGTGTCACCCATTAAGACAAGTTTGAGATGGGAGGGAGTGTGGTCCGGGAGTGTTAGGTAGGAAGGCAGAAGTTATTCACGCCGAAAGGCTGAAATGAGATTGCGGCATGGGAATGATTGACGGCGTGGGGGAGGTTATAAAGCCGGGACCTTGGAGGACTTGGCTCCTTCCAGGGTCCTCAAGGGCAGCTTTTTTCTGTTGGAGAGGTTTTCCATTTTTCGGTCATGTGTGCGGGTGTCGGGGTTGCAGCGTGCAATCTGTGCTATCATTTGGTGACTGGTTCCTGTGATTGCGGGATGGCGTCAGGCAGCAGGGCTACAAAAGGTTCCGTGGAAGAGGAGGCGGAGATATCCCTTCTTGCTGGTGATTCTTTCACTGAAGAACTGTTGGAGCAGGTGGGTGAGGGGCAGCAGGAGGAGTGGGTGCGGCCTGAGCAGCAATCTAAGTCAGTGGCTATTTCGCCAATTGTCCTGGCGGATTCGGGGGGGAACAGAGGAGGTAGGCTGGAGCCAGGGACGGCCAAGGGCATAGGGAGGCGCAAGCATGTGAAGTCGGGCAGCAGTAGTGTGGCTGGTTCGGCCAGCCGCAGCTCGTCTGTCTCGGGTGGGGGCAGGGCATTGTTACAGGCTTCAGTTGAGGCTTCACTAGTGCAGAATGAGGCTAAGGCAGTGCCAGTTTCTGTAGTGCAGGGGGAATCTGTAGCAGCTGGGGCTGATAGGGTGCGTGCTGCTTCCTTTGAGCCTCGAGCTGATTTCAGGGGGGGAGACCTGTGGTTCCCCAGGTGTTTCTCACTCTTGGAGGGCTTCGAGCAGTTTGGGTGTTGGGTCAGTCCGGGTAGGGGGGTCAGCTGAGTTGGGTTCCCCTTCTTGGGGGGCGGGGTCTTCGTAAGTGGGTTGGGACCCTTGGTTTCTCAGGGGGGTTTTCCTGGGAATTTGTCCATGGGTTTTGTTCCAGGTAGGGGCTATGGGCAGGGATGGGGGGTTGTGAGGTGGTAGCGGCAGGATATGGTGCCGGCAACGTCGCTGGCATGCTAGAGCGGCTGAGCAGCTCCAGATTGGCAAGTGGTGTGGCAATGGGATCCACAGTGGACATCGTGGTTGCTGGCGGTGGCACCACGGGACCTGCCCGGATTCCTTCATCATTGCCAAAGGTTGCTGTTAGTGGCATCTTTGCTTCAGCTCGGAGGAACTTATCGGCTGCGGGGACTGCTGCCAGTGGCGTCTCTGTGGTGACATACAGCAGTCCGGGTTCCTCGGACATGGGTACCATGGCGCCTGCTAAGGTTGCTGGGGAGGGGAAGACTAGGAAGGCTAGGCATAGGAGTCTTCATCTTCCTCGGGGAGTCTTTGTCTTCCTCGGGGTCTTCTACATCTTCTTCATCTTCCTCTTCTGTGGGGCGTTTGACGAGTGTTGAGTCTTCGGCCGGGGTAGGCAGAGGCCCTACAGGAGCGGGGAAATGAGGAGATCTGTTCAGTGCCTACCCCAATTCAGATAGGGGCCTTGCGGCCGTGGCTCTGCCGTTATGGGAATCAGAGAGCTACAGCGTTGTTGGAGTCGGGTTTTACAGTAGGTTTTAAAATCCCTTTTCAGGGGGATTTTGTTGAGATGCGTGTTCAAAATGCTTTCTCGGTTTCCCAGTTGAAGGTCATTGTTCGTGGGAAACTGGAGGAGGAGCTTCGGTTGGGGCATATCGCGGGGCCTTTTTGGGAGCGTCCGTTTTTGCATATGATGATTTCCCCATTGGCTGTGATTCCGAAGAAGGTACAGGCAAGTTCCAGCTTATCCATTTGTCGCGACCTTTAGGGTGCTCCGTTAATGATGTTGTTCCATGTGCGTTATGTGTCCTTAGACAGCACATTGCGGATTATTGTCAGGGAGGGACGGAGCGCGCGTTTGGCACAGATGGATGTTGAATCTGCCTTCTGGTTGTTGCCGATTCATCCGCGGTCCTATCCATTGTTGGGTTTTTGTTTTGAGGGTTCTTATTTATATGACCGTTGTTTGCCGTTGGACTGTTCTATTTCTTGTGCGTACTTTGAAATGTTCAGTTCTTTCTTGCACTGGGTCCTGATTCATCGGGTAGGCTTTGACTCCGTGGTGCACTACTTAGATGACTTCTTGTTTATTAGTTCAGAAGGCAGTGGTGTGTGAGCGGTTAAAAAGGTCTTTTGAGATGGCTGCGGAGTTTAGTGTACGTTTAGCTAGTGACAAGTCGAAGGGTCCAATTACTTCCCTGTTTTTTGGGGATAGACCTGGATTCAAAGGCTATGGTCACACGTCTTCCTGATGAGAAGGTTTGCCAGTTGCTTAGGCTTATTGATCAGGTGCTTTATGCCCCAAAGTCCACTTTAAATATGGTTCAGTCCTTGTTGAGCTCTCGTAATTTTTCTTGTCAGGTGTTGCCGATGGGTAGGGCTTTGTCTTTGGCGGCTTCCACTTCTGGTGTGCGTGATCAGCATCATTTTCTGCGTCGCCCTGCTGGGGTGCAGGCTGATCTTCACATGTGGGCCATTTTTCTTTGTGATTTTAACGGGACATTGCCTATTGCCTATGCAGGTGCCAGATGTGTCCAGCATTGAGTTGGAGCTTTTTTTTTATGCGGTGGGGGGCGTTGGCTTCGGTTTGTTTTGTAGAGGTGATTGGTGTGCAGAGCATTGGCCTGGGGAGTGAGTTGGGCATCACTAGGAATATTACATTATTGGAGTTGTTCCCCCTTGTTGTTGCATGTGAGCTTTGGTCAGACTCTTTGCATGACAGGCGGGTGGTGTTTTTGTGTGACAATATAAGGGTTGTTGTGGAGGCTGTCATCAGACAGGCTGTGCGCTGTTTGGCGGTCAATGTGCTGATTCGGGAATTAGTTTTGTGCTGCTTGCGGTTGAATTTGTACATCCAGATGCAACATGTTCTACAATATGCAGAATGGCATTGCTAATGCATTATCTCGCTTTAATTTTTTGCAGTTTAGTCAGTTGGCGCCAGAAGCTCGGGCGGAAGGTTCGCCGATGCCAGTGCATTTGTGGAGCCTGGTAGGGAAGGAGTCTGGGAGATGCTCTGTCTGTCAGTAGCTGCTTCAGCTGGGTCGCACTACAGCATGGGGTTCAGGACAGTCGCTGCCATCTTGGCTGCAAGGGGCTGGTGCCCGGGACGTGGCCAAATCCTTGCTGGAGGATTTCGTGCTGTCCTCTTTTCAGGCCTGGGTTTCACAGGGTGTTGTGTGGGGACACTTGGCCGGGTTTGCCTTTTTCTGTCGGGTCCTTGGCTGGGCTTGCCCAGTTACTGGTTTTTTGGTGCAGCGCATGCTAAGGGCACTAGGTCTTATTTTCACGGTATCTCCTCTTCTCCCTAAGAGATCCTATTTACATGTTGCACGTTTTCTTGAATTCAGACACAGTCTTTGTCTCCACCATCTGCACGGGGAGACTATTTCATGCATCTACTACCCTTCCTGTAAAGCACAGTTGCTTATCGTAACAGGTGTTATCCAAGGACAGCAGGCAGCTATTCTCACATGTGGGTGACGTCATCCACGGAGCCCGGATGCTGACAGCCTCGCAAACAGACTTGCTTGAAGAAACGCACCGTGCAAGCGTGAGTGCCTTCCCGCCCAGTACAGGGCGTGTGTCCTCAGTTCAGATAGCTAGCAGAGAAGCCAACAAGGGGAGGTGGGTGAGTTGTGAGAATAGCTGCCTGCTGTCACTGGATAACATCTGTTACAGTAAGTAACTGTGCTTTATCCCAGGACAAGCAGACAGCCTGTTCTCACATGTGGGTGACCTCCAAGCTAACCAGAATGGGATGGTGGGAGTATTGGCAATTCAGGAGAATAAATTTGTAACACTGCCTGGCCCAAATGGCCATCCCGTCTGGAGAAAACATCCAGACAATAATGAGAGGTGAAAGTATGGACTGAGGACCAGATGGCAGCTTTGCAAATTTCTTCAACAGGAGTGGATCTGAGGAAAGCTACTGAAGCCGCCATGGCTCTGACTTTGTGTGCTGTGGCTCGACTCTGTAGATGCAGTCCATAGCAGAAAGAGATACAAGCAGCCATCCAGTTGGAGATGATACGCTTAGAAATCGGATGTCCCAACTTGTTTGGATCGGAGACAAAAAGTTGAGGAGCAGATCTGTGTGGTTTAATGCGTCCCAGGTAGAAGGCCAAAGCACTTTTATAGTCCAGAGTATGAAGAGCTGATTCTCCAGGATGAGAATGAGGTCTTGGAAAAAACACTGGAAGTAAGATGAAATTCTGAAACCACTATAGGTAAGAATTTAGGATGAGTATGGAGAACCACCTTGTCATGATGGAAAACTGTGAAAGGTGGATCAGCAACTAAATCTTGCAGCTCACTGACTCTTCGAGCAAATGTGAGAGCAATGAGAAACACCACCTTCCAAGTAAGTTATTTCAGATGAGCCGTAGACATTGGTTCAAATGGAGGCTTCATCAACTGAGCAAGAACAACATTGAGATTCCAAACCACTGGAGGCGGTTTGTGAACCTGCCGGTACCAGGCTTTGAGGTTGGCTACCGGACAGGGTTCAATAAACACAGTTCTCGGCATGCCTTCAAAAAAGGTTGAAAGTAGAGAGGAGAGAGGAGCTTCGGGAGGAAGTAAGATCACTTTTGGGGTGTTGGAGAAGCCTAAGGTAATTGATATGGAGGCTTTATGGCAGGCTATTTCAGTTATGGACGCTAACCTCAAAATGTCTTTTTCCACTTTAAATACTGACTATGGGACTATCCACTCTAAAGTGGAGCAACAGGGTTTGGCCCTTAAAGATTTAAGTGAGAAAATGGAAAAACAGGAGTCAAGAATTTGTGGAATGGAAACATTGGACTTGGAATTAGTAAAAGAAAGAACATTTATTGCTAGAAAAATGGAAAGTTTCGAGAACCAATTAAGGAAAAATAACTTGAGACTCCTAAATTTTCCAAAATGTCCCTTAATTTCACCAATGGAGATGGCAAGAAAGTATTTTAAGGAAATTTTGCTTATTCCTATTGAAAGTTTTCCACCTATTATTAGAGCTAATTATTTTCAAATCAAGAGACCTGTGGAAGTTTCCACTCCTAATGAGATTCAAGGGACTAATAATGAAAATATGAACTTAACAACTTTTCTGGAAAACTCCTTGGAGGTCATAACGGAAAGGAAAACCCTGTTAATAACTCTCGCTTTGGAAAGTGATAGAGAATATATATTGCGTTTGTATTTTCGTCATATTAATGATCAGTTTTTAGGTTCTAATGTTCGAATATTTCCTGATATGTCTTTAAGATCCCAGAGGCGTAGGAAAGAATTCTTGGCATTAAGGCCAAGAGTCCTTGCCTTGGGGGCAAATTTTTTGTTGAAATTTCCTGTAAAATGTTTTGTCTCTTATCAGAATAAGAATTACTTGTTTTTTTGAACCTAACAACTAGTAGGATTTATAGAATCCAAAGAGCAAGTAGTGCCTATGACTGAGAATGTATAACCTGCCATGAATGGCTGTAGCACCGCAGATAATTGCCGCTTTCTAGGTTGGATAAAGATTGTTTCTATTGTTAATTTTTTTTTCTAAGAATCTCCTTTTAAAGATTGTGGACTAAATATACTGGAAGTATAAAAGAATAACCAAAACACTGATTTAAGTGGAATTGGTTTATAAGTTTTCTTTTTAATAACTTATGTTAATCTGAATACAAGTAATGTATTGCTTGTTTGTATTGATAAAATTGAATAAACAAATTAAAAAAAAAAAAAAAAAAGGTTGAAAGTCCTGCTGGGTTTTATAATCAATGTGACAAAATAACGTCAGGAAAATAAAGTGTTGTCACCAAAATGATTCCAACTTTAATTCTAAGAACAGCTTCAAATAGCAAAGCTGCCACAGTTCAAACTTCAAACTCAAATAAAACATGAACAGAAAATAGGGCCTTGCCAAAATACAGCCCACACCTTTCTTCCAGGTAAGTGTCCATCAGACCTGATACAGCTCTATCTTATAGTCCCAACACATTCAAAGGGAAAAATAAGGGCTAAAAAAAAAAAACTTGCACAGTCTTATCCTAGAGCTCAATAAAGTTCATACGCCATAGTAACACACACTGAATACGCCTGGCTTTGAACAGGCCTTCCCAGCCAACTTAGCAAGTTGGTGGGGGAGGGGAGTAGCTGAATCCACAATATAATGTTTTGCCAAACTAGCCCACGATCCCAACCACAAAAAGATCTTCTGTGGATTCATCCCACTACTACCCCTCTATCACATTCAGCGGCAGAGTCTCATACAAGCAGAAAAAGGCAAAAAGAATGCAAAAACAAAGCTTCATTAAAGGCACAATAAGGCGCTGTTTCCAGCAGTGAGCCAAGCAATACTCACACGGCCAGCACTAGTCCCATCCTTGCAGACACAAAAAGGATTAAAAAACAACAGTAAGGAAACCAAACTTAGCTTTCATCCATGTAAACTTCTAAAGGATCCATAGAAGTGTCCATGTCCTCTACTGCTGAAGTGCTGGCTGGCTGGTTCACCTCAGGGAGAGTTTCCACATCCAACATCTCCACCTCATTACCCTGCTTGCACTCAGGAGCACTGGCCTCGGTGACTCCTTCCTCTGCAGGTTCAGGACTGACTGTCTTACACTTCCAAAGCTCTGCTTCTATAGCTCTGAGTTGGCCACACCCTAACCTGTGTGGGGGAAGGGCAAACTGCTGCTTTTGCTGAGCTTTTTCTTGTGACTTAATTAGCCTCAGCAGCTGTGCACTCCCAGAGTTAGGAGCCCGTCTCTTAGGCTGTTCCTTCCTCAAGGTTACTTTGGGTTTTGCAAGGCTGTTCTCCCGGTGTTCCTCCTCCCCCCCAGAGTTCCTGCTCTTGGGCATTCATTCTGAATTCAGAGCCTGACTGCCTGTCTGTGTTAGAGCTGCTACATTGATCAGCCCTTTTCAGTTTTAGACCTGAGTTCTGAGGAGTTCTATCGGGAACAAGCTTAGCTCTAAGGCTGGGGTTGTGACAGGTTTGAGAGGAGATTTGACATTGAAAAGTCTTTTCATAAATCTGGAAACCAAAGGATGAGCAGAAAGGGGTTTCCCTTCGATAGGCTGATGGAAAGCAGCAATTGCACTAAGATGGACTCGAATGGATGCAGACTTTAGGCCAGAGGTAGATAAGTGCAGAAGATAATCTACGACAGAAGACAAGGAGGTATCTCGAGGCTCCTTGTTGTGAGAGATGCACCACGCAGAAAATCTAGTCTACAGTGGTGCCTCACACAACGAACTTAATTGGTTCCAGGAGCAAGTTTGTTATGCGAAAAGTTCGTTATGTGAAACACGTTTTCCCATAACAATACATGTTAAAAAAAATAATTCGTTCTGTAGCATAAAATATGCTAAGATGACATAAAAAAAGATAAATTTTTTGTTATTATTTTTATTTAGATACATCTAAAAACATACCGTATTTGCCGGCGTATAAGACGACTTTTCAGTACCTTAAAATCCTCCCCAAAGTCGGGGGTCGTCTTATACGCCGGGTACTGTTTACATGCCCTTACTTTACATGCCCTAACATCTCCTTCTTTACCTCCTTACGGTGCTTACGGTAAGTCCTCCTGGCCCTGGCGACCCCCCCCCCTAGTTGTTCGGGCCAGGAGGGAGCCTAAATCCTCCTGGCCACGGCGACCCCCTAACCCCACCCCGCACTACATTACGGGCAGGAGGGATCCCAGGCCCTCCTGCCCTCGCCGCAAACCCCCCTCCCCCCAACGACCGCCCCCCCCCAAGAACCTCCGACCGCCCCCCCAGCCGACCCGCGACCCCCCTGGCCGACCCCCACGACACCCCCACCCCCCTTCCCCGTACCTTTCTGTAGTTGGCCGGACAGACGGGAACCAAACCCGCCTGTCCGGGAGGAAGCCAACGACGGAATGAGGCCGGATTGGCCCATCCGTCCCAAAGCTCCGCCTACTGGTGGGGCCTAAGGCGCCTGGGCCAATCAGAATAGGCCCGGGAGCCTTAGGTCCCTCCTGGGGGCAGGGCCTGAGGCACATGGTCGGGTTGGGCCCATGTGCCTCAGGCCCCGCCCCCAGGAGGGACCTAAGGCTCCCGGGCCTATTCTGATTGGCCCAGGCGCCTTAGGCCCCACCAGTAGGCGGAGCTTTGGGACGGATGGGCCAATCCGGCCTCATTCCGTCATTGGCTGCCTGCCGGACAGGCGGGTTTGGCTCCCGTCTGTCCGGCCAACTACAGAAAGGTACGGGGAAGGGGGTGGGGGTCGGCCAGGGGGGTCGCGGGTCGGCTGGGGGGGCGGTCGGAGGTTCTTGGGGGGGGCGGTCGTTGGGGGGAGGGGGGTTTGCATCGAGGGCAGGAGGGCCTGGGATCCCTCCTGCCCGTAATGTAGTGCAGGGTGGGGTTAGGGGGTCGCCGTGGCCAGGAGGACTTGGGCTCCCTCCTGGCCCGATATTGTGTGGGGAGTTGGGGAATCGGCGGGGCAAGAGGGCTTGGGCTCCTTTTTGCCCCGATCGTGTCGGGGAGTCGGGGGGGCAAGAGGGAGCCAGGCGGAGAAAGGGCAGTTAAGCGCAGTGCCTGCGCGGAAGGATGCAGCTCGGGCGACTTCGTTGTGTGAAACGAAGTTCGTTGTACGGATCAAGACATAAAGTTCGTTGTGCGCAGCGTTCGCTGTGCGAGGCGTCCGTTATGCGAGGCACCACTGTATTTTTGGTGGCAGCATTGTCCAGTGGCAGGTTTTCTGGAAACCTCTAAAATGTCCCGAACAGGTTGAGAAAACTGAAGGGGCATTATGTTCAGAGGTACCAAGCTGTCAAGTGTAGAGACTGCAGGTTGAGAAGAAGTATAGATCCTTGACTCTGTGTAAGTAGAGATGGAAAAACTGGTAGAAGGTATGGCTCCCTGCTGCTGAGTTGAAGAAGGGAGAACCACCTTGACCACCGAGGAGCTATTAGAATCATGGTGGTATGATCGGTCTTGAGCTTGACAAGAGTCTTGAGAATTAGAGGGAATGGAGGGAACGCATACAAGAAGAGATTCATCCATTCCAGAAGGAAAGCATATGCCTCGAGGTGATGAGGACAGTATATCCTGGAAGAAGTTTGAGAGACTCCACAGGAGGCCAAGGCAAACCCATTTCCTCTAAATACTCCTTAGAGTACTTGGAACCAGAGTCCAATTTAAGATCCAGGTCCTCAGCCATTTGACGGAGGAAGGAGGAAAAGGACAATTGATCCTCAAGAGGATGGCCTCGAGGCGCTTCAAGTGGAGAACGAAGGTGAGGCCTCTCTGGAATATTGATATCCTGGATCGAGGGGTTGGAGGCCTTGAAGAGCTGGAAGGCCTGGACGAGGAAGGCTTCTCTCTGGAGGAGGACCTGCACCTCGATGAAGGCCTTGACCGACGATGAGAGTGCTGCCTGGAAGCATATCTCGTGTGAGGTTGAGGAGACTTCATCCTATACCTCAAAAAGGGATATAGGGCTGGAAGCTGTAGATCAAAGTCCCATAAACTCAGTGGTTTGGATCGAGGAATCTCAAAGCACTCCCAAAGACTCGGCTCCTTGCATAGTGTGAAGATTCCAGACCAGACACTCGCAAAGACTGGACTCCTTGCATAGAGTATGTAGATTCAGCTCAAGGCACAGGCAATGACTTGACCTCTTGTGAGACTGCTGAGTGCCCAGGCTGGATTGCAGGAAGCAGAATCGAGGCAGGACTATATTTGGTTAGTAACTGAACAAATTCCCGCTCTAAAATGGTCTGGATGGTAGCCTGCAATTGTGGATCCGAGTCTGAAACTGGACCACTTACTGAGGCTAAAGGCTCCAAGGATGAAGAGGAAGAATGCTTCGACTTGGAGGAATGACGTTTAGGTAGCTTGAGGACCAACGCTGGAACTGTCTGCTGAGATATCTGGCCTGAGGGAAGCTCAGGAGAAGACTTGGCAGATTTACTCGAGGTCGAGGACATTCCAAACGAAGAATGTCTGATGAGAGTCGAGGTCGAAGTCAAATCAGAGGTCGAGGTCAAGGGTGTCCATACTGAAAATTTTCTTCACTTGAATTTGACGGTGTTTGAGGGCTCGAGGTTGAACGGTAGCACAGCAAATGCATGACTCCGGAAATGGTCAGGCCCCAGACACTGAAGGCACCAGCGGTGTGGGTCAGTAAGGGAGATTGCACGCTGGCACTAGCTACACTTCTTGAAGCCCATGACCAGCCGGGACATAGAAGGAAAAATGCCACTGCAAAAATAGCCGACGAAAAAGTTCAACTTTTTTGTTTTTTTAACAAAGACCAAAAGAAAATCACAGCGACATGGTAAGAAGAAAATAAAACACAAGCCGCGGTGAGAGAAGGCACGAAGCGAACTAAGTTCAGCGCAGAGTGTCAAAGACAGACTTCTCGGCTCTGCGGAAAACAGAACTGATGAGACACACCTTGTGCTGGGCAGGAAGGCACTCATGCATGCGCGGTGCAGTAGACTCGAAACTTCTGAGTTTCTTCAAGCAAGTCTGCTTGCGAGGCTATCTGCATCCGGGCTTCGGGCGATAAGGACGTCCAAGTACCAATTTAGGATGCTTTTTGGATGTCTATGTTTTTTTTATTATAAGCCCAATACTGTCCATCTATTTATCTATGAGTCTTAAAAAATGTTTTAACCGGGAGATCACTTGTTTAATGTCAGATCTTCAAAAGATGTTTTGAACCACATAAAATGTATAAATAAGTTCTATGGAGCTCATAATCAAAAAAAAAAAGTCTAAAATGGGTACTTGGATGATCAAAAAGTCTGATCATCCAAGAACCCATAACCAAAGCTGGTTTTAGACGTATCTAAAACCAGCTTAGGCCTTTCCCCTGCCTCTAAACGCATAAAGCGAAAAGAGGCGTTTTTAGAGGAGGAGAAAGGGCGAGAGGTGGGCCGACCTAGACATAGGTGTACAGCAGGTATAACCAAAACTTTAGGCAGGTTGCCTAATTGGTACTTATACGTTTTGACTTATACGTTTTGACAAATCACCAGGCCCGGACGGCATCCACCCAAGGGTACTAAAAGAACTGAGAAACGAAATAGCAGAGACACTTCGCCAAATATGTAACCTCTCCCTAAAAACTGGGGAGATCCCAGAGGACTGGAAAATAGCAAATGTCACGCTCATCTTTAAGAAGGGATCAAGGGGTGACCCGGGAAACTACAGGCCTGTGAGCTTGACCTCGGTTCCTGGAAAGATGATGGAAGCAATGGTAAAGGACACAATCTGCGAACACATAGAAAACAATGGACAACTGAAGGCGAGCCAGCATGGCTTCTGCAAGGGAAGGTCGTGCCTCACGAACTTGCTGTACTTCTTTGAGGGAATAAACAGTCAGATGGATAAGGGTGAATCCATAGACATCATTTACCTTGACTTCCAAAAAGCCTTCGACAAGGTACCTCACGAACGGCTACTTAAAAAACTGTGGAACCACGGGGTGCAAGGGGATATCTACCGATGGATCAAACACTGGCTAGCGGGCAGGAAACAGAGGGTTGGAGTCAAGGGCCAATACTCAGATTGGCAATGGGTCACGAGCGGAGTTCCGCAGGGGTCGGTGCTGGGACCTCTACTATTCAATATATTTATTAACGATCTGGAAACGGGGACAAAATGTGAGGTTATCAAATTTGCTGATGACACCAAACTCTGCAGCAGGGTTAGAAACACGGAAGACTGCGAAGACCTACAAAGGGACCTAACGAGACTGGAAGACTGGGCAAAAAAGTGGCAAATGAGTTTTAACGTAGAGAAATGCAAGGTCATGCATGTAGGAAAAAAGAACCCGATGTTCAACTACAAAATGGGGGGAACACTGCTAGGGGTGAGTAACCTGGAAAGGGACCTGGGGGTGATGGTCGACTCATCACTGAAACCATCGGTGCAATGTGCGACAGCCTCAAAGAAAGCAAACAGAATGCTGGGCATCATCAAAAAGGGTATCACAACCCGGACGAAGGAAGTCATCATGCCGCTGTATCGCGCAATGGTGCGCCTGCACCTGGAGTACTGTGTTCAATACTGGTCGCCGTACCTCAAGAAGGACATGGCAGTACTCGAGGGAATGCAGAGGAGGGCGACTAAGCTGATAAAAGATATGGAAAATTTTCCATACGCTGACAGGTTAAAAATGCTGGGGCTGTTCTCCCTGGAGAAGAGGAGACTTAGAGGGGACATGATAGAAACCTTCAAAATCCTTAAGGGCATAGAGAGAGTAAATAAGGACAGATTCTTCAAACTGAGAGGAGCCACAAGCACTAGGGGGTCACTCGGAGAAATTGAAAGGGGACAGGTTTAGAACAAATGCTAGAAAATTCTTTTTTACACAGAGGGTGGTAGACACATGGAACGAGCTTCCGGAGGAAGTGATAGGCCAGAACTCTGTACAGGGATTCAAGAAGGGTTTGGATAGGTTCCTGGAGGATAAAGGGATAGAGGGGTACAGATAGAACTTGAGGTAGGTTATAGAAGTGGTCAGAAACCACTTCACAGGTCGCAGACCTGATGGGCCGCCGCGGGAGCGGACCGCTGGGCGAGATGGACCTCGGTCTGACCCAGTGGAGGCAACTTCTTATGTTCTTATGTTCTTATGACTTAGACCAAGTCAAAACAGGGATAAGTGCCAAAAAAGAGGCCGCTGAGCTGGTGGCGGCCGCCGCGATTAGCTTAGCGGCCCCGGCAACCTGCCTACCTCTCACTGCAACTATCGCGGCAGAAGAGATGGCTCATCTCCCCTGCCGTGATAGCGATACCACCAAGTGCCACCAAATGCGGCACTTGGCTATCACTATCGCAACAGGTGAGATGAGCCATCTCTCCTGCAGTGATCCACCGGTCCCCCCCTACTGACAACGATCGGGCCAGGAGGGAGCCCAAGCCGTCCTGGCCCGGCAACTGCCCACCCCGCTGAAATGATCTGGGCAGGAGAGAGCCCAATCCCTCCTGACTAGGAGACCCCCCCACACACACACACACTCGATCTGGGCAGGAGGGAGCCCAACCCCTCCTGCCCAGGCGACCCCCCCTATCCCCTACCCCTACTAAGATACGAGCAAAAGGGATCCCAGGCCCTCCTGCCCTCGGCGCCCCCCCTCCCATGATCGCCCCCCCCACCCCCACCGGAACCTGTAAAAACATTGGACAGACGGACGGGTCCCAAGCCTGTCCATCTGGCAGACCCGCCATTCATCTATCAGCACACTGGGATGTATACCTTCTAGTCCAGGTGATTTGCTATTTTTCAATTTGTCAAATTGACCCATTACATCTTCTATTACAAAGATTTGTTTGAGTTTCTATGATTCACCAGAACTGAATACCATTTCTGGTGGCGGTAACTCCCCCACATCTTCCTCAGTGAAGAACAAAGCAAAATTAATATAATGTCTCCGGTATGGCCTTGTCTTCCCTCAAAGCCTCTTTTATCCTTGGTCATCTAGCGGTCTAATTGATTTTCTTCCCAGCTTCTTGCTTTTAATATACTTTAAAAAGTTCTTACTTTGTTTTTGCTTCCAGCGCAATCTTCAAGATTTCTCTTTGCCTTCCTTATTAATGCTTTGCATTTGACTTGCCATTCCTTGTTATTATTTTCAGTCAAATCCTTCCTCCATTTTCTGAAGGATTCTCTTTTAGCTCTAATAGCTTCTTTCACCTCACTGGTTAACCACGCCACTTCTTCCTTCCTCCTTTTTTAATACCTGGAATATACCTAGTCTGGGCTTCCAGAATGGTATTTTTGAATAACATCCATGCCTGATGTACATTTTTAACTTTCATAGATGCTCCTCTAAGTTTCTTTTTTACCATGCTCCCCATGTTATCATAGTCTCCTTTTTTTAAAGTTAAATGTTTTTGAATTGGATAACCTGTGTGAACTTATTTCAGGGATTATATAAAATCTGATCATGTTATGATTACTGTTATTAAGTGGCCCCAGCACCATTACTGCCTGCACAAATTCATGCGCTCCACTAAGAACTAGGTTTAGAATTGCTTCACCTCTTGTTCCTAAACCAGCTGCTCCATAAAGCTGTCCTTGATTTCATAAATTAATTTTATCTCCCTAGCATACCCTGATGTACATTTACCCGGTCAATATTGGGGTAGTTGAAATCTTCCAATGGGAGCTTGCATCAGAATCGAATGGCTCAAGAATACCAAGGGAAGCTTCCACACCATGCTGGTTGGATTATAGATTGCGAGATGACATGATACAGTAAGGAAGGAGATATTAGCCCCTGTAGCAGCCTCAGCATAACAGAGATTCCCTGTCGAGTATATGGGTGCTCTCAGCATCCAAATGAAGACGCGAATGTATGTAGGACTTTGAAGAAACAGTTCACCTTGGACACAGCTGAGTATTTATGGTTCTCAGGGTCACTACAATTTAATTTAATTCTGTTTTTGGTGGACTGAGCTCTCTGAGCGTTCTCCTTGATGCCAGCCATACCTTACTGGTGTTCAAAGAGTGGAGTTTTTTTCAGATCATGAAGTTTAACTGAAGTCTTTTTTCCATTCCTTTTAATTCCACGCCTTTTAATTTTTTGATTTATTGATTTTGTAACCAGTGTCACTACAATTTAATTTAATTCTGTTTCTGGTGACTGAGCTCTCTGAGCTTTCTCCTTGATGCCAACCATACCTTACTAGTGTTCAAGGAGTGGAGTTTTTTTTTTTCAGATCCATGAAGCTTAACTGAAGTCTTTTTCTCCACTCCTTTTAATTTATTAAGTGATTTTGTTTTTTGTTTTTTTTGTATGTTGTGCTGGCAAGAAGGTGGAAGCCTTGGGGTCAACACCTTGAAATATCTGAGTGTATATGATGTTGAAGGGCTTGTCTGGTTGGGTCTCTGTTTAAAAGGATAGTAATTGAAATTACTTCCAGTATTATTATTGTGTTACCCAGTTTATTAGCCTCCCTAATTTCTGATAACATTTCAGCATCTGTCTGTTCATCCTTGTCAGGTGGGTGGTAGTACACTCCTATCACTATCCTTTTCCCCTTTACACATAGAATTTCTACCCATAGGGATTCCAAGGTGCGTTTCTGCTCCTGTAGAATTTTCAGTCCATTTTTAATTCAAGGGCCTCCTTAACATATAATGCTATGCCTCCACCAATTCAATCCACCCTATCACTGTGATATAGTTTGTACCCCGAATGACAGTGTTCTATTCGTTAGCTTCCTTCCACCAAGTCTCAGAGATGCCTAATCTTTGTATTAAGTGCAATATATTCTAACTCTCCAATCTTGTTTCTTAGGCTTCTGGCATTTACATAGTCATTCAAACAATGTTTATAATATCTATTTACAACTTGCTCAGCAGTTGGAATGTATAATTTGTAATACTTAAAATCAGACTACTCTGTATTTAAGGAAACTTGGTCTACTGTGGCCTGTAGTGCAATCTCACTATTGGGATGCTCTGTCTTCCCTTTTATGATGATATCTTTTAAAGATACCTTGTTCCACATGCATCATCATCATAGTTAGGACCTCTAATCATTTACTATGGGATTGCTAAAGTTCTTGGAAAAGCTATCCTGAAGGAATTCACAATTAATTGAAATTGCTTGCATTATTCTGACATTTTTAAAGGATTAACCTATCACTGTAAACTCCTGAAAAATTGTTACAATGGATGTTGCATTTATATACTTGTCTCTCTTTATCTAAGGTAAGCCATGTACAATAATATGCATCGAAGAATGTGTGCAGTAAAGTAAAAAGATTGGGATAAAACAATATTGCATCAACTGCCACCAAGATGAATTGACCAAAATATCAGATATTTCTATGTATATCAAGTCTACACTTCTAATTGCAATGTTCTTCTACAGTGAATCTGATGTAGGCAGGAAAGCCATTGCATCATTTTACTCTATAGCAGGCCAACCACCACCCAGAAATTGTGCTACAGAGTTTTACTAATATATCCAAGTGCATTAAGTTAGCAAAAGCAAATAGAAGGGTTGATGCATAGTGCATATGTTAGGGCTCTGTGCTAAGGCTGAGCATAAGGATTCCTAATGCACATGTAAAAGAAAAATGTTGCTCCCTGATGCAATAAGAAATGAGTATGGGTCATGTATTTGACATATTGCCTTTCCATGGTACAACCAGTATGTTTAAAAAAAGTGGAGAAAAAACTGTGGTAAACAACTGACGTTTGCAGTGGTACTTTGTTTCTGTACATGGTGATTGAATCAGAATTTCAATGACAAGCCTGGTATATTGCTAACTTTATCATTCCAAGAAAGAGACTTCACATGATACTGACTTTGTGATCCCTGATGTAGGCTCAGTGGAATCAAAACACAGAATGGGTCAGGTTGAATAGATATGTATTAATAAAGATTCACTGGAAGAATTACTTGTCACTTTGAGTCTTTATCAATACATCTTTGGTTGTTTCCTACTGATTTTTCTCCACTTTTTGAACTTTTGGTTTTATCCCATGGGGATTTGGTTCCTCTTGTTTTTCTTGACAACCAGTATGTTTTACATATTACATATAGATACTTTCTCTTTTTTTCTAGTGAATTCACAATCTAACTCCCCACCCCACCCCCACCCTTTTCATTAAGCTGCGCTGCCAAGAAGCATGAGTTAAATGCCAAGCTGCCCATTCTAATCTTATGGGTGATTCGGCATGTAAATCGCACTGCATGGCTTGATAAAAGTTGGGGTAAGTTTTTTGTACCTACGACAATGGAGGGCTCTTTAGCATATAACTGCAAAGAGGGCATTGACATAGTTGAGGCAAAGATTATAGAATACTGTCAGTTATGCAAGCAACTGACAGTATTTAGGCATGAGCATGTACACCAGTCTGTTACATGGTATAAATGTTTACACCTAAAGTTCGGCATTGATATATTTACACTACTAATTTATAATAATAATAACTTTATTTTTCTATACCGCCATAATCTTGCGACTTCTAGGCGGTTCACAAAGAAGAAGAGCTGTACAATCAGCGAATTACAGTAGATGAATGCAAGGTGGTTGAAAGGAAAATTATACATAGGTTGCATTATAAAAAATTAACTATTTTACATTTTACATTGAAAATAGTCGGACACCAGCGAGTATCAGGATACAATTATGAAGAGGGAATTTTAGCAGACAGGGAATGTGGATACCTAGTGTGAGGAAGAAATTCAGGGTAAGGTGTGGAAGTTATGTTCGCGGGAGAGTGTCTGGCTAGGACAAGAATTTCTTAAACAAACTTTGCCATTATGGTATACTTGCTTAGCACTCATATTTTTGTACCTAATTTTTTGGCACCCATTCAGCAATGTTACTTACCGTAACAGTTGTTATCCAGGGACAGCAGGCAGCTATTCTCACTAGTGGGTGATGTCATCAGACAGAGCCCCGGTACAGACGTCTCACAAGCACGTGTTGCTTGTAGAAACTTAAAGTTTCTAGATGCCCGCACCGCGCATGCGCCGGTGCCTTCCTACCCGGAGATCCGGGCGTGTCTCCTCAGTTCAGGTAGCTAGCCTGAGAAGCCAACCCAGGGGAGGTGGGTGGGACGTGAGAATAGCTGCCTGCTGTCCCTGGATAACAACTGTTACGGTAAGTAACATTGCTTTATCCCAGGACAAGCAGGCAGGTATTCTCACTAGTGGGTGACCTCCAAGCTAACCTCAGTGGGATGGAGGGGGAGTTGGCGACTTAAGAGAATAAGTTTTTCAATACTGTTTGGCCAAACTGTCCATCCCGTCTGGAGAGGGTATCCAGACAATAATGTGAGGTGAATGTGTGAACCGAGGACCAGGTGGCAGCCTTGCAAATTTCCTCGATTGGGGTTGATCTGAGGAATGCTACTGAGGCTGCCATTGCTCTGACCTTATGGGCTGTGACCTTGCCAGGAAGTGATAATCCAGCCTGGGCATAGCAGAAAGAGATACAAGCCGCCATCCAATTAGAGATGGTGCGCTTTGATATGGGTCTTCCCAACTTGTTAGGGTCGAAGGAGACAAAAAGTTGAGGAGTGGTTCTGTGTGGCTTGGTGCGATCCAGGTAGAAAGCCAAGGCACGTTTACAGTCCAGAGTGTGAAGGGCCGATTCTCCGTGGTGAGAATGAGGCTTAGGGAAGAATACTGGAAGTACAATGGATTGGTTGAGATGAAATTCGGAGACCACCTTAGGCAGGAATTTCGGGTGAGTGCGGAGGACCACTTTGTCATGATGGAATACTGTGAATGGTGGGTCCGCCATCAATGCCTGGAGTTCGCTGACTCTGCGAGCGGACGTAAGGGCTACAAGGAAAAGCACTTTCCATGTGAGATACTTAAGAGGGGCCCTGTTGAGTGGTTCAAACGGGGGCTTCATGAGATGGGAAAGGACTACATTGAGGTCCCAAACTACTGGGGGTGGTTTGAGAGGAGGGTTAACATGGAAGAGTCCTTTCATAAATCTGGCGACCACTGGATGGGCCGAGAGGGGTTTCCCTTGTAGGGGCTGGTGGAACGCCGCAATAGCGCTCAGGTGGACTCGTATGGATGTGGACTTGAGCCCAGATTGAGATAGGTGTAGGAGATAGTCCAGCACGGAGGATAAGGAAGCTCGCTGAGGTTCCTTTGACTTAGAAACACACCATGAGGAGAATCTGGTCCATTTCTGGGAGTAGCATTGTCGAGTGGCAGGCTTCCTGGAAACTTCCAAGACCTCCCTCACTTCTTGTGAGAATTGGTGAGGGGTTACGTTGAGAGGAACCAAGCTGTCAGGTGGAGGGACTGCAGGTTGGGATGAAGTAGTGATCCTTGATGTTGAGTAAGTAGTGAAGGAAACACTGGAAGTGGTACTGGTTCCCTGCTGCTGAGTTGGAGTAGGAGGGAGAACCAAGGTTGTCTGGGCCACCGAGGAGCTATTAGAATCATGGTGGCCCGTTCGAGTTTCAGCTTGACCAGAGTCTTCTGGATCAGCGGGAATGGTGGGAACGCATATAGAAATCGTTTCCCCCAGTTCAGTAGAAAAGCATCTGCCTCGAGGCGATGAGGAGTGTAGATCCTGGAGCAAAACTGAGGCAGTTTGTAGTTGTGGGGAGCCGCAAAGAGGTCTATCTGAGGCGTCCCCCATTGCGTGAAGATTTGGTGAAGGGGGCTGGAATGGAGAGTCCATTCGTGCGGTTGTAGCAGGCGGCTTAGTTTGTCTGCTAAGACGTTGTTCTCCCCCTGGATGTATACTGCTCTGAGTAGGGCGTTGTGGCGCACCGCCCAGTCCCAGACTCGTAGAGCTTCCTGGCAAAGGAGGGCCGAGCCCGTGCCTCCTTGCTTGTTGATATAATACATGGCAGCCTGATTGTCTGTGCGAATGAGGATTACCATGTCGTGAAGTAGGTGTTGGAACGCTTGGAGCGCATTGAAGATGGCTCTGAGTTCCAATAGGTTGATTTGGTGTAGTCTCTCCGCATTGGTCCAGAAACCTTGGGTGCGGAGACCCTCCAGATGGGCCCCCCATGCATAATTCGACGAGTCGGTTGTGAGAACTTTCTGATGGGGGGGAGAGTGCATCAGCAAACCTCTGGATAGATTCGAAGAGGTCATCCACCAAAGTAGAGACTGCCGAAGAGCAGGTGTGACTGAGATGCGTTTGGATAGTGGATCGGACGTCTGATTCCACTGTGATGCCAGGGTCCACTGGGGGATCCTGAGGTGGAGTCTGGCAAGGGGTGTCACATGTACTGTGGAGGCCATGTGGCCCAGGAGTACCATCAGTTGTCTCGCCGGTAGGGTTTGGCAAGTAGACACCGACTGGCAGAGATGAAGGAGAGACTCCATGCGTTGCCGAGGTAGGAATGCACGGAGTCGGTTGGTGTCCAGGACCGCTCCGATGAAGGGGAGGGACTGGGTGGGTTGTAGGTGAGACTTGGAGAAGTTGATCTCGAAGCCCAATTTCTGGAGGAAGTAGGTTGTAGCCAAGGTCGCCGAAGCGACCTCTGGGGCTGACGGGGCCTTGATGAGCCAGTCGTCGAGGTATGGGAACACCTGTAGACCCCTGTCCCGGAGTGCTGCGGCCACTACCACCAGGCACTTTGTAAAGACTCTGGGGGACGAAGATAGGCCGAATGGTAGTACTCGGTACTGTAGGTGCAGATTTCCCACCCGAAATTTGAGGAACTTTCGGGAGGCCGGGTGAATGGGGATGTGAGTGTAGGCCTCCTTGAGATCCAGGGAGCATAACCAGTCGTTCTGCTCGAGGAGGGGGTATAGAGAAGCCAGAGTTAACATGCGAAACTTCTCTTTGACCAGGAACTTATTGAGGGCCCGAAGGTCCAAAATGGGTCGCAGGTCGCCCGTTTTCTTCGGGACGAGGAAGTACCGGGAGTAAAACCCCCGGTTCAATTGGTCCGACGGGACCGGTTCGACGGCCCGAAGCTGAAGTAAGGTTTGGACTTCCTGAAGAAGAAGGGCGATCTGCGTCGAGCTTGAAGGATACTCTCTTGGAGGATGGTCCGGGGGGACCCGGTGGAATTGAAGAGAGTATCCTTCTCTTATGATGGTGAGGACCCATAGGTCCGTGGTTATTGCCTCCCATCGATGGTAGAAAAGATGGAGGCGGCCCCCTATGGGCGAGGCCGAGGTTATGCTCCCGGGAGGGGCGTCAAAAGGGCTGGGGAGCCTTAGGTACGGCCGGTGGCTGAGGTTTTTGCTGAGACTTCTGGAGAGGTTGTCTCTTCGCAGGCTGTCTCGCAGCAGGCGTTTGTCTGGGCATGTAACGCCGCTGGTAGATCAGGAGTGGTCTGGAAGGTCGAGACTGTTGAGGCTTGGGTTTGGGCCGCAGGATGGATTGAAAGGATTTTTCATGATCCGACAGCTTCTTGGTAACAGTTTCGATAGACTCATCGAACAGGTCAGCTCCAGCACATGGTACGTTGGCGAGTCTGTCCTGTAGGTTGGGATCCATATCGATTGTACGAAGCCATGCTAGGCGACGCATAGCTACCGCGCTTGCGGCGGCGCGTGCCGAGAGTTCGAACGCATCGAAGGAGGATTGCATCAACTGGAGGCGTAATTGGGAGAGGGAGGCTACCACTTCCTCGAACTCGAATCGAGCTTGGTTGTCTATGAATGGAGTGAACTTGCGGAGCACCGGCAAGAAGAACTCCAGATAGGAAGAGAAAAAGAAATTGTAGTTTAGCACCCTTGATGCCATCATGGAGTTTTGGTAGAATTTTCTACCAAATTTGTCCATCGTTCTCCCCTCTCGGCCCGGCGGTACAGAGGCATAGACCTGGGAGGGGTGAGAGCGTTTAAGAGAGGACTCGACCAGTAGGGATTGGTGGGAGAGTTGGGGGCCCTCGAACCCTTTATGGTGCACGATGCGGTATCGAGCATCGATTTTTCCGGGGATCGCCGGTATGGAGTACGGTGTTTCGAAACACTGCATGAAGGTCTGGTCCAGCAATTTGTGCAGGGGAAGCCGGAGCGACTCCGTTGGAGGGTTAGGCAAATGCATGGTGTCCAGATACTCTTTGGAGTATCGGGAGCCCGTGTCCAGGGTCACATTCAGATCATCCGCCATTTGTCGGAGGAATGATGAGAAGGACAATTGTTCCGCCAGCATCGGTCTGTGGGACGGGCTGGAGGAGGAGGAGGCCTCTAGGTCCATGGAAATCGGGGAGTGGCAAGGAGAATCGGGTACCGATGTCTCCTCGTACTCCGGGCCCTCCGGAGGGGACCCTTCTGATGAGGGGTATCCCCTACGTTGCAGTTTTTTCTGCGGTGACACCTCCGAATGGCGTGAGGAGTGCCAGGATGAGTGTCTCGATCGGTGCCCGTCTCGGTGGCGGGACGGGGAACGGGATCGACTGTGCATCGCATGGTCTCCCGAGGCCCCCAAGTGGATAGGGCTGGAAGCGGTGGATCGCAACTGGGTTTGCGATGCGGGTTCTTGCGATGCTACCCAAGTCTGGTATGGAGTACGGAAGAACTCTTCCTGACTATGCCCAGGGCTTCGAGTATCGATCGGAGGTCTGGTCCCATGTTGGCGCGGGGGCGTAATGGGTTCTAATGGCGGCATGTCGGTAAGCGAGGCTTGCCGCGTGGGCATCGCCGCCCTCCCCCGTTCGTTCTCCTCGGTTGTCGAGGTCGAACGGTGTGGGGGAGGGGGAGGGGGCGGGCCGCCCCTTTGGGTCGGTACCGGGAGGTCACCCTGTATGGCAGCGATGAGCCCGGGTCCGATGGTCTGCATGAGCTCAACGAATTGAGCTTCTAGCACGGACCGTAGCGAAGCCGATAGGGAGGGATCCGCACCGAAAGGGGGTCCTCCTGCACGGACATCGCGCTCCTTCGAGGTCGAGTGCTTCTGCTTAGTAGCTTTCGGCACTTTGATGACCATAGGTGGCACTGTGGAAGGAAGAGATACCTGAACCGAGGAGACCGGGGTAGGCACCGACGTCGAGCTCGTGGATGGTGTCGGGTTGAGCGATGCCGGTTTCACCACGCTCGATGCAGAAGGGGTCGATGCCGGTTTCGCCCGAACCGGGGAGGTATCAGATGAAGTGGAGGCTGAGGGATCTTTAGCTGCGTCCATCTTGAACATTGATTCCCACAATAGGCAACGCCGCTTAAAAGAGCGTGCCGTGAGGGTAGAGCAAGGCGTGCACGATTTCGGGATGTGGTCAGGGCCCAAACACTGCAAACAGCGCCAGTGAGGGTCCGTGAGTGAAATCGCGCGTTGGCACTTGCTGCACTTTTTAAATCCGGTGATTGGCCGGGACATAGGCCGGAAAATCTCCGCCGCGAGGTCGAAGCCCGTGGGCCTGAGCCACGTGGCCGGCCCGTTCGACCCGCCGGAGGAAATAATCTTCTCCTTTTTTTTTTTTTTTTTTTAAAAGAAAAGAACTGTTAACTGTAATTAAAAGAAAACGAAAACGCGGACAAGGAAGGCAAATTTAACTGAATTCAGCTAGCGCATGATGAAGTTGAACTTCTCAGCTCCGCGGAAAAGAAAGAACTGAGGAGACACGCCCGGATCTCCGGGTAGGAAGGCACCGGCGCATGCGCGGTGCGGGCATCTAGAAACTTTAAGTTTCTACAAGCAACACGTGCTTGTGAGACGTCCGTACCGGGGCTCTGTCTGATGACATCACCCACTAGTGAGAATACCTGCCTGCTTGTCCTGGGATAATTGAATCTACCTTATTGAACCCTCCATCAGTTTCTTACAATTTTGAATCACAATGTCATCTACCAAAGTTAGTTAACTGCAAAAATTAGGGTGTGTCAACTCCAAAGCCAGTTACATAGAAATGTAGAAACATGATGACAGAAAAAGGCCAAATGGCCCATCCAGTTTGCCCATCTGCAGTAATCATTATCTCTTCTTCTCTCTAAAAGATCCCACATGCCTATCCCATGCTTTCTTGACTTCAGACACAGTCTCTGTCTCCACCATCTCTTCCGGGAGACTGTTCCATGCATCTACCACCCTTTCTGTAAAAAAGTATTTCCTTAAATTACTCCTGAGCCTATCATCTTTTAACTTCATCCTATGCCCTCTCATTCCAGAGTTTCCTTTCAAATGAAAGAGACTCAACTCATGCGCATTTATGCCACGTAGATATTTAAACATCTCTATTGTATCTCCCCTCGCCCACCTTTCCTCCAAAGTATACATATTGAGATCTTTAAATCTGTCCCCATATGCCTTATGACGAAAATCATGCACCATTTTAGTAGCCTTCCTCTGGACCGACTCCATCCTCTTTATATCTTTTTGAAGGTGCGGTCTCCAGAATTGTACACAATATTCTAAATGAGGTCTCACCAGAGTCTTATACAGGGGTATCAATATCTCCTTTTCCTACTTTTTCCAATCTGAGTGCTGACTGGGGGAATTACCAGCATTTTAGGTAGAGCTGCCTTATGGTTAAAACAGAGCAAAGTTCACTACCAAAAGCACAGTACTTACCTGTAACAGGTGTCATCCAGAGACAGCAGGCAGATATTCTCACAGATGGGTGATATCATCCACAGAACCTGGTACGGACAGTGAAAAGTTTACTGTCACTTTTAAGTTTCAACAATGCTTCGCAACTGCCCATACCGTGCGTGCACGAGTGCCTTCCTGCTCGACGCCGGCTCATGAGGTCGTCAGTCCTATGTCCAAGTGAAGAAGCCAACTAGGGGAGGTGGCCGGGCTATGAGAATATCTGTCTGCTGTCCTTGGATTAACACCTGTTACAGATAAGTAACTGTGCTTTATCCCAGGACAAGCAGGCAGCATATTCTCACAGATGGGACTCCCTAGCTTAACTGAAAGGGATGAAGGTGTCTAAGAAAAGAATAAAAGGTGCAATACCACTGAATTAACTCAGACATACCATATGATATGAGTATGTAAGAGTAATGAAAAGAAATTTGTGAACTAGTAATTGGTACAAAAGTGTGCTCAGTAAGAGTAAAAGGCAAATACTGTAATCCAGTAAAGCCATCACTGATTGAGTTTGTTAAATATACCCGACCTCATAGTAGGAGCCGAATGGGAACACAGGAGAGTAAGATGTTATGAAGACCCAGGTAGAATGTCTAGTTGGGTTCTGGAATGTGAGATGTTTAAGGATGAAAAGGAAACAACAGGTTATGTGAAGCCCTGCGTGGCTTAAGTCATTGTATGATAGGAAACAAGCTGATTAGACTTACCGGGGTTAAGAAGTCACTAACAGTGTTCCCCTAGGGATTACCCTGAGAGCTCTGGTAGGACTTCCGTAAGGTGTATAGAGTTCAGTGCTCTAAACTCACTGACTCAACTAGAAAAAGTAAAGAATGTGAATACGTGTATTGGGACTTTACTCATTTGGAACAATTTTTACAACTTCATGAAACTAGTAAGGCTGATATCTGACTTAGTATTGGAGTTTAGTATGTAAGCACTTTAATTTGTTTGATCTTTTTGATCTAGATTATATAATAGATGTATCTGTTTAATTAAGATATATTCTCCCATTAATGTGGGCTTGAGGAAATTATTTGGTTATCTCATGTTTAAACTTTAATTTCTATGTAAAAATCCTTTCTTTCTTATTGTTGTAAAATGACAATGATGAAAATTTTGAAAAAAAAAAAAAAAAAGGAAAAGTAAAGTAAAGCAGAAATACCATCTGGAAGAAGGACTGTGAAGCATCAACAGGAACGGTACCGAAGAACATTTTATTGAAGAAGCGGTACAGACAGAATCCTTCATTATTTAGTACTGCTACATTGATGCTGAGAGAAATGACAGTACGAGAAATAATCATCGGTACCAAACATCGATGGGTGCTAAGAAATAATCATCAATACCTAGCATCGATGGGTACTGAGAAATAATCATCGGTACCAAGCATCGATGGGTACAGCTCCGGTTACACATGCTGGTTAACAAACCATAAACTTAAACTCAATCCATATAAATCAACATCTATAGTCTTTACATCTTATAATCAAGTTACTCTACCTTTGAATATTCAATTAAACAAAACATCAATCCCTTTAGTTACATCAACCAAGATTCTTAGGATAATACTTGATTCAAAGCTATCATATCAATTACAGATTTCTAACGTGATAAAATGATCTTTTTTCAAATTAAAATTGATTTGATCTGTCCGATCATTACTCTTTCCACAGGCTTTGAATATATTCATTAGTAATTCAACACTAGATTATTGCAATACTCTTTATGTTGGAATAGGTCAAAAAGATATTCAAAGACTTCAAAATATACAAAATACAGTGATTTGGTTAATTTTTAACTTCCATAAATTCGATCACATTACCCCTTTTCTGAAAGAAGTCCACTGGCTTCCAATTTCTCACCACATTACTTACAAAATACTTCTATTAACTTTTAAAGTATTAATGACAGGTGAACCACCTTATCTTGCTCGGTTATTGATCCCATACATTCCATCTAAATCTCTTAGATTTGAACATCAAAAAAGATTGGTAGTTCCAACGCACTGAGAAATCATCCATGAACACACTAGGACAATTTTTTCAGTCAAAGGCCGTCAACTTTGGAATTCTATGCCTGTGACTCTTCAAATGATTAGTACAGTAGATAAATTTAAAACTGAATTAAAAACACATTGTAATAGATAGCTGTTTTAGCTCCTGGGAGTTTTAATTTTATTTAATTTTATTTTTTTTAAGTTTAAGCCCTGACATATTGGGAGAATTTCCAGACAGAAAAAGAATACAAGATAGAAAAACTATCGCAGCCAGGAAGAAGTCTTGAAGACCAGGAGGGAACCAAGGGTCAAGTGAAAGTTCTGCCAGAAACCTGTTGATGCCCTCAGTAAGGCTGAAGGCAGAAAAATGTCATTAGGCCTGAAGATAGAAACAGGTAAAAAAATTGTATACGACGGGACATACAGACAATAACTTAAAAACAGAAAATAGCAGCAAGAATAACGAAAAATCGAAGTGGGAAGTCCAGATATGTCTTCTTCATTCTGTGGAAAATGAAAAACTGACAACTTTGCGAGCGGATATCGGATAGGAAGGCACTCGCATATGCGCGGTGCGGTCACAAAGCTTCATTGAAGCTTAAAGTGACAGTACACTTTTCACTATCCATACTGGGCTCTGTAGATGAAGTCACCCATCTGTAAGAATATGCTGCCTGCTTGTCCTGGGATAAGGTTAAGTACATGGCAGATAAGGTGGAATGAAGAAAACTACACCTTTCAAGGTATAGTTGCCCCACATTAATTGCTGTGTTAGCAACTATCAAAAGGTAAAAATATTTGTTAACTGCAAGGTGTGATTCCCAACCCAAAATGGCATTTTCCACTTAACATGGCAATTAGGGAAAATCTTGGATCAAAACCTTACCTTTCATGACCAAATCAGCTCGGTCATTCGCAAATGCTTAAATAAATTAAAACTTATACGCTCAATCACATCATTTCTCGACCCTATCAATAAACATTCTAATTCATTCTTTAGTAATATCTCATATTGACTACTGCAACTCGCTGTATCAGGGCATTACACAGAAAGAAATCCAACAAGTACGAATTCTGCAAAATACAGCAGTTAAACTCATTTACCATGCAAAAAAATTTGACCATGACACACACTGGCTTCCCATCTCACACCACATTGCATTCAAAATTCTCCTTCTCACTTACAAAACTAAACAAGCCAACGTCCCAACCTTTATTGACAAATATCTGATTCCCTTCTTCTCATAGAACACTATGCTCCAATAATCAAAATCTGTTAGTAGTCCCTTCCACTGGCGAAATATTCTATGATTCCACCCAAAAGGCTATTTTCTTCATGACTGCGTCTATGCTTTGGAATGCTCTTCCGCTTCACATTAAACAAGAGCTCTCTCAAGAAAAATTTTGGTCCAAAATCAAAACCTTCCATTTTAAGGACGCTTTCAATCCTTGAGACCCTCTCTCCTCCTTTAAATCTTCTTCTTGGTCCTCTCAACAAAAAGCTTCTTTAGCAGCGATCCCTCTTGTCATGTACTACCCTTCTCCCAGTTTAAATTCTTTTTATCTTGATGTATTTTACACTACCTAATGTTCTTTCCCTCCAGTCCAGTTGGTTTTACATGTCCTGTAGCATCCTTCCCAGGCTCTAACCGTACACGCAATGTACACCTGTTTGCCTACCCCTCCCCAAAAGGATGCATCCACAAAAGGTTCTTCGACAAAACCCTCTCTTTCCAAGCTGGCAAATGGAATGCCTGCCTGTCCACTCTCATCTCTCTTGCCCCAACTTATCAATCCTTCAGGAAATCTCTCAAAACATACCTCTTTGACAAATTCCTCTAACCCCCACCCTCCCTACCCAAAACAACACCCCACTTCATCTTCCTCCCTACCCTTCCCTTCCCTTCACCCCGGTTGGCACCCCCCAAGCAACAGTGATTGGTTCACTTTGCATTTGCCACCGGTCTATACCATATAATTGTTAATTAATTCTCTACACCTGCATTGTATAAATCGCTCTGAACTGTTTCCAATATGCTGTAACTTCGATGTAACTTCGCTGTAAATGTACAGTCTCTTACCCTGTAAACCGCTCTGAACTGTTTGTGGTATTGCGGTATACAAGAATAAAGTTATTATTATTATTATTATTATTATAGCAAATCTTAATTATCTGTATGCGGATATTTTATTTTACATTACATGTTTTTATTCATTATTGATTGTAAACCCTAGATAATCATTGATAGGCAATATATCAAATGAAAAAAACTTGGACACTTGAAAACACACACTAACAGCATTAACTATTGAAGTGTCACTGAACTGTCAACAGATGGTTATTCCCATATTAAATAGATAGCTTAGTAAACAGAGTCCTAGTTTGAGTGGGGATGGAGCATACATTTAATAACTTTTGTTTTATAGCTTATCAATGCCAAATTTCAGAACATGTCAGGGTGCAGAGAACTCTGATAAAGTATTTTTATTTTGATTCAAACACCATTGGAATTTTGAGTTCTATTCACTCCAAATTTAATATAGATAGGGGCAGATGAGGAAAGTGGATGGGTAGCTTTCTCTCTTCCCTCTCCTCTTCCTTGCAGATACTGATCAATCCCCCCCCCCCCCAATCTCTTCCCCTGGTTCTTGTCCTTCCTTCCCTCCCACTGCTCCTTCTCTCCTCTTGCTCTTTCCTCTCTTTCTCTCCTCCTGACTCTCTTGCTCCCCTTGCCTCATTCTCTCTCCCCTGCCAGTCAAGCTACATGCATGTATGTTCACAGATGCGGAAAGCAAGTTCATTAGTTCATTGGGCTTTTATCTTATATACACAACTTAAAAAAAATGTTAACTAGAAGGGAACTGGTGAGTTTAGATGGGTAACAGTTTACTTTCTTCATCTTTCTCAGATTATAAGTTTCTGAGCAAAGGCAATTACATTTCAAACTCCATTTGAATATTTAGTAATAAGGAAGCTTTTAATTTGATTTAGAGAGGGTCTCTGAGGCTTGATTTATATTTTCACAGGCCTAAGTCTGAGGGTTTATCTTTATTTCAATAACTTTGCATTTAAAATGTAAACACATGCATGACAGTGGGCTTTGACTAATGCTAATAATTACTCCTCCAACATTCAAAAACAGGAGTGTCAAACTGCAGTTCCAGGGGCCACAAACCAGTCAGGTTTCAGGATATTCTAAATGAATATGCATGAACTATACCTGCATACAATAGAGGCAGTACAAGGGGGGTGCTGAAAAGTTCTCAGCCCAACCAAGAAAAGAATGACATGGATATGGTTCAATCAATGATTGAAACAATGTCAAAACATAGAATTTCATTTCTGCATATTGACACTTAATGAATTAACACTCTTTTCAGCTACAGTGGCAAAATAACGTTCAAAATTTAGGAAGAACATAAGAACTGCCATACTGGAACAGACCAAAGGTCCATCAAGCCCAGTATCCTGTTTCCAACAGTGGCCAACCCAAGCCCAAGTACCTAGCTAGATCCCAAGTAATAAAATAGATTTTATGCTGCTTATCCTAGGAAACTGGTTGGTTGGGCTGGGAACTTTTCAGCACCCCCTCATATATACAAATCTCTCATGAATATTAATTAGAATTTTAGTTCAAGACCTCTCCTCTATAGAAAATTTTCAAGACAAGCTATTGCATACATGTCTTGCAAACACAAGACTTGCAATGAATGATATATCAAATAAACAATACAGATATTGTCAAAGGAGTACTTTATCTGGGCCAAATTGTACTGTTTAATTTCAAGGTGTACATTATTTTAAGAGTTCCAGTTTTTTTAAGACCCATAAGCCAATTGGATTTAGTTATACCTAGCTATAATCTATTCAGGAGGGATAGGGTAGGTAAAAAGGATGGAGGAGAGGTGTTTTATATTAAGAATAATATTAAAGTGAGAGAATTCTGAGACAAAGGGGGTAAAGAAGAAGCACTGTGGGTTAACCTGGAAAGAGGGAATGGAAAATGTATTTATATTGCTGTGATATACAGACCTCCTTCACAGTTGGAAGAAATGGACAAGAATTTAATTAAAGACATTCACAAAAGAGTTAGAAAGGGGGAAGTACTAATGATAGGTGATTTTAATATGCCTGATGTTGATTGGACAATCCCTGCTGCAGGGTCATCTAGAAGCAAGGAGTTCTTAAATTCGCTACAGGAAGAATTGTTCTAGCAATTAGTAACAAAATCCTCATGGGCTAGAACTATTCTGGACTTGGTGCTTAAAAACAGGGAAAGTGTTTCTGAGGTCATGGTAGATGATCATTTGGCATCTAGTGATCACAGAATGGTGAGGTTCAGTATTATAAAGCAGGACAAAAAGACTTACTCAAATTTGAAGGTTCTAAACTTCAAAAAAAACTAACTTTGTGAAGATGGGGAAACACCTCAAGAAGGAGTTAGTTGGATGGAAAATGCTGAACAAAGTAGAAAAGCAGTGGGTGAAACTGAAAGGAGCTATTCTAAAGGTGACAAACCTTTATGTTAGGAAAGTACATAAAGGTAAAAGGAAAAGAAGGCTGCTTTGGTTCTCAAATGTAGTAGCTGAAAAGGTGAGAGAAAAAAGGTTAGAAGGAAAATTCTGGAAGGAGAGGGCATAGGATGAAGTTAAGAGGTGATAGACTCAGGAGAAATGTAGAAAAATACTTTACAGAAAGGGTGGTAGATGCATGGAATAGTCTCCTGCTGGAGGTGGTGGAGACGAAGACTGTAGGAAAATACTTTACAGAAAAGGTGGTAGATGCGTGGAATAGTCTCCTGCTGGAGGTGGTGGAGACGAAGACTGTTTCTAAATTCAAGAAAGCATGGAACAGGCCTGTGGGATTTCTTAGGGGAAAGAGAAGATAGTGGATGCTGTAGAGGGGCAGACTGGATGGGTAATTCGGCCATTATCTGCTGTCATGTTTCTATGCTGCTATGTTTCTAATTCAATTGTGGATAAGTTACAAAACAAGATAAACAAGCAGCAACCTCATTTTTGAAACTGTGCTTAAATAAATGTTAATTTTATTCACACACAATAAATTATAGTGGAGAAATGAGGCAGTGCACATATGAATGCCATATAATAATATCTTTTAGGAAGACATATTTTTATTGCTGTGCTCCAGAACAAGTTATCTGCATTCTTAGATCATCACAGTTGAAAACATAATTATCTAAAAATGTACAGTGTTAATTTTCAAATGAATTTTTTGGCAGCAAATATTACATCAGTAATAATTATCCCTCCTTATATCAAGCTGCGCTAGGGAAATTTAGCGCAGGTCAGCAAGGTAAGTGCTCCAATGCTCATAGGAATTCTATGAGCATCAGAACATTTACCACACCAGCTTACACTAAAAACCTCTAGCACAGCTTGATATAAGGCAGTTTATGTATTTTTTTAAATCAGTTAAATATAACGCTGAAGCAGAATCTGCAAGGAAATAACTTACTACGTCCCCTCCTTTTTTTACTAAGCCGTGGCTGAGATTTTTACTGTGGCCTGGAGCACTAAGGCCCAGATTCAGTATAGGGCGCCCGTTGTCAGAAGCTGCCTAAGCGGTTTTTGAATATCACACACGGGTGCCCTATACAGAATTGCCCTAAGCCGCCACTCTAACCGGTGCCCATATTACAGGTGCCGGTTAGAGAATCGCGTTGCCGCTGAACTGATGGTGGCAAGGGATCTCCCTGCCGTGATAAGTTTAGCCACCGCGGCCTGTAACTAACCCCCCCCTCCCCCGCAAAGGCTACCAGCAGGAGGGATGCCCAGTCCCTCCTGCCGGGACCCCCGAAGCTGGGCCACCACCCCCGAATGTCTGCGACAGCAGGTGTGCCCAATTTCTTCTGCCGCCACCCCACTGGCACATCCTCCAGCAGGAGGGATGCCCAGTCCCTCCTGCCTCACCCCCCCCCCTCGTAATGACTGTGGCAGGAGGGATGCCCAACCCCTCCTGCCGGATACCGCATCCTCCCATAATGACCCCGCCCAGGAGGGACCCCACCCCGTGAAGGTAGGCCACCGACCACCTAGCAGGAACCCCCCAGCCTAGCCCAGCCGGACCAAACCCTACCTTTAGTAGTTGGCCGGCCAGACAGATGCTTCTTCTGTCCATCTGGCAGGCCCACCTTCATCTGAATGGCGGGCCTGCACTTTCCCAGTGCATTGTGGGATGCACTGGGGGAGGGGCCTTAGGCACCTGAGCCAATTGGAATCTTAGGCCTATCTCCCAGTGCATTGTGGGATGTGCTGGGAGTGGCCTAAGATTCCAATTAGCCAGATCCCTTAGGCTTAGGGAAGCTATCTAATGTACCTGGGCCAATGGGGGGATTTAAGGAGTCTATGTTAAAAAAATACATGCTTTTGGACATGGCATTCCTGTGATTGACATGTGGCAGACGCCCATTTTGTAGATGCCTGCCGCAGCAGGTGCCACTTCCAGATCAGACCCTTAGTGCTCTGGACTGCAGTAGAAATCTCTACCACAGCTTAGTAAAAGGGGAAATAA